>NC_088217.1:24355925-24661759 GCF_036934945.1 Oncorhynchus masou masou | reverse complement strand
AGGATTGTGTCGAGGCACAGATCTGGGGAAGGGTACCAAAAAATGTCTACAGTATTGAAGGTCCCCAAGAACACAGTGGCCTCCATCATTCTTAAATGGAAGAAGTTTGGAAGCACCAAGATTCTTTCTAGAGCTGGAAGCTCGGCCAAACATCACATCCAGCCAGGATTGTGAGTCCCGTAGGGCGGTGCACAATTGGACCAGCATCGTCTGGGTAGGCCGTCATTGTAAATAATAATTTGTTCTTAACTGACTTGCCTAGTTAAATAAAGGTTAAATAAATAAAAAAGGGGAAGGGCCTTCTTAGTCAGGGAGGTGACCAAGAACCCAATGATCACTCTGGCAGAGCTTTAGTGTTCCTCTGTGGAGTTGGGAGAATCTTCCAGAAGGACAACCATCTCTGCAGCACTCCACCAATCAGGCCTTTATGGTAGAGTGGCCAGACGGAAGCCACTCCTCAATGAAAGGCACATGACAGCCCGCTTTGAGTTTGCCAAAAGGCACCAAAAGACTCTCACTCCATGAGAAACAAGATTTTCTGGTCTGATGAAACCAAGAATGAACTCTTTGGCCTGAATGCCAAACGTCACGTCTGGAGGAAAACTGGCCCCATCCCTTCGGTGAAGCATGGTGGTGGCAACATCATGCTGTGGGGATGTTTTTCAGCGGCAGGGACTGGGAGACTAGTCAGGATCGAGGTAAAGATGAACTGAGCAATGTACAGAGAGATCCTTGATGAAAACCTGCTCCAGAGCACTAAATATCTCAGACTAGGACAACATCCCTAAGCACACAGCCAAGACAACACAGAAGTGGCTTTGGGACATGTCTCTGAATGTCCTTGAGTGGCACAGCCAGAGCCCAGACTTGAACCTGATTGAACATCTGTGGGTATACCTTAAAATAGTTGTGCAGCAACACTCCCCATCCAACCTGACAGAGCTTGAGAGGATCTGTGGAGAAGAATGGGAGAAACTCCCCAAAACAGGTGTGCCAAGCTTGTAGCTTCATACCCAAGTAGACTCAAGGCTTTAATCGCTGCCAAAGGTGCTTCAACAAAGTACTGAGTAAAGGTCTAAATACTTATGTAAATGTCATATTTCAGGTTTTTATTTTTAATAAATTAGCAACAAATTCTTAAAATGTGTTTTTGCTGTGTCATTATGGGGTATTGTGTGTAGACTGATGAGGGGGAAAAGCAATTTAAGGCTGTAAAGTAATGAAATGTGGAAAACCTTCAGAATGCACTGTAGATAATAAACAAAAGTGAAATAATAAATATATATATAAAAGAAAAACCAGTCAACATTACAATACACACATTTCAAATGTCATATTATGTACAAAAGGGGAAATAAATAAACACAAATATGGGTTGTGTGAGGATCGACGCTGGAACAGCATTTGGAGAGGGGAAATATAACTATATCAATGCTGGCACAAGGAACATAGTGAGGAACAGACAGAAATAGGGAAGTCAATCAACAAAGTGAAGGAGTCCAGGTGAGGCCAGTGAGTGCTGATGCGCGTAATGATGGTGACAGGTGTGCATAATAAAGGGCAGCCTGGTGCCCTCGAGCGCCAGAGAGGGAGAGTGGGAGCAGGCTTGACAGTACCCCCCCACCCCCTCCCCCCACTAGTGGTGGCGTCCTACCTGGGCGAGCCTGACGGGCCGGCCGAGGCATGGTCACTGGAGAAGCCAGCTGGGGGCGTAGAAGTACAATGAGACAGACAAGCCCAATGAGCCGGAAGCGGCATGGGAGGCTGACGATCCCGGTGAGGCATGTGAGCTTGGTGAGCCGGCTGAGGCGTGGGAGCCCGGTGAACTGGCTGGGACATGACGTGGGATGGGCGCCTGATGAGCTGGCTGAGGCGTGGGAGCCCGGTGAACTGGCTGGGACATGACGTGGGATGGGCGCCTGATGAGCTGGCTGAGGCGTAGTAGCTGACAAGCCGGCTGAGGCATGACGTGGGATGGGAGCCTGCCGACCCAACCGGGGCAAGCAAACCTCTCGAGCCAGCTAAGGCGTGAAAGTCCGACGAGCCAGCTGAGGCGTGAAAGCCCGACGAGCCAGTTGAGGCACCCCCATCGGCAGTGGCAGCTGGACCCGACGTCACCAAAAAAAAAAAAAACTCCCTGATGCTTAGTACAGTGGTGTCAGCATTCTGTGAGGTTTGACGCTGGTAGACGCTGGTAGACGAGAAGCAGGTACAGAGAGAACATTTAATGAACAACGGACATGAAACAGAACACATAGCCTGTCTTCTCTCTTCTCTAGCCAGGTCTGCCTATGGCGGCCTTTCTCAATAGCAAGGCTATGCTCACCGAGTCTATACATAGTCAAAGCTTTCCTTAAGTTTGGGTCAGTCACAGTGGTCAGGTATTCTGCACTCTGAGGTTCGGGCCAAATTAGATTTTTGGTTTCTCATCTTTTGGTTGGTTCTAATTGTGTTGCTGTCCTGCAGCTCTGTGGGGTCTGTTTGTGTTTGTGAACA
Organism: Oncorhynchus masou masou; assembly: GCF_036934945.1. Lineage (NCBI taxonomy): Eukaryota > Metazoa > Chordata > Actinopteri > Salmoniformes > Salmonidae > Oncorhynchus > Oncorhynchus masou. Next base: position 24,659,263 of record NC_088217.1, on the reverse strand, counting down.
GAGCCCCAGGACCAGCTTGCTTAGGGGACTCTTCTCCAGGTTCATCTCTCTGTAGGTGATGGCTTTGTTTATGGAAGGTTTGGGAATCGCTTCCTTTTAGGTGGTTGTAGAATTGAATGGCTCTTTTCTGGATTTTGATAATTAGTGGGTATCGGTCTAATTCTGCTCTGCAGGCATTATTTGGTGTTTTACATTGTACACTGAGGATAGTTTTGCAGTCTCAATTTGATGTTTGTCCCATTTTGTGAATTCTTGGTTGGTGAGAGGACTCTCTCTCACATAGCCCATTGACACACAGACAGCAAAATATATATAAAACAACAACAGCCTACATTGGTGTGCTCGGCTCACGCTTACTCATATTAGACAGATTACCTGGGGCTACATGGACACTATTTTTAGACAGACAGACAGTTTCATCATGCATGTTGCCACAGGGTCCAGAATCAGTGTATATCACCAGACTGCCCTGGTATTTACTGTCTGCTGTCACAAACAGTAGTACCACCAACAACTCTCTGTAGAAATATGTGTGTGCATGTGTGTGTGCATGTGTGTATGTGTGCATGCGTGTGTGTTTGCAGTCGCCCCTTAAAGCAGTTGTTTACTTCCCGATCTCTCTATTACAGTGGGATGGATTACTAACAACCTACTGCCCCCACTTAGAGAGAGAGGGGGGGGACCTGGCAGTAAACCCCAAAAAGATTCATATAATGATTTCACAGAGAAGATGCAGATCTCAGGGAATTAGACCAACGTTCTCAATTGGTGCAAAATATAGAGAGTACTGCACACACTACAATTATTTAGGTTTAAAAATAAGCTCAACTGGACACCTTAATGAGGCAGTGAATGAACTGAGAGTGAAAGCATGCATGTCATTCTACGCCATAAAAAAACAAATTCAAATCTAAATACCTATTAAAAGTTGGCTAAAACTAATTGAATGTGTCATTGAACCAATTGCACTTTATGGCAGCGAGGTGCGGGGTCCACTTGCAAAACAAGATTTCACCAAATGGGACAAACACCTCATTGAAACCCTGCATGCAGAGTTCTATAAGATTCTCCTTCATGTCCAGAGGAAAACTACAAACAATCCATGCAGGGCAAAATTAGGCCAATATCCACTAATAATAAAAACTCAAAAAAGAGCATTTAAGTTTTGGAAACATCTAAAATACAGTGACCCCATCTCATATCATTACCAAGCCCTGCAGTGCAAGAGCTGACCAAAGAAAATTGTCCCCTCATCCAGCGGGTCCTGGGGCTGAGTTCACAAACCTGTTCTACCAACACACTGAAGCCTCAGGACCAGAACATCCAATCAATCAGAATAAATCAAATTACAACACAGTGAAAACAAAACTTCATTGCTTATTGGGAAACACAAGCACAAAGCAAAATGCAGTGCTATCTGGCCCTAAATCAACAGTACACCATTGCAAACTATTTGACCATGGTTTCTGATCCAAATCTTAGAAAAACATTGACGAAGTACAGGCTCAGTGAGCACAGCCTTGCCATTGAGAAGGGTAGACACAGGAAAACCTGGCTCCCTGTAGAGGAAAGGCTGTGCAACCACTGCACAACAGCAGAACCTGAGACAGAGCTGCATTTCCTGACAACATGTCAAAAATATAAAACAATTAGAGACTGTCATTTCCCCAAATTTGAAACCCTTATTCAATGTTTCAAAACCTCTCTGATGAGAGTAGGCTACCCATCCTGTTGGGGGAGGACGCAAAGAGCTGTGGGTTGGCAACGCACTACATTGCTGCCTGCCATAAAATGAGGGACAGTGTCTGACAGACCAATCAACCTGCACATGTCCTCTACTGTATGCTTATTGTTATTGTTCAATTTATGTTTATTTTGACCCTTGGTTTTTGTTGTTACTGTTGTCCTGTTGACAATTGTGATTCTTATTATTTTCATATTGTAAATATCAAAAGTAAGCTTTGGCAATATGTACATCGTTAGGTCATGCCAATAAAGCAAATTGAATTGAATTGAATTGAGAGAGAGCGAGAGCGAGAGCGAGAGAGAGAGAGAGAGAGAGAGAGAGAGAGAGATAGTGACAGAAACAGACAGAGACAGAGACAGAGAGAGATTTACAGAGCAAAAAGAAAGACAGACAGACGGATAGAGAATAGAGAGAAGACGGACGGACGGACGGACGGACGGACGGACAGACAGACAGACAGACAGACAGACAGACAGACAGACAGACAGACAGACAGACAGAAAATAAAGACAGACAGACAGACAGACGGACAGACGGACGGACGGACGGACAGAGAATAGAGAGCAGACAGACAGACAGACAGACAGACAGACAGATGGACGGACAGACGGACGGACGGACAGACAGACAGAGAATAGAGAGCAGACAGACAGCCAGCCAGACAGACAGACAGACGGACAGACAGACGGGCGGACGGACAGAGAGAATAGAGAGAAGACCGACAGACGGACAGACAGACGGACGGATGGACGGACAGACGGACGGACAGACAGAGAATAGAGAGAAGACAGACAGACAGACAGACAGACTAGAGAATAGAGAGAAGACAGAAGAGGGACAGAGAGATGAAGAGAGAAGACTGAGAAAAGGGACAGAGACAGATGGAGAGAAGACTGAGAAAAGGGACAGAGGGAGACGATCAGAAGATGAGAGAAGATGCCAGAAGATGAGGGACACTTATCTGCCCGAGGGAGTTATCCAACTGGCCACTCTGTCGCGACGTTAGCGGTCCGCTAATCGTTAGCTGTCTTATAGGCTGCTATCTGAATAGACCTATCAGACAATTTTTTTTATTTTTTTCTTGGCTCTATCTATTTTTTTTTTTTGCGAATTGGATTGAGCCCCTCTACCACACGGAACCCCACTAATCCTACCGACGGAAATGCACGAGGTGGCTAAAAACAGACCTCCATCCTATGCTAGCTGGCTACCGATGGCCCGGCTAGCTGTCTGAATCGCCGTGACCCCAAGCAACCTCACTCTTCACTGGACCCTTTTGATCACTCGACTAAGCACCCCTTCCTTAATGTCAATATGCATTGTCCATTGCTGTTCTGGTTAGTTTTTAATGGCTTATTTCACTGTAGAGCCTCTAGTCCTGCTCACTATACCTTATCCAACCTATTAGTTCCACCACCCACACATGCGATGACATCTCCTGGTTTCAATGACGTTTCTAGAGACAATATCTCTCTCATCATCACTCAATACCTAGGTTTACCTCCACTGTATTCACATCCTATCATAGCTTTGTCTGTACATTATACCTTGAAGCTATTTTATCGCCCCCAGAAACCTCCTTTTACTCTCTGTTCCAGACGTTCTAGAAGACCAATTCTCATTGCTTTTAGCCGTACCCTTATCCTACTCCTCCTCTTTTCCTCTGGTGATGTAGAGGTGAATCCAGGCCCTGCAGTGCCTAGCTCCACTCCTATTCCCCAGACGCGCTCTCATTCGATGACTTTTGTAACCGTAATAGCCTTGGTTTCATGCATGTTAACATTAGAATGGGCATGCTCCTCCCTAAGTTTGTTTTATTCACTGCTTTAGCACACTCTGCCAACCTGGATGTCTGAATCCTGGCTTAGGGAGACCACCAAAAATTCTGAAATTTTCATCCCAAACTACAACATTTTCAGACAAGATAGAACTGCCAAAGGTGGCGGTGTTGCAATCTACTTCAAAGATAGCCTGCAGAGTTCTGTCCTACTATCCAGGTCTGTACCCAAACAATTTGAACTTCTACTTTTAAAATCTACCTCTCTAAAAACAAGCCTCTCACCGTTGCTGCCTGCTATAGACCACCCTCTGCCCCCAGCTGTGCTCTGGACACCATATGTGAACTGATTGCCCCCCATCTATCTTCAGAGCTCGTGCTGCTAGGCGACATAAACTGGAACATGCTTAACACCCCAGCCATCCTACAATCTAAGCTTGATGCCCTCAATCTCACACAAATTATCAATGAACCTACCAGGTACCTTCCCCAAAGCCGTAAACACGGGCACCCTCATAGATATCATCCTAACCAACCTGCCCTCTAAATACACCTCTGCTGTCTTCAACCAAGTTCTCAGCGTTCACTGCCTTATTGCCTGCATCCGTAATGGGTCAGCGGTCAAACGACCTCCACTCATCACTGTCAAACGCTCCCTGAAACACTTCAGCGAGCAGGCCTTTCTAATCGACCTGGCCGGGGTATCCTGGAAGGATATTGATCTCATCCCGTCAGTAGAGGATGCCTGGTTATTTTTTTTAAATGCCTTCCTCACCATCTTAAATAAGCATGCCCATTCAAGAAATTTAGAACCAGGAACAGATATAGCCCTTGGTTCTCCCCAGTTCTGACTGCCCTTAACCAACACAAACACAGCCTATGGTGTTGTGCATTAGCATCGAACAGCCCCTGTGATATGCAGCTTTTCAGGGAAGCTATAAACCATTACACACAGGCAGAAAAGCCAAGGCTAGCTTTTACAAGCAGAAATTTGCTTCCTGCAACACTAACTCAAAAAAGTTCTGGGACACTGTAAAGTCCATGGAGAATAAGAACACCTCCTCCCAGCTGCCCACTGCACTGAAGATAGGAAACACTGTCACCACTATAATTGAGAATTTCAATAAGCATTTTTCTACGGCTGGCCATGCTTTCCACCTGGCTACCCCTACCCCGGTCAACAGCACTGCACCCCCCACAGCAACTCGCCCAAGCCTTCCCCATTTCTCCTTCTCCCAAATCCAGAGAGCTTATGTTCTGAAAGAGCTGCAAAATCTGGACCCCTACAAATCAGCCGGGCTAGACAATCTGGACCCTTTCTTTCTAAAATGATCTGCCAAAATTTATGCCAACCCTATTACTAGCCTGTTCAACCTCTCTTTCATGTCGTCTGAGATTCCCAAAGATTGGAAAGCAGCTGCGGTCATCCCCCTCTTCAATCTATCCTACCCTGCCTTTCTAAGGTCTTCGAAAGCCAAATCAACAAACAGATTACTGACCATTTCGAATCTCACCATACCCTCTCTGCTATGCAATCTGGTTTCAGAGCTGGTCATGGGTGCACCTCAGCCACGCTCAAGGTCCTAAACAATATCTTAACCGCCATCGATAAGAAACATTACTGTGCAGCCATATTCATTGATCTGGCCAAGGCTTTCGACTGTCAATCACCACATCCTCATCGGCAGACTCGACAGCCTTGGTTTCTCAAATGATTGAAACACCTGGCCTCCAATTGCTCTTAAATACAAGTAAAACTAAATGCATGCTCTTCAACCGATCGCTGCCTGTAGCTGCCCGCCTGTCCAACATCACTACTCTGGACGGCTCTGACTTAGAATACGTGGACAACTACAAATACCTAGGTGTCTGGTTAGACTGTAAACTCTCCTTCCAGACCCACATCAAACATCTCCAATCCAAACTTAAATCTAGAATTGGCTTCCTATTTCGCAACAAAGCATCCTTCACTCATGCTGCCAAACATACCCTTGTAAAACTGACCATCCTACCAATCCTCGACTTCGGCGATGTCATTTACAAAATAGCCTCCAATACCCTACTCAACAAATTGGATTCAGTCTATCACAGTGCCATCCATTTTGTCACCAACGCCCCATTGCGACCTGTACGCTCTTGTTGGCTGGCCCTCACTTCATACTCGTCGCCAAACCCACTGGCTCCATGTCATCTACAAGACCCTGCTTGGTAAAGTCCCCCCTTATCTCAGCTCGCTGGTCACCATAGCATCACCCACCTGTAGCACGCGTTCCAGCAGGTATATCTCTCTGGTCACCCCCAAAACCAATTCTTTCTTTGGCCGCCTCTCCTTCCAGTTCTCTGCTACCAATGACTGGAACGAACTACAAAAATCTCTGAAACTGGAAACACTTATCTCCCTCACTAGCTTTAAGCACCAGCTGTCAGAGCAGCTCACAGATTACTGCACCTGTACATAGCCCACCTATAATTTAGCCCAAACAACTATCTCTTTCCCTACTGAATTTATTTTATTTTATTTATTTATTTTGCTCCTTTGCACCCCATTATTTTTATTTCTACTTTGCACATTCTTCCACTGCAAATCTACCATTCCAGTGTTTTACTTGCTATATTGTATTTACTTTGCCACCATGGCCTTTTTTTCCCTTTACCTCCCTTATCTCACCTCATTTGCTCACATCGTATATAGACTTGTTTCTACTGTATTATTGACTGTATGTTTGTTTTACTCCATGTGTAACTCTGTGTCGTTGTATGTGTCGAACTGCTTTGCTTTATCTTGGCCAGGTCTCAATTGTAAATGAGAACTTGTTCTCAACTTGCCTACCTGGTTAAATAAAGGTGAAATAAAATAAATAAATACAATTTGAATTATGTTAATATTGTAAATATCCAAAGTAAGTTTGGCTGCATGTACACTGTTGTGTCATGCCAATAAAGCAAATAGACAAAAAGAGAGAGTGTCATGTGTAGAGAGAATTCCCATTAGATGGCAACAAGGACAGAAGGTACCAGAAGGAACACAACAAACTGCAGGCTTTCCTCCTATAGTGGAACATAGTGCAGCAGCAGCAGAGGCAGCAATGTGCCATTATTAAACTCCCTGTCTTAGCAACCTTTTTGCAGGAGCCTTCCAATCCTATCAGCTCTATCGTTTCCTGTCCTACACAGGCACCTCTTCCCCACGGGCCCCACTCTTGGGGACCCTCACATACACACTTACACACAGAAAACACACACACGCACACACACACACACACACACACACACACACACACACACACACACACACACACACACACACACACACACACACACACACACACAAACACACAACACACACACACACACACACACAGGCACGCTCGCGGGGACCCACACACACAGCAGGGTTTAAAAGCAGGAACCAGGTTACCAAGATGTACTACCCACACCCACACCCACACCTGTGTTCTGAGATAAATAACTGCGAGAAACCAGTAAATTATAATTAATAATTTATATTAACACCGTGAAGTGAAATGGAACTGTTACAGGATATGCAAGGTCTGATTTTGCCTTCTCTACTGTATTCTGTGCTCCGCTATATGTATGATTACTCATGAACGCTCAGTGTGTCCCAAGGATGGTGCCGATAGAGATGGCAGCTTCACTTCTCGTCCTTAGCAAACTGTGCAGTATTTGTTTTTTATGTATTATTTCTTACATTGTTAGCCCAGAAAACCTTAAGTGTTATTACATACAGCCGGGAAGAACTATTGGATATCAGAGAGACTTCAACTTACCAACACAACCAGCATTACGACCAGGAATATGACTTTCCCAAAGGGGATCCTTTGTCTGTACCTCACAGGGCATTTGAACTGATTCCAGAGCCCGACCCAAAACAATGCCACTGGAGGAGAGGGTGCTGGAGCGGTCTTCTAGTGAGGCTTTGGATGCGCACACACTACCCACCGCTTCCGAGTATATTACTCGCTAATGTCTAGTCCCTAGTTAACAAATTCGATGAAATCAGGGCAAGAGTTGATTTCCAAAGAGACATCCGGGATTGTAACATACTCTGTTTCACAAAAACATGGATAGCTTGGGACATGATGTCGGAGTCAATAATGGGATTTTCAGTGCGTCGCGCCGACAGGAATAAACATCTCTACAGTACGAAGAAGGGCAGGGGTGTACAGTTGAATTCGGAAGAATACACCTTAGCCAAATACATTTAAACTCAGTTTTTCACTATCCCTGACATTTAATGCTTACTTATGAGCCCCTAACCAACAGTGCATTTAAAAAGAATATGGATAAGAATAAGAGATAAAAGTAACAAGTATTTAAAGAGCAGCAGTAAAAAATAACAATATATACAGGGGGTGTCGGTACAGAGTCAACGTCCAGGGGCACTGGTTAGTTGAGGTAGTATGTACATGTAGGTAGAGTTATTAAAGTGACTATGCATAGATGACAACAGAGAGTGACAGTGGTGTGGCGAGGGGGGGGGCAATGCAAATAGTCTGAGTAGCCATCTGACTAGATGTTCAGTAGTCTATTTGGCTTGGGGGTTGAAGCTGTTTAGAAGACTCTTGGACCTAGACTTGGCGCTCCTGTAGCGCTTGCCGTGCGGTAGCAGAGAGAACAGTCTATGACTATGGTGGCTGAAGTCTTTGACAATTTTTAGGGCTTTCCTCTGACATTGCCTGGTATAGAGGTCTTGGATGGCAGGAAGCTTGGCCCCAGTGATGTACTGGGCCATTCGTACTACCCTCGGTAGTGCCTTGCGGTCGGAGGCCAAGCAGTTGCCATACCAAGCAGTGATGCAACCAGTCAGGATGCTCTCAAGGGTGCAACTGTAGAACCTTTTGAGGATCTGAGGACCCATGCCAAATCTTTTCGGTCTCCTGAGGGGGAATAGGTTTTCATGCCCGCTTCACGACTGTCATGGTGTGCTTGGACCATGTTAGTTTGTTGGTGATGTGGACACCAAGGAACTTGAAGCTCTCAACCTGCTCCACTGCAGCCCCATTGATGAGAATGGGGGGCGTGCTCGGTCCTCTTTTTCCACAATCATCTCCTTTGTCTTAATCACGTTGAGGGAGAGGTTGTTGTCCTGGCAACACATGGCCAGGTCTCTGACCTCCTCCCTATAGGCTGTCTCATTGTTGTCGGTGATTAGGCCTACCACTGCTGTGTCAACGGCAAATTTAATGATGGTGTTGGGGTCGTTTCTGGTCGTGCAGTCATGAGTGAACAGGGAGTACAGGAGGGAGTTGAGTCATTCCGCTACCCAAGAATAGTAAGCCCCCTTTACTGGCTCAAATAGCCGACCAATCAGCCTGTTACCAACCCTTAGTAAACTTCTGGACAAAATTGTGTTTGACCAGATTCAATGCTATTTCGCAGTATACAAATTGAAAACAGAATTTCAGCATGCTTATAGGGAAGGACACTCAACAAGCACAGCACTTACACAAATGACTGATGATTGGCTGAGAGAAATTGATGATAAAATGATTGTGGGGGCTGTCTTGTTAGACTTCAGCGCAGCTTTTGACATTATCGATCATACTCTGCTGCTGGAAAAACGTATGTGTTATGGCTTTACACCCCTTGCTATAATATGGATAAAGAGTTATTTGTCTAACAGAACACAGAGGGTGTTCTTTAATGGAAGCCTCTCCAATATAATCCAGTTAGAATCAGGAATTCCCCAGGGTAGCTGTTTAGGCCCCTTGCCTTTTTTCAATTTTGACTAACGACATGCCACTGACTTTGGGTAAAGCCAGAGTGTCTATGTATGCGGATGACTCAACACTATACACGTCAGCTACTACAGCGACTGAAATGACTGCAACACTCAACAAAAAGCTGCAGTTAGTTTCAGAGTGGGTGGCAAGGAATAAGTTTGCCCTAAATATTTCTAAAACTAAAAAAATTGTATTTGGAACAAAACTCTCACTAAGCCCTAAACCTCAGCTAAATATTGTAATAAATAATGTGGAAATTGAGCAAGTTGAGGTGACTAAACTGCTTGGTGTAACCCTAGATTGTAAACTGTCATGGTCAAAACATATTGATGCAGTAGTAGTTAAGATGGGGAGAAGTCTGTCTATAATAAAGCGATGCTTTGCCTTTTTAACAACACTATCAACAAGGCAGGTCCTACAGGCCCTAGTTTTGTCGCACCTTGACTTGTGTTCAGTCGTGTGGTCAGGTGCCACAAAAAAGGACTTAGGAAAATTGCAATTGGCTCAGAACAGGGCAGCACGGCTGGCCCTAGGATGTACACACGCATGCACACGCACGCACGCACGCACGCACGCACACACACACACACACACACACACACACACACACACACACACACACACACACACACGCACTATACATATGCACGGCTTTAGTACTGTAGATTAGATATGTGGTAGTGGTGGAGTAGGGGTCTGAGGGCACACAGTGGGTTGTGAAATCTGTGAATGTATTGTAATGGTTTTAAAATTGTATAAACTGCCTTAATTTTGCTGGACTCCAGGAAGAGTAATAAATCCAAAATACAATTTCATCTTGAGCTCTTTCCTGAACACTTCCTTTATGTACCCTACCGCTGTAGCTTGTCACCATTGACCCCTGACTTACTCGCAAAAGATATTGTCACCATAGTCTAGTTCTGAGTCGTACAGTCTGCGACTCACTCCCTGTTTTATTAGGATAATACATTCCAATTCCTTGCGGCCCTTCCATCACCCCTTCTGGTCCTTCCTGCCCGAAAGTATTCGGCCCCCTTGAACTTTGCGACCTTTTGCCACATTTCAGGCTTCAAACATAAAGATATAAAACTGTATTTTTTTGTGAAGAATCAACAAGTGGGACACAATCATGAAGTGGAACGACATTTATTGGATATTTCAAACTTTTTTAACAAATCAAAAACTGAAAAATTGGGCGTGCAAAATTATTCAGCCCCCTTAAGTTAATACTTTGTATCGCCACCTTTTGCTGCAATTACAGCTGTAAGTCACTTGGGGTATGTCTCTATCAGTTTTGCACATCGAGAGACTGAAATTTTTCCCCATTCCTCCTTGCAAAACAGCTCGAGCTCAGTGAGGTTGGATAGAGAGCATTTGTGAACAGCAGTTTTCAGTTCTTTCCACAGATTCTCGATTGGATTCAGGTCTGGACTTTGACTTGGCCATTCTAACACCTGGATATGTTTATTTTTGAACCATTCCATTGTAGATTTTGCTTTATGTTTTGGATCACTGTCTTGTTGGAAGACAAATCTCCATCCCAGCCTCAGGTCTTTTGCAGACTCCATCAGGTTTTCTTCCAGAATGGTCCTGTATTTGGCTCCATCCATCTTCCCATCAATTTTAACCATCTTCCCTGTCCCTGCTGAAGAAAAGCAGGCCCAAACCATGATGCTGCCACCACCATGTTTGACAGTGGGGATGGTGTGTTCAGGGTTATGAGCTGTGTTGCTTTTACGCCAAACATAACGTTTTGCATTGTTGCCAAAAAGTTCAATTTTGGTTTCATCTGACCAGAGCACCTTCTTCCACATGTTTGGTGTGTCTCCCAGGTGGCTTGTGGCAAACTTTAAATGACACTTTTTATGGATATCTTTAAGAAATGGCTTTCTTCTTGCCACTCTTCCATAAAGCCAGATTTGTGCAATATACGACTGATTGTTGTCCTATGGACAAAGTCTCCCACCTCAGCTGTAGATCTCTGCAGTTCATCCAGAGTGATCATGGGCCTCTTGGCTGCATCTCTGATCAGTCTTCTCCTTGTATGAGCTGACAGTTTAGAGGGACGGCCAGGTCTTGGTAGATTTGCAGTGGTCTGATACTCCTTCCATTTCAATATTATGGCTTGCACAGTGCTCCTTGGGATGCTTAAAGCTTGGGAAATCTTTTTGTATCCAAATCCGGCTTTAAACTTCTTCACAACAGTATCTCGGACCTGCCTGGTGTGTTCCTTGTTCTTCATGATGCTCTCTGCGCTTTTAACGGACCTCTGAGACTATCACAGTGCAGGTGCATTTATACGGAGACTTGATTACACACAGGTGGATTGTATTTATCATCATTAGTCATTTAGGTCAACATTGGATCATTCAGAGATCCTCACTGAACTTCTGGAGAGAGTTTGCTGCACTGAAAGTAAAGGGGCTGAACAATTTGCACGCCCAATTTTTCAGTTTTTGATTTGTTAAAAAAGTTTGAAATATCCAATAAATGTCGTTCCACTTCATGATTGTGTCCCACTTGTTGTTGATTCTTCACAAAAAAATACAGTTTTATATCTTTTTGTTTGAAGCCTGAAATGTGGCAAAAGGTCGCAAAGTTCAAGGGGGCCGAATACTTTCGCAAGGCACTGTACACACACACACACACACACACACACACACACACACACACACACACACACACACACACACACACACACACACACACACACACACACACACACACACACACACACACACACACACACACACACACACACAAACAGATGTAGAGCTTGATGTTAAAAAACCACTCCGCTCCAGGAGCATTTAATTCAAACACCAGATTTCAAGCTGAAGGAAGTAGAGAATGGAGAGAAGGAGGAGAAGATAAATGGATGAAGATAAACAGATAGGGTCATTATTCACATCTGCCGTGACACTATGGCAACAGTGTGCTCTGTCTTTTATTGGTCATAGATAAGGCAGCCTGGCTGGCCATAATTTCTCCTCCTGGGAGACTGAGCCGGGCAAAATGATTATGAGACCGTTGTCAAGGCCTTCGCTGTCAATCACTTCCTAACAACCACTCCTATTGCGATGTTTTGGCTCTTATCTCCTCGCTAGTTTTTTAACATCAAGCTCTACATCTGTTTGTGTGTGTGTGTGTGTGTGTGGGGGGGGGGGGTGAGAGAGAGAGAGAGAGAGAGAGAGAGAGAGAGAGAGAGAGAGAGAGAGAGAGAGAGTGAGAGGGAGAGAGAGAGAGAGAGAGAGATGGCTGGGTTGCCCATTTGTTAACTAGTCCTTTTGTAAGACTGCATGTGATACAGGTGGGTAATACTACAGATAAATTGGCAAATTGTGAGGGTGAGTTAAGTTGTTGTCTAGTAGCCTAATATACTGATGAGTTGTAGGCCATAGAGTAGCAGTGTATCCTAATATACTGATGATTTATAGGCAGGGCCTGCCCTGGACCCTCTGCCGCCCTAGGCGAGATGAACCCCCCCCACACACACCCAAAAAATATAGAATTTTCAGGGAATAATGGACAGGAAAATAGGCATTCTTACCATATTTCTTAGTGTCCTACCAGAGTTTCTTGTTTGCAATGCTGTTTGCAAATAATTACATCTTAGACATCCTTATGAATCTAAGCATGGCACTTTCAAAAGTTACCTTTTCACCCAGACAGAGCAGAAAAATGTAAGCTTCAACTGCTGGCTACTCGTCCATTGCATAACCCAACAACAGAAATGTTTCCCTAAAGGCTGCCTGGGTTTAAACAAACATCTTCTCTTTTCAGAAATTGAAATGCTCAATTGATAGGGACAGAATAGCAAAGTACTTTTTTTCTTCTCGAATATTATAGGCTGCAGCTCAGCTTCAGAATGTCATAGAGAGGAATCAATCTATCAAACCAATCTATCCCCATATGCATCGGAGTCATGTCTTTCTCGGGCACTTTAGAGCTTGTTTTTACCATTAGGCATCAACGAGTTAAGCATTGTTATAGAATGCTTGATATAATCTGGATACGTTTCATGTATTTATTTCAAAATATAAAGCAAACAATGGATATCCTTTTTGCCCTTTTCTTTAACAAAGGGTATGTGATACCATCACTCAATTCAATCCCTGGTTTTAACTAAACACACCAAGCCCTTCCCAGATACGGAGGTATTTAATCAGTGCATGCGACAGTATTGTATTTGGCTATGCCGAAATCTATGAATAGCATAATTGTGTCTGTCAAACAGGTAAGCTTTCCACTTATTTTTTGGAGTAGGAAGAAATAGGCTCCAATTATATCTGTAATTCTCTGATTATACCCATAGAAAATGTTGGTGCACACATGCACATATAGGAGGTCCCTTACCAGGCAGAAAGGAATATTTGACTTTAACCCCTGCATTGGAGAGTTACAATGTTGCTATCACTATGCAGAAAGCTGCCTATAGTAGGAAACCGAGTGTCTTATTCATAATATGCCTCCTGTTATCACACATGGCACGATCCCATACTTGTTGCAATAAAGATAACAATTTTATATACAATTTTTAACACATATTTTTGTATTCCCGTAGAACTGTAAAAAAAATAGTAAGATAATTTGAGCTTCAGGAAGAAGTGCTTTCATAAATGCATGGCAGGCCTCGTTTTGCTGGAGCAGTGTAAAATAAGCTTTATTTCAATGACCCATCCTTACGAATTTTGTTTATTTACATATTGGTTTTGATTGTCCAACATCAGTATCAGCATTTATTTATTTAGTCTCTGCCTAAAGCCGCTTTCCTCTTCTGTGGTGCTGCATTGCAGTCAGTGAGGTTTTCTCTCGGTAGCTGTCCATGGTCCTGAAATCAAATCATCTGATAGAGACAGAGAGAGATAGAGGGGAGAGAGAGATTAGGATGTAGTCTATTTAAATTTTAAAAATAAAATGTAAACAGGTGATAGATAATTGAATAATCTCTCATTATTGAGTACTCATTCATGATTTCATCAAAGATTCCCAAGATTTCCACAAACTTCAGAAAGTTCCCATTATTTGGCTCATTCAGCCTGTCGGTGGTCCCACATAACGCAATGTTCTGGGTGGGCATTACGCGTATCAGGGCTATGAACCTCTGCAGCACCTGCTGCCAGTTGACAGTCTCTCCGTCAATAGCCCGTTAGGCTTGGGACAAGAGAGTTTGCTTGGACATGAGCCCGATCTCCAGCTCCTTCCACCTCTGGAAACTAACTTGGTGGTCATGCAAATTCTCATGTGAGCTGAGGAGGTGGCACAGATTCTTCCAGTCCCTGCTTCCATCCCTAACCAGGTCAGATTCTTCCAGTCCCTGCTTCCATCCCTGACCAGCACAGATTCTTCCAGTCCCTGCTTCCATCCCTGACCAGGGCAGATTCTTCCAGTCCCTGCTTCCATCCCTGACCAGGGCAGATTTGCAATACTGTTAAAAAAGTTTGCAGCAAAAACAGAAGACTGCATTGATAGGAAAGACAAGCAATGGTCTCTCCACTCTCTCCCTGTTCGCCATCCTCCTATTGTAACTTTCGATGCCCCTCATCTCTTGGGAAATTCCCGTCTTTATCCTGATGTGGCCCAGCCTGCACTAACATATCCCGTAAAGATCCATTCATATATTGTGGCCACTCACCGGGATCTCTTTTTTTTGTTGTTGTCTGGAAGTCGGATTTAGCAGCAGCACCACCACTGTCAACGGGAACAAGGAGTGACGAATCTGAGCCCGGGTCCAAGATAGTAGGGTCTTTGCCGGCATTGTTTGGAGGTGTGGCGAGGCCTAGTGCAACCACTTGTCCTTTTCCAGCCAGAGAGCTGTCATCATCGTGGAAGTGCATGGCTCGGACTCCTCCGGTTTGCCCTCTTTGCTGCTAGAATCAGCGAATCGCGCAAATTAATGGCCTGTCCTCGGAGGCTTGTCATTCTCCACACCGGCTGATGGACATTGCTGCACGCTGATACATTTCAGCAGCGAATTTCTTTGATTTAGAGATTGTGTCTCTTTTCTCATTCGTTTAAAAAAAATATTTGCTTCCTGATAGTTTTTGTCTTTTAGATATGGTAGCAAATTGTTTCCAATCTCTATTGCTTACTTTTAGCAAAGATTATATCCATTATTAGTAGCTAGCTAACGTTAACAGGCTAGGCTAAGCTACTGTCTTAATCAATAATCATCTTTGTCACTGTCACGCCTGCTCCCGCTCTTCCCCCCTGGTGCTTGAGGGTGCCAGGCTCCCCAGCATTGCGCACTTCTGCCACCATCATTACGCACGCCTGCCTTCCCCCCGTCATGCGCATCAGCGATTATTGGACTCACCTGGACTCAATCACTTCTGTCATTACCTTCCCTGTATATGTCTGGTTCCACGCTCTGTTCCGTGCTTTAGCGTGAATTGTCACTTGTCTTTGATACCTGTCTGTTCCTGGTTAAATGTTGATCCCGTCCCTGCTTCTCATCTCCGGCATCGGTCCTTACAGTCACACACAAACATAAAAAACCAATGCAATCATTTCATTGGCAGATTAATCTTTATTAATGTTTCACAATTAAATAATCCCATATAAACACACACATCACCATAGGATAGTGGGAGTGAACTTTGGGAGAAGTGGGAATGAAATGGGGGCGGGAACTGCAGCAACGCTATGAGCTGGTGGCTGGGTTGCCACTGGTGGTGGAGCCAATCAGGGGCGCCTGAGGGCTGCAGCCAATTGTCAAAATGCCGCCCCAAATTCAAGTGCCGCTATAGGTCTAATGGGAGGGCCAGCCCTGGTTGTAGGCCATAGAGTAGCAGTATATCCTAATATCCTGATGAGTTGTAGGCTATAGAGTAGCAGTATTTCATTATATACAGTTAAGCTAACTTGCACTAATGTGATTACCATGAGGTTGTAAGTAACAAGAACATTTCCCATTACATAGACATATCTGATATGGGGAGAAAGCTTAAATTATTGTTAATCTAACAACACTGTCCAATTTACAGTAGCTATTTCAGTGAAAGCATACCATGCTAGCGTTTGAGGAGAGTGCACTGTTATGAACTTGAAAATGTATCAATAACCAATTAGGCACATTTTGTCAGACTTGATACAACTTTTTTAACAGAAATCTAAATTATGGCTGGGCTGCAATAATACATTATGGCCTTTCTCTTGCATTTCAAAGATGATGAAAAATAATAATATCTATTCATAAAAATATGTTTTGGATTATCTGCAGTGATACTCCAGTAAATCCCAGGTTAAAGCACTGCTGTTGTTGGATAACATCAAGGTCAGATTAACAGTTACCTTGGGATCTATCATGGGCATTATCATTGGAATTCATTTGAATTTGAATACAGTTGGAATCATTTTGAGCAAAGCTAGCGCTACGTAGGCTTGTTTGTTCTAAAATATACACTCTCAGTGTTTTTTAAATTATTATTTTTTATTATTTATGACAAAAAAACACAAGGAAGGGGTAACATTAAATTATGTGTTTTGTATTCAACCTTTTAGATAGAGCAAATAAAACAGTTATGAAATGTATAATTTTTTATTTTAACCTTTATTTAACTTGACAAGTCAATTAAGAACAAATTCTTATTTACAATGACGGCCTACACAGGCCAAACCCGGACGACTCTGGACCAGTTGGGACTCCCAATCACAGCCGGTTGTGATACAGCCTGGATTTGAGCCAGCGTGTCTGTAGTGATGCTTAAAGCATTGAGATGCTGTGCCTTAGACTGCTGCGCCACCCGGCAGCCAAAATGAATTTGGAAATAGGATTTTTCTGCGACTTTTCAGGCTCTCAAAGATATTTCCATCCATTGTTTGACATTTTTATATTTTGGTTGAAATGTCAGATTGTTGTTGCCATTCTGCTGGCTAAGCATTATCTCTCACTCTAACGCTCATTCATAGCAAGGAGGCAATTGTAGTCAGATAAGTGGGTCATGAATTAATCACTGTTCCAAGTCAGTCCCTCTTCATTAGGCTGAACTCCTACCCAAACACACAAAAACCTGTGTAAGCTTTTTTATTGTAGGGTGGTTGAATGGAACCAGGAAACTTGTCTTCAAGACTACTCATTTTTATAATGCATTCAGAGTTTTTCTTTAATACTACTCTTCTCAATTTGTCCTCAATAAATTTGAATCTAGGTATGTGTCAGATGTGCAGATCTGTTCAGAATAACACACGACAGCAAAAAATGAATGTGCAAATCACACTAGACAATAAAGTTGTATGTTGTTTGTTTTCCCATTCATGGGGCTCCTCTTCTTGTATTTTAATGTTTAAGGACTCTTGGAAGATTAGTCCAAATGGGGACTAAAAGAAATCCAAATCAAATCAAATATCCTGACATCTCCACTGATACTTGCTCACATATTGTACTTTACAGTCACTTTGTATGAAGGCGTCTGCTAAATAGCGTATATCATTGACACTGATAATGTCTTTGATAATGACCCTGAGTCTCAAATGGCACCCTATGAGCCCTTGTAAAAAAGTAGTGCACTATATAGGGAATAGGGTTTCATTTGGGACACATTCATTCTCTTTGTCGCAAATCGTCCACAATGATAACCTCTCTCTCTCTCTCTCTCTTTCTCTCTCTCCCACTCCCTCTCTCTCTCTCTCCTCCAGATCCTAGCCATCATCTCCATCCTTTTCATTGTCCTCTCCACCATCGCCCTGTCCCTCAACACCCTGCCTGAGCTGCAGGACACAGATGAGTTTGGCCATGCCTCAGACAACCCCCAGCTGGCCCACGTAGAGGCCATCTGTATAGCCTGGTTCACTATGGAGTACCTACTCCGCTTCCTCTCATCCCCCACCAAATGGAAGTTCATCAAAGGTGAACACTTCTGTTTTTAATGTACATTTAAGATGTGCTACCTTTAGTGTCTGTCTGTGTGTCCACTGTTGTGTATTTATTGGTGTTTTATATTTTAGCTGGTGCAAACAAATTTCCCTGAGGATGAATAAAGTACTATCTTATCTTTAAGGTCCCCTGAACGTGATCGACCTGCTGGCCATCCTTCCTTATTACATCACAATCTTTCTGACAGAGTCCAACAAAAGTGTTCTACAGTTCCAGAACGTCCGGAGGGTGGTTCAGATCTTCCGGATAATGCGCATCCTGAGAATTCTGAAGCTGGCACGTCACTCCACGGGGCTACAGTCTCTAGGTTTCACCCTGAAGAGGAGTTACAACGAGCTGGGTCTACTCATCCTCTTCCTGGCCATGGGCATCATGATCTTCTCCAGCCTAGTCTTCTTTGCCGAGAAGGACGAGGATGACACCAAGTTCAAAAGCATCCCTGCCTCCTTCTGGTGGGCCACCATTACTATGACCACGGTGGGCTACGGGGACATTTACCCTAAGACTTTGCTTGGGAAGATTGTGGGGGGTCTCTGTTGCATTGCAGGGGTGCTGGTGATAGCCTTGCCCATCCCCATCATCGTCAACAACTTCTCTGAGTTCTACAAGGAGCAGAAACGTCAAGAGAAAGCTGTGAAGCGTCGGGAGGCACTGGAGAGGGCGAAACGCAATGGGAGCATTGTCTCCATGAACATGAAGGAGGCATTTGCCCGCAGTGCCGAGCTGATGAACGTGGTGGTGGAGAAGAGCGAGAGGCTGCTGACGCAAGACAACCACCTCTCACCCAGCCACTGGAAGTGGACTCCAAAGCGGGCTGCCAACACCTCAGAGACCAGCTCGGCCCACTCCTTCAACCCTGTGGAGTCCCAGATGGGTTCCCCCAGCAAGGCCATGGCCTCCAGTCCTCAGGGGCTCAACGCTCAGAAGCTGGAGGAGATGTATTACCAGATGGCCAAGACCCAGTCACAGCCCAACCTCAATGCCAAAGACAACAGCTCCAGGGCTGGCAGACAGAGGGATGAGATTGAGCTGGGGGCCATCCCTGGAGGTCCAGGGGACCCTATGCTAGGGGCTCAAGAGGGCGTGGGGGACATGAAGAGCCTGTCTAGTATTGACAGCTACATCAGCTGTGCTGCAGACTTCCAGGAGAATCCACGTGGTGTCTACCCCCTAAGTCCAGCCTCCGGCCTGGCCCTCCTTGCCCAGGAGACCAGCCGCTTCTCCCGTATCAGCCCAGCTACGGCCCTCTCTGGGTGGGTCAGCACCAACCCTGGCCTCCAGACCACACTGGAGCATGAGTTTTTTTCTGCTGAAAAAAACGTAGTCTCGGACAACACTCACAACTTCAACAAACCTTTGAAAGGTGGCAGCCACTCCTACAAGGTGAAGTACCAGAGCAGTGGAGGGGAGTCGGGGCCAGGACCAGGTTGGTTGCCCAGCAACGGTGATCCTCTCTCAGGCATCTCCATCCTGTCTGACCGCTCCCTGCTCAGCCCGGAGACGTCCATCTACACCACAGCCAGTAGCAGGACCCCACCAAAGTCTCCGGACAGCTCCACCCTGACCACGGCCCCGACCTCCACCCCGGCTGTCTTTACCTTCCATGACTCCTCCATCAGTAAGTACATTGACGCCGATACAGATGACGACGAGCACCTGAGGGACATGTCGGATGCCACAAGCCCCTCAGAGTGCCTGCTGGCCGGCTCCAGTGCCCCCAAATGCAGCCAGAACATCAACAGTGGCTACAACCATAGAGGCATCAACCACCTGGCATCAAGCACCACCCAGCGAATGCTGGGGCAGAACTGCCTGTTCCCCAGCCTGGATGGGGGGATGCGGGGGAGCGGGGGCCACATGGAGAACAATGTGGTGCCGGAGCTGCCCCACAGGCCCAAAGGGGACAGAGGAAAGTCTAGTACCATTGACCAGAGCCTTTGAGCTGCAGAGGGACATCCAGGGACATCCAGAGAGACACGGACTAGCCGTGTGAGGAAGGCGGAGAAAGAGAAAGTGATAGAGAGATAGAAAGAGAGAGAAAGAAAGGGAAGGAAAGAGAGACACACTGTGCCAAGTCCCTTTACAAACTAACAGTAAGGGCCAGGAAATGAGAGATTCAGGGCAGAGTTTGGGCTGTGGTGTGGTGTTGAATACTCTGGGAAAAGACTTGTAGAATAGATCGAGAACACCACTCTCCCTCCCTATTAGCCACAGTACACTAGCTACCACAAAACTGGGCAGAGCACTCCCAGGGACCCATCTGAGCAGAGGCCCCACAGGGAGATGTGGGAGTAGGTCAAAGGTCAAAGCAGAGCATGCTGGGATGGGAAATGGTCTGTTGGTTGGGGCTGTGGTGGTTCAGGTCAATTCATTGGCTCTGGGGTAGGTGGAAAGAGGTGAGGCAGAATGGATGAAGGGGGGAACTGGGAGGCAGGGAAGAGCAAGGAGAGATTCATGTTGTGAGCATAGGGATAGAAAGACAATCATCCCCTATATTCTCCTACAGTTCTACCTATCTCAGGTGACCACTGTCCCATTCATGCCTGAGCCCCAGCACAGCTCACACTGTAGTAGGGATTCCAGAAGAGGAGTTACGGTAGACTCCAATAAGCTACTTACTAGTGCCCCCCCCCAGCCCCAAACCTGGCCTTAGTCATATGTGTGTGTGTGTGTGTGTGTGTGTGTGTGTGTGTGTGTGTGTGTGTGTGTGTGTGTGTGTGTGTGTGTGTGTGTGTGTGTGTGCGTGCATGTGTGCGTGTTTAAAGGATAATTTATGTATCCACATTTTGAGATTGTCTTATCTGATTAATTTATTTTTATATAGATAAAGGAGGTTACCTAAATGAGTCTTGGATTTACTAGTCTGTTGTGTCATGACCATATCTGTTTGAGTATTTCTGTATGGGATAATTCTTCTTGTCAGACAGTTACAATCCAGATACAATCCAGACTTGTTTTAGAGGAAACCAGTCTGTGAGTCTTGTTCTTCTTGGTACAGTTTGTTTATCTCGTGGTGAGAGTAGAGAACCACATCTGATCTTCCATTTCTGTCTGTGAATATGTCTTGATTGTCTGTTGTTTTGTGTAACACTGAGTTTGAGTCAGAGGGGAATGGTTGAAAGAATCTGTACATTTTGGTACGAAAGTGAGGAATCATAATCATCCCTGAAGATTTGTGCAGCAAGCACACATTTAGGAGAGCTCTGCTCCAAGGCATCCATGTACCGAACAGCCTGCCTCTATACCACCAAGACACAAGGGTTCAAAAGAATCTCTTCAGACGAAATGCTGAGATGTCAAAAGAAAAATACCTGTTTATTTTTGTGGTATTTTATAAAGAATGTGGTGAATGGATTTATGAATTTATATTTCCAAATCCAAGCAAACATTTAGGATATATGCTCATATTAAAACAGTGAAACATTGATACACAGCTGCCCCAACATGCATCATCATCATTTTCCTTTGAACAACATAAAGAGACTGAGTGTTGAGAGAGAGAGTGGAGGGGACTGAGTGTTGAGAGAGAGGGTGGAGGGGACTGAGTGTTGAGAGAGAGGGTGGAGGGGACTGAGTGGTGAGAGAGAGGGTGGAGGGGACTGAGTGGTGAGAGAGATGGTGGAGGGGACTGAGTGTTGAGAGAGAGGGTGGAGGGGACTGAGTGTTGAGAGAGAGGGTGGAGGGACTGAGTGTTGAGAGAGAGGGTGGAGGGACTGAGTGTTGAGAGAGAGGGTGGAGGGGACTGAGTGTTGAGAGAGAGGGTGGAGGGGACTGAGTGTTGAGAGAGAGGGTGGAGTGGACTGAGTGTTGAGAGAGGGTGGAGGGGACTGAGTGTTGAGAGAGAGGGTGGGGGGACTGAGTGTTGAGAGAGAGGGTGGAGGGGACTGAGTGTTGAGGAGGGGACTGAGTGTTGAGAGAGAGGGTAGAGGGGACTGAGTGTTGAGAGAGAGGGTGGAGGGGACTGAGTGTTGAGAGAGAGGGTGGAGGGGACTGAGTGTTGAGAGAGAGGATGGAGTGGACTGAGTGTTGAGAGAGAGGGTGGAGGGGACTGAGTGTTGAGAGAGAGGGTGGAGGGGACTGAGTGTTGAGAGAGAGGGTGGAGGGGACTGAGTGTTGAGAGAGGGTGGAGGGGACTGAGTGTTGAGAGAGAGGGTGGAGTGGACTGAGTGTTGAGAGAGATGGTGGAGGGGACTGAGTGTTGAGAGAGAGGGTGGAGTGGACTGAGTGTTGAGAGAGATGGTGGAGGGGACTGAGTGTTGAGAGAGAGGGTGGAGTGGACTGAGTGTTGAGAGAGATGGTGGAGGGGACTGAGTGTTGAGAGAGAGGGTGGAGGGGACTGAGTGTTGAGAGAGGGTGGAGGGGACTGAGTGTTGAGAGAGAGGGTGGAGTGGACTGAGTGTTGAGAGAGATGGTGGAGGGGACTGAGTGTTGAGAGAGAGGGTGGAGGGGACTGAGTGTTGAGAGAGAGGGTGGAGGGGACTGAGTGTTGAGAGAGAGGGTGGAGTGGACTGAGTGTTGAGAGAGAGGGTGGAGGGGACTGAGTGTTGAGAGAGAGGGTGGAGGGGACTGAGTGTTGAGAGAGAGGGTGGAGGGGACTGAGTGTTGAGAGAGATGGTGGAGGGGACTGAGTGTTGAGAGAGGGTGGAGGGGACTGAGTGTTGAGAGAGATGGTGGAGGGGACTGAGTGTTGAGAGAGAGGGTGGAGGGGACTGAGTGTTGAGAGAGAGGGTGGAGTGGACTGAGTGTTGAGAGAGAGGGTGAAGGGACTGAGTGTTGAGAGAGATGGTGGAGGGGACTGAGTGTTGAGAGAGAGGGTGGAGGGGACTGAGTGTTGAGAGAGGGTGGAGGGGACTGAGTGCTGAGAGAGAGGGTGGAGGGGACTGAGTGTCGAGAGAGAGGGTGGAGGGGACTGAGTGTTGAGAGAGAGGGTGGAGGGGACTGAGTGTTGAGAGAGAGGATGGAGTGGACTGAGTGTTGAGAGAGATGGTGGAGGGGACTGAGTGTTGAGAGAGAGGGTGGAGGGGACTGAGTGTTGAGAGAGAGGGTGGAGGGGACTGAGTGTTGAGAGAGAGGGTGGAGGGGACTGAGTGTTGAGAGAGAGGGTGGAGGGGACTGAGTGTTGAGAGAGAGGATGGAGTGGACTGAGTGTTGAGAGAGATGGTGGAGGGGACTGAGTGTTGAGAGAGAGGGTGGAGGGGACTGAGTGTTGAGAGAGAGGGTGGAGGGGACTGAGTGTTGAGAGAGGGTGGAGGGGACTGAGTGTTGAGAGAGAGGGTGGAGTGGACTGAGTGTTGAGAGAGATGGTGGAGGGGACTGAGTGTTGAGAGAGAGGGTGGAGTGGACTGAGTGTTGAGTGGGAGAGATGGTGGAGGGGACTGAGTGTTGAGAGAGAGGGTGGAGTGGACTGAGTGTTGAGAGAGATGGTGGAGGGGACTGAGTGTTGAGAGAGAGGGTGGAGGGGACTGAGTGTTGAGAGAGGGTGGAGGGGACTGAGTGTTGAGAGAGAGGGTGGAGTGGACTGAGTGTTGAGAGAGATGGTGGAGGGGACTGAGTGTTGAGGGTGGAGGGGACTGAGTGTTGAGAGAGAGGGTGGAGGGGACTGAGTGTTGAGAGAGAGGGTGGAGTGGACTGAGTGTTGAGAGAGAGGGTGGAGGGGACTGAGTGTTGAGAGAGAGGGTGGAGGGGACTGAGTGTTGAGAGAGAGGGTGGAGGGGACTGAGTGTTGAGAGAGATGGTGGAGGGGACTGAGTGTTGAGAGAGGGTGGAGGGGACTGAGTGTTGAGAGAGAGGGTGGAGGGGACTGAGTGTTGAGAGAGAGGGTGGAGGGGACTGAGTGTTGAGAGAGGGTGGAGTGGACTGAGTGTTGAGAGAGAGGGTGAAGGGACTGAGTGTTGAGAGAGATGGTGGAGGGGACTGAGTGTTGAGAGAGAGGGTGGAGGGGACTGAGTGTTGAGAGAGGGTGGAGGGGAGTGCTGAGAGAGAGGGTGGAGGGGACTGAGTGTCGAGAGAGAGGGTGGAGGGGACTGAGTGTTGAGAGAGAGGGTGGAGTGGACTGAGTGTTGAGAGAGAGGGTGGAGGGGACTGAGTGTTGAGAGAGATGGTGGAGGGGACTGAGTGTTGAGAGAGAGGGTGGAGGGGACTGAGTGTTGAGAGAGAGGGTGGAGTGGACTGAGTGTTGAGAGAGAGGGTGGAGGGGACTGAGTGTTGAGAGAGAGGGTGGAGTGGACTGAGTGTTGAGAGAGAGGGTGGAGTGGACTGAGTGTTGAGAGAGAGGGTGGAGGGGACTGAGTGTTGAGAGAGAGGGTGGAGTGGACTGAGTGTTGAGAGAGAGGGTGGAGGGGACTGAGTGTTGAGAGAGAGGGTGGAGTGGACTGAGTGTTGAGAGAGATGGTGGAGGGGACTGAGTGTTGAGAGAGTGTTGAGAGAGATGGTGGAGGGGACTGAGTGTTGAGAGAGATGGTGGAGGGGACTGAGTGTTGAGAGAGATGGTGGAGTGGACTGAGTGTTGAGAGAGATGGTGGAGTGGACTGAGTGTTGAGAGAGGGTGGAGGGGACTGAGTGTTGAGAGAGGGTGGAGGGGACTGAGTGTTGAGAGATGGTGGAGGGGACTGAGTGTTGATTGAGAGGGTGGAGTGGACTGAGTGTTGAGAGAGGGTGGAGGGGACTGAGTGGTGAGAGAGATGGTGGAGTGGACTGAGTGTTGAGAGAGAGGGTGGAGGGGACTGAGTGTTGAGAGGGTGGAGGGGACTGAGTGTTGAGAGAGGGTGGAGGGGACTGAGTGTTGAGAGAGATGGTGGAGTGGACTGAGTGTTGAGAGAGATGGTGGAGTGGACTGAGTGTTGAGAGAGAGGGTGGAGGGGACTGAGTGTTGAGAGAGAGGGTGGAGGGGACTGAGTGTTGAGAGAGAGGGTGGAGGGGACTGAGTGTTGAGAGAGAGGGTGGAGGGGACTGAGTGTTGAGAGAGAGGGTGGGGGGGACTGAGTGTTGAGAGAGAGGGTGGGAGGACTGAGTGTTGAGAGGGGGGGGGACTGAGAGCGAGATCCTACATGCGGTACTCCTTGGGTTTGCCGTACAAGCCATAAATTCATCCAGAATGCTATCTGAACAGCATATTAATTCATAAAGGGAAGAGCTTACGTAACCAAACCTGGTTATAGGTTTGGATTGAATAGCAAGTCTAGAGTTATTTGAGTGCGTCTGCATTCATTCACACAGACATTCATACATTGAAGGCCAGCTGATACACAGGTCTTATATGGCAGACATCTTCACGATAGCTCCAGCCTAGTTTCCATAGTAACAGGCTCTCTCCTGGCAAGGCTGATACCAGGGCTGCATAGCTCTGCTAATTTGGGTGGGTAGTCTGATTGTATCAAAATGCATGCATTCTAATCCGTTTATACAGTTTGAAAACTCTCAAACATACTGTAGTTAGTACACAGGTATGTACATAGATACATATCCCTCATGAAGCCACAGCCCCCCTGCATTGTTCTGTAATTCAGATACAGGCATCATGCAATCCTAGTTTTGAATATATCCATGATAATCCTATCTGAATAATAGACATCACAGTGCATACTGTAGATATCGTATAAAATCATAGACAGATCCACAACACTGTCCACTTACACGTCCATGTGTTTGTCCTTTGCTCTCTTTCGCTCTGAGAAAAGGTGAGAATTCTGCATCCCCAGAGTCACATGTATCACTTCTGTCCCTGTCTGAGCTGGATCCGAGCGAGTGGAGCTGAGGTGTGAAAGGAATAGCAATGACTGCGGAAGGGGCAGAACCTCTGAAAAAGTGTGTGTGTTGATCATTTCTAAAGGGACTGCTGCTCAGCCAAGCAGAGAGCTAGTGATTAGAGCTGTGGTTACTGCTTAGTGGAGGAAGTTGAGCTGCTTCCAGTGTGTGTGTGTGTGCATATGTTCATATTGGACGAGATAGTTATGATCTAGAGGGTGTATGTCGTTTTCAGCCCTACAGACTGCACCTGTTATCATCAACAGTGATTAGTGTTACAGTCATATCTGGGGAAGACCATTTGCCTATATACTGAGCACTGCTTTTTCACTGGCTACAGTTTTTTTCACTGCCTACAGTTTTTTTCTCTGCCTGTAGAGCTCTTCAAGGCAATCTCCACCTTCACATAACACTCTAGTTCATAGTCTATTTAATGACAGTATTTCACGGCCTATTTAATGCTAAGGCCAAAACAGTCACAGTGGTGTGCATGCGTGTGTATGTATGTTAGTGAGTGAGTGAGTGAGTGAGTGAGTGAGTGAGTGAGTCAGAGAGAGAGATAGAGAGAAAGAGAGAAAGAGAGAAAGAGAGAGAGAGAGAGAGAGAGAGAGAGAGAGAGAGAGAGAGAGAGAGAGAGAGAGAGAGAGAGAGAGATAGAAACAGAGAGAGAGAAAGAGAGAGAGAAGAGAGAGAGAGAAAGAGAGAGAGAGAAAGGGAGAGAATGAGAGAGAGAAAGAAAGAGAGAAAGAGGAGATATATAACTAGACTTCTACTTTGTTTGACAATGTTAACATGAATGACTTTAGCTGTAGGGTGGACATACAGTACAATGTCACAGGTTTATTTTCATTGTGTTCACAATGCATTTCAAATCCTCCTTCAAATCCTTCAACTGCCCCGGTGGTCGAATTAGCTGTCATCTGTAGAGCACTGGCTTCTCGTGCTCGGTTCTGGTTTTGAGCATTGAGATAGATATGTGTTCCTGTCCCCTATGTTTCACATTACCATACATCAATTTATGCTTTCCCTGTAAGAATATATTGTGAGGGTCAGGGACCGCTTTGTCATGGAAACTATCTCTTTAAAGAATGATGACAATCAAATCCTCATGAATAGACATGAAATAAATTGTAGCATTGTGAAGAGAAGATCCAAAGGAGAGTCATAGGATGGACAGAATGACTGGATCACGTCATGGACAGACATTCAGACACATACAGGTCAAGCATCTACTTATAGCCTTTATATATTTCTGTTTTGGTAGGAGGGATGACTCTGGAAAATATTCTGACAATGTCAAATTTCTTTACTAGTATACTGTGACCGCTGACTGGTATGTTTAAAAAAAAACTATTTTCTATATCAGTCCTCTCTTCCATCTCCAAGTCACCCAACATCCAAATATCCTGTAGTACAGTGTTTCCCAACCCTGGCACTTCTTTAGCTTCTACTGTGTTCCTGTACAAGAGGATTTCTGGTGTCAACGGATTTGTAAATGTTATGGTAAAATGAGAAAGCATAATCAAGTGACTTCTTTTATTTCTCTTGTTTTTTTTATAAGCTATGAAAAATGTACAATTAGGAATTAGCCAAAAGCAATTGAAATGTGTTAGATTTCAGGGTTGGGGTCCATTTGAAATGCTTTGGTAAATTAGAATTCAATTAAATAATTTAATTTGAAATTTGAAGATAATATGATGGAATAAGATGGAATTGATTCCAGCCTTGCCGAATCCACCAGTCATTGTAACATACACAAATTCCAGGGAAATTGTGTATGTTACAATTGTGTACCTCTTCTTCTACTGTTTGTAGGTCACTAGTCTACTGTTTGTAGGTCTCTAGGCTACTGTTTGTAGGTCTCTAGGCTACTGTTTGTAAGTCTCTAGGCTACTGTTTGTAGGTCTCTCGGCTACTGTTTGTAAGTCTCTAGGCTACTGTTTGTAAGTCTCTAGGCTACTGTTAGTTTTGTAATGTTTCTACCTGTTGTCTTTCCTATGCTGTAAGTTGTTTCTGTATAAATGTTCTGTTGTTCTATCAATGCATGTTGTAACTTTGGAGCCGTGACTGGCTGTGAAACACACACACACAACTCCGGTTTACCTGTCCTGTAAAAAGTGTCTCAATGTCCCAAGATCTTTCTTTACATTCCGCTTAAATGACTGACAGTTAAATAAAATCAAATTCATTAATGGTTTTGTATTCCAGACATGTATTCCAGGCATTATTGAAGGCTTTCAGTGATACAAAGAAAAATTGAACTGACAATTACATACTCAGCAGATCTACAATAGCATGTTTCAGAAGGAAGATGCTGTCCAACCAGAGAACACAATTACCCATAACACCCATATAAACAAGACTTATATGTTGGCAGAGGTTTCATACCAATTTTTATGGGAGATACTGGTACAGTCTGGTCCATATGCATGTACACACTGTCTGAGCGGCATTCTGATTATGCCTGATCCCTGTGCTGTCCTGTGTCTGTATGTCCATGAAGAGGAGGTAGACAGTAACCCAGGGTTATATAAAGAGGAATCTGTCCAGGGTTATATAAAGAGGAAGCTGTGCAGGGTTAAATAAAGAGGAAGCTGTCCAGGATTATCTGAAGAGGAGGTTGTCCAGGGTTATATAAAGAGGAATCTGTCCAGGGTTATATAAAGAGGAAGCTGTCCAGGGTTATATGAAGAGGAATCTGTCCAGGGTTATATAAAGAGGAATCTGTCCAGGGTTATATAAAGAGGAATCTGTCCAGGGTTATATAAAGAGGAATCTGTCCAGGGTTATATAAAGAGGAATCTGTCCAGGGTTATATAAAGAGGAATCTGTCCAGGGTTATATAAAGAGGAAGCTGTGCAGGGTTAAATAAATAGGAAGCTGTCCAGGATTATCTGAAGAGGAGGTTGTCCAGGATTCTATGAAGAGGAATCTACCCAGGATTATCTGAAGAGGCACATGTCCAGGATTATGTGAAGCGGAGGTTGTCCAGGATTCTATGAAGAGGAATCTACCCAGGATTATCTGAAGAGGAGGTTGTCCAGGATTATCTGAAGAGGAAGCTGTCCAGGATTATCTGAAGAGGCACATGTCCAGGATTATGTGAAGAGGAGGTTGTCCAGGATTATCTGAAGAGGAAGCTGTCCAGGATTATCTGAAGAGGCACATGTCCAGGATTATGTGAAGAGGAGGTTGTCCAGAATAGTATGAAGAGGAAGCTGTCCAGGGTTAAATAAATAGGAAGCTGTCCAGGGTTATATGAATAGGAAGCTGTCCAGGGTTATATGAAGAGGAGGTTGTCCAGGATAGTATGAAGAGGAAGCTGTCCAGGGTTAAATAAATAGAGGAAGCTGTCCAAACTGTCCAGGGTTATATGAAGAGGAGGTTGTCCAGGGTTATATGAAGAGGAGGTTGTCCAGGATAGTATGAAGAGGAAGCTGTCCAGGGTTAAATAAATAGGAAACTGTCCAGGGTTATATGAAGAGGAGGTTGTCCAGGGTTATATGAAGAGGAGGTTGTCCAGGATAGTATGAAGAGGAAGCTGTCCAGGGTTAAATAAATAGGAAGCTGTCCAGGGTTATATGAATAGGAAGCTGTCCAGGGTTATATGAAGAGGAGGTTGTCCAGGATAGTATGAAGAGGAAGCTGTCCAGGGTTAAATAAATAGGAAACTGTCCAGGGTTATATGAAGAGGAGGTTGTCCAGGGTTATATGAAGAGGAGGTTGTCCAGGGTTAGTATGAAGAGGAAGCTGTCCAGGGTTAAATAAATAGGAAGCTGTCCAGGGTTATATGAAGAGGAGGTTGTCCAGGATAGTATGAAGAGGAAGCTGTCCAGGGTTATATGAAGAGGAAGCTGTCCAGGGTTAAATAAAAAGGAAGCTGTCCAGGGTTATATGAAGAGGAGGTTGTCCAGGGTTATATATGTTAAATAAATAGGAAGCTGTCCAGGGTTGTCCAGGATAGTATGAAGAGGAAGCTGTCCAGGGTTATATGAAGAGGAAGCTGTCCAGGGTTAAATAAAAAGGAAGCTGTCCAGGGTTATATGAAGAGGAGGTTGTCCAGGGTTATATGAAGAGGAGGTTGTCCAGGATAGTATGAAGAGGAAGCTGTCCAGGGTTATATGAAGAGGAAGCTGTCCAGGGTTAAATAAATAGGAATCTGTCCAGGGTTATATGAATAGGAATCTGTCCAGGGTTATATGAAGAGGAGGTTGTCCAGGATAGTATGAAGAGGAAGCTGTCCAGGGTTAAATAAATAGGGGAAACTGTCCAGGGTTATATGAAGAGGAGGTTGTCCAGGGTTAAATAAATAGGAAGCTGTCCAGGGTTGAAGAAGGAGGTTGTCCAGGGTTATATGAAGAGGAAGCTGTCCAGGGTTAAATAAATAGGAAGCTGTCCAGGGTTATATGAATAGGAAGCTGTCCAGGGTTATATGAAGAGGAGGTTGTCCAGGATAGTATGAAGAGGAAGCTGTCCAGGGTTAAATAAATAGGAAACTGTCCAGGGTTATATGAAGAGGAGGTTGTCCAGGGTTATATGAAGAGGAGGTTGTCCAGGATAGTATGAAGAGGAAGCTGTCCAGGGTTAAATAAATAGGAAACTGTCCAGGGTTATATGAAGAGGAGGTTGTCCAGGGTTATATGAAGAGGAAGCTGTCCAGGGTTATATGAAGAGGAAGCTGTCCAGGGTTATATGAAGAGGAAGCTGTCCAGGGTTATATGAAGAGGAAGCTGTCCAGGGTTATATGAAGAGGAAGCTGTCCAGGGTTATATGAAGAGGAAGCTGTCCAGGGTTATATGAAGAGGAAGTTCAGGATTATATGAAGAGGAAGGTGTCCAGGATTATCTGAAGAGGAAACTGTCCAGGATTATCTGAAGAGGAAGCTGTCCAGGATTATATGAAGAGGAAGTTGTCCAGGGTTATATGAAGAGGAAGCTGTCCAGGGTTATATGAAGAGGAAGCTGTCCAGGGTTATATGAAGAGGAAGCTGTCCAGGGTTATATGAAGAGGAAGCTGTGGACGGTGGGACAGGAGCAAGAGTCTAGTCTCCCAACACGTCTCCACACACCACGACACCTGGGGTTCCCCACTGCCTGCCACTGCAGAGACTGCCTGCCACTGAGAGAGGGGGGAGGGAGAGATAGATCAAATCTGAGAGAGAGAAGGGGGGAGGGGGTGGGAGTTGGAGAGAGAGAGAGAAACAACTGCTGTTTACTAGACAGTTTTTATCAGGCACTCGTCTAGACTAAGCCTGCCACCTAGTGGCTGAAATCTGACTCTCCAAACAAGAAACACAATATTGGGTTAGTATGTAAACATTATTTAAATATTTACTACATATCTATAGACTCTCCTCTCCTTGTGTGCCCAGCCTGTCCTACCTCTCCTCCTCCTCACTGTCTCCAGTACAGTGTCTCTGCCCGGCAGCGAGGGCAGGAGGCTGGCACTCCATACACACCTGGTGGCCCTCCTTCAGGTACTGCATCCAGCGGGTGTGTGGCCCCACACTACGCTGGCACCAAGGGGTCAGGGAGGTCAGCTGGAACTGCACACAGTGCCTGGATATGCATACACACACACAAACACACAGGCACGCATGCATAAACAAAAGCATATATAGACGTCACATTCACATTTTTTATTTAACCTTTATTTAACTAGGCAAGTCAGTTAAGAACACATTCTTATGTACAATGACGGCCTAGGAACAGTGGGTTAACTGCCTTGTTCAGGGGCAGAACAACAGTTTTTTAACTTGTCAGCTCAGGGATTTGATCTGGCAACCTTTCGGTTACTGGCCCAACGCTCTAACCACTAGGCTACCTGCCGCACATAAACACGGGTTAGATATCATATTTCTCTGAAGATAACAGGAATACCATGGAAGAACACAAACACATAAACCGGGCCTCTCACCCTGTGACATCATCATCATTGTTAACAGGAATGTCTCTCTTCTTCCTGGCGTTGCCATAGCCACCGGTAGTGATGAGAGCCAGTACTGCAAAGACAACAACATCCATAATAACAACAGATTTAGTTCCCTTCCACACACAATATGTTTTTTTATTTAGACTATACTTAACCAGGTAGTATCACAGAGGTCAGAAGACTTCTTTCCCAAGGGAGACCTGGGAAGGTAAGCTTTATTTGAAGACAGGAATATTTGACATAGACAATATGCCATTAACGGCATATGGGTAAGGTCCTAACCAAAGTGAGATGCAACCTACGGCTATATGTTTGGCTGTGGTACTTACCCAGTGATTTGCTGCACTGCCGTTGGTGGTCCCAGTACTCTGCACAGCCGGCATGCTCCTCTACGTGTGGACAGGGTTCCCCCTCCTGCAGGACCTGCCTGCTCCTCATCCGAACTGTGGCCCTGCAGGGCACAGCACAGCCAGACCATGCACTCCACTCACTCACCACACAGGACACCTCTAGGAAGGAGGACAGGACTGGGTGAGGACATATCAGGGAGGAAATGAAAGCAAATACAAGCATGACTCTATAGTTGTGTCCTCTACCATGTTTGCTACTGAAAAAGCATGTCGTCAAAGTGAGACAGATTAAGTATATTGGTATACAGTCCATCTATAAGCAATACATATATGAATTACAAACCAATCATATGTCTGACACAGAAATGAAAAACCCACTTCCAGGAGAAACTCAATTACCTTTGGCCCAAACTGGGTTTTAAAATCACCATATGTATCCAGTGAAGTTAAAAACAGATAACAGGCTACTGTTGTGTTGTTGAAATTGACACAATTTGGGCAACATATAATTTGTCAAGCATCTTACCTGGGCAGGCTAGTTCATAATCATAACAGCAGTCCAGGGTAGAGGTACTAGCCTGGTCGCAATAGCAGGTCCCATACGAACGGTCAGCTCTCCATCCCTTACTGATGCACAACGGGTCACGGCCGTGCAGCAGAAACCAGCCTCCTCACACCCTGCATCCAAAAAACGACCAAGACAACCATCAGCCCGACACAATAATAGATCCAGCGGCCGGTAACAGTATACCTGGCTATGGCACAGAGGAGTAGCCTAGCTTCTGTGCCACTTGGCACCGAAGCCAACACCTGTAAAATCTCAGAGAGCTGTTCGTTCACACGCTCAAATTGAGAGAGTTTCTGATGTAATTTATCTCTGTAATTCGATTTTTAGAAAATATAGATCATTCAGAAATGTTTTTGACACCAAGTTTGTTCAGCCAAATATCCCCATGAATTCAAATGTCAAATTGGTATTCTTGCTCAGACAAACCACCCTGGCAGACTGTTGCTGTACCCTCTACTTCTGTGCGCTGGGTCGAAGTGTCATCGGGCAATCATGCTGCAATCTCTGGCCTCTTCAATGGCCTATATCTACCCCATGTCTCTCTCACTCTCTCTCTTAAAGGGACATCGTTTCTCTAACCACAATGCTCCCTACAAGGAAGCTCATTACCCACCTGCACAGACGTCAATTCAACGTCTATTCCATGTTGTTTCAGCATAATTTCATTGAA
Organism: Oncorhynchus masou masou; assembly: GCF_036934945.1. Classification (NCBI taxonomy): domain Eukaryota; kingdom Metazoa; phylum Chordata; class Actinopteri; order Salmoniformes; family Salmonidae; genus Oncorhynchus; species Oncorhynchus masou. Next base: position 24,625,858 of record NC_088217.1, on the reverse strand, counting down.
ATTATGTGGAAATAACATTGATTCAAACAGTGTGTGTCCAGTCGGTAGTCTATTAAATACATGAAAACAGTACAGCTGTGAATCACAGGCTTCTTAATCATATTTGTCCTTATTTCCATGAGATCCTGCATGGCTCCTAATTACAAATAACATGGCAATTAAGCAGACTACTCTGTACTATATTGTAATAATTGCATGGTATGTGGGTGTGCATTTAAAATTGTATATGATCGTGGTACATGCCTAAGAGCAGCTTTACTTAGGTCTACTGCATATATCCATGAGGTTTATGTTATGCTCAGTAGCCTAAAGTGACAGTATGCGTAGCAGGGGCCACACTTCCATGGTTAAATAAATGGGAGGCCTGAATAGTTTGTTTGCTTTGCACAGCCCATCCTTTCTACCCATTGGCTTAAGCTGTCAGTTGTCCTGGCTGTTTGTTCCTCAACATGTGAAAGGAGTGGATTAATCAAATTCCTATGGCCAGGGCCATTCATGCAGAAACAAAATACTGTGAACAATGTGGCAGCACAGGGCTTCCACTCGGATACACATTTCCCAGCTACTTACTGACTGACTGAGTGTGTGTGTGTGGGGGGGGCATATTCCCAAGCATTGACCTGACTGCAGTACCTCTCTCTCCACACACATACCTACAGTGTGAGGGGCCCTGTCCTGGTGTACACTGGGAGTTCTGAAGAACCTATTCATTTACCACTCTAATAAACCCCTAGTCATCTCAAACTGTCGCAGACAGTCCAAAGACACAGACCATATTCACAGCGCAATCAAATGTTACTTTGGTAGTTTCCCCAGGTCATCAGATAAGTGTCACATATAGTAAACTCATTCAATGATTCAGAATGATCAGTTCATAATTGTAGTCTATTTGTTGAAAGATTTGTGTTATATATTAACTTCTCTCTGAGTGGCATATTATACATAGCAGCAATAACTCTGCCTCGTTCTCTCTCAAACTCCTTCTGTTCCTCTCTTTTTGTCTCTGTATCAAGCAGGCCGAGGACAAACTCAATACACTTTAAAATGACTAAAACCAAATCGAAACTGTGTAGGAATGTTAATGGACCTTCTTCATCCCTACATGTGTCCCACTTGCTAATAAAAAATAGAAGCTAGACAGTCAGGGAGCACAACAAATTACAGAAACGATGGATAGGGGATCATTATTGCAAAATTTGACGGCAAAGAAATATTTCCAAAAATTGGTGCGGCCCTCTGGATTTCGTTGAAGACCAAATGCGGCTCTAGGGGCAAAATGAGTTTGACACCCCTGGTCTACATCATAAATAAAACAATGTCACACAAGACATTCTGCACTTTACAAATGGCTACTGCTTCACTATTACAAATTGTAAATATAAAATGTACAACATTTCAAAAATAGAATATTACAATGTGTGGGTGTGTGTAGAGTTTGTATGTTAGAGTGTGTGTGTCTCTCTTCACAGTCCACGTTGTGCTGTGAGGTGTAATTTCCATGTAATTTTAACCTGATTTAACAGCTAGCTTGAGTTACCTGATGTGGAAGAGAGTTTTATGTAGTCATGGCTCCATGTAGTACTGTACATTTCCCGGGGTCTGTTCTGAACTTAGGGACTGTGAAGAGACCCCTGGTGGTATGTGTTGTGGGGTATGTATGGGTGACTGGGCTGTGTGTTAGCTGTTTGAACAGACAGTTTGGTGCTTTGAACACATCAATACTTCTCACAAATACAAGTAGTGATGCAGTCAAGCTCTCCTCTACATTGAGCCAGGAGAGATTGATGTGTACATTTAAGGGCCAGCCATGTGCTCTATTCTGGGCCAACAGTAATTTGCCTATGTCGTTCTTTGCAGAGCTTGAGAATATAACTGGGCAGTAGTCCAGGTGTGATAAAATTAAGGCATGTAGGACTTGTTTGGATGATCGTGATGTCAAGAAAGCAGAGCATTTCCCCATTTTAGCAACCATTGCATCAATATATTTTGACCATGTCAGTTTACAATCTAGGTTTAAACCAAGCAATTTAGTCTCCTCAACTTGTCAAAAGTTTAATTGACAATGATGCTGGCTCCACCAAGTCTTCATGCATTGGGCAACTGAGAAATATTGTTATGCTTTTATTGTTGATATCTGGTAATGTGCAACCAAACTGTCACACCCTGACCATAGTTTACTTTGTATGTTTCTATGTTTTGGTTGGTCAGGGTGTGATTTAGACCAAGCAATTTAGTCTCCTCAACTTGTCAAAAGTTTAATTGACAATGATGCTGGCTCCACCAAGTCTTCATGCATTGGGCAACTGAGAAATATTGTTATGCTTTTATTGTTGATCTCTGGTAATGTGCAACCAAACTGTCACACCCTGACCATAGTTTACTTTGTATGTTTCTATGTTTGGTTGGTCAGGGTGTGATCTGAGTGGGCATTCTATGTTGGATGTCTTGTTTGTCTATTTCTATGTCTGGCCTGATATGGTTCTCAATCAGAGGCAGGTGTTAGTCATTGTCTCTGATTGGGAACCAAATTTAGGTAGCCTGGGTTTCACTGTGTGTTTGTGGGTGATTGTTCCTCTCTCTGTGTTTTGCACCAGATAGGACTGTTTTAGGTTTTCGCACGTTTGTTGTTTTGTTAGTTTATCCGTGTTCAGTTTCTTTATTAAAGTAAAATTACTAACAACCACGTTGCGTTTTGGTCCGCTCCTCCTTCTACAGACGAAAGCCGTGACACAAACACTGGGCCGGTAGATACCATGCAATCTCTACCGACTCTCTATGATTTTAAAAACAGAGCAGGTTTGCTAGCTTATTTGTCCTATTTAGCTACCTTGCTGTTGCTAGCTAATTTGTCCTGGGATATAAACATTGAGTTATTTTACCTGAAATGCACAAGGTCCTCTACTCTGACAATTAATCCACACAAGCGGCCAACCGAATCATTTCTAGTCATCTCTCCTCCTTCCAGGCTTTTTCATCTTTGAACTTATATGGTGATTGTCATCTACACTTTCATAGTATTACCACGACAACCGGCAAAACATTTCATCTTTCAATCACCCATGTGGGTATAACCAATGAGGAGATAGCACATGGGTACCTGCTTCTATAAACCAATGAGGAGATGGGAGAGGCAGGACTTGCAGCGCGATCTACGTCAGAAATAGAAAGGAGTTCTATTTTAGCCCTTGGCAACACAGATGCTCTTTGGCGCGCACGAGCAGTGTGTGTGCAATAATTGAATAACATGGATTTGTAAAATGTATTTTGCGACGCCCGCGCACGCGACGTGTCCAGTCTGGTCAACATGTACGAAACAAATGCACAGGATTGATCAGGAAGTCCAAATCAGATGACTATTTAAATGCAGTCACAGAGAACCTAATCAAATCAGTTTCTAATGTATCCTCTGGCCTTCCTGACCATTTAATGATGGATTCTAATGAAGTGAAGGATAAAGCCAATATTGTAGGGGTTTTTAACAAGCACTTCATATCTGCTGGTTAAGTTTTGATAATGGTGGGGCCCAGGCCTCTAATGTAAACTCTGTTACAGTCAACTATCTCCTGTACACTCAGCCCTCTCCTGTACTCCCTGTTCACCCACGACTGCATGGCCATGCACGTCTCCAACTCAATCATCAAGTTTGCAGACGACACAACAGTGGTAGGCTTGATTACCAACAACAACGAGACGGCCTACAGGGAGGAGGTGAGGGCCCTCGGAGTGTCGTGTCAGGAAAATAACCTCACACTCAATGTCAACAAAGCAAAGGAGATGACCGTGGACTTCAGGAAACATTGATGGGACAAGTTTGGTTGGATGACAAGTTGTCCTTTAAAGTTCATGTGGATAATCTTGTGACAAAGCTTAAATTGAAATTTTATTTTCGTAATAAGGTTTGCTTCCCGCTTATGGCTAGAAAGAAGCTTGTTCAGGCCACTTTTCTCTCTGATTATTCTCTCTGATTATGGTGACTTGTTGTATATGCATGCAACCTCTTCCGTCTTACAGAAACTGGACTCTGTATATCATGCATCCTTCCGCTTCATTACAAATGCCAAGTCACTCACCCACCATTGCACATTGTACCAAATGGACCTCACTTTATATGCGCAGAAAGATACATTTGTATGCGTTCATCTACAAACCCTTTTGGGTAAACTCTCTCTTTACCTCTGATCTCCTTCACCACCAGCAGTTACCATACCTGGTCACAAGGTGGTTTCTACTTAAAGTCCCCAAGACATTCACAGTATTAGGCAAAGCTGCCTTCTCTTCTTGTGCACCAGACGCATTGAATAATCTACAATCCATGCTTTACTAGATATGTTAGTGCCACTGAATTAATTTCAAATATTGATGTTAGACTCTGTTACAGAGGAGTGTAAACGTTTTGTTTTAGGCTGGATCACGTTGTTGTATTGTTGTATGTTTTATTTATGTAATGTATTTATTGTTGCTGCCTTCTTTACCAGGTCTCCCTTGAAAAATTGACTCTGGGTCTCAGTGGGCTTTTCCTGGTTAAATAAAGGGTAAATAACTACAATTTGTTACAAGATTTAAATGAGGTTAAGGGTTTAGAGAGTGATTTGTACCAAATTCAATGCTTTTAATGTTTATATATTTAGGACTATCATATTGCTAGACACCAATTCTGAAACTGACTGCAGCTCTTTGTTAAGGGTTGCAGTGATTTCACTTGCTGTGGTAGATGATGTGTATAATGTTGAGTCATCAGCATACATAGACACACAGGCTTTACTCAAAGCTAATGGTAGGTCATCAGTAAAAATAGGAAACAGTAAAGGACCAAGACAGCTACCTTGAGTTATACCACACTCGACCTGAGAGACTCCCATTAAAGAATGTTCTGTTGGAGAGGTAGCTCTCAATCCGCGATATGCCAAAGGATGTAAAGCCATGACACATATGTTTTTTCAACAGCAGACTACTGAAGCACTAAAGTCTAACAAAACAGCTCCCACAATCTTATCAATTTCTTTCAGCCAATCATCAATCATGTGTGTGTCAGTGCCGTACATGTTAGGTGCCCTTCGTTATAAGCGTGCTGAAAGTCTGTTGTTAAAATGTTTACTGTGAAATAGCATTGTATCTGTTCAAAAAATGTTTTACCTAACTTTTACTAATGGCCAGGAGCAACCAGATTGGCTGGCTGTTTGAACCAGAAAATAGTGCTTTGCTATTCTTGGTTAATGGAATGACTTGTGCTTCCCTCCAGGCCTGAGAGCACACACTTTCATGTAGGCTTAGATTAAAGAGATGGCAAATAGGAGTGGCAATATAGTCCGCTACCATCCTCAGTCATTTTCTATCCAAGTTGTCAGTATCAGGTGGTTTGTCATTATTGATAGACAACAATAATCAGAGTAGGACTTCTGATCCAGCATTGCCTTTTATATCATAATGAATATGGGCCAGATGTATACTGTAAGTTTGTCAGCAGTCCTTTAAGGGCACATCTCACCTCATTTAAAGACGGACAAGTACTGTACATGTATATTGACTAGCCTATTTGGTAATATACTAAACACACACTCTCATATTTACATTTTGCGTTATACAGTATGATCATAGGTTTTAATGTTGTGAGTCAGGATAAGAACTATCAACACTCAAACCAAAATCAAGATAACTGCTATAAAGGGAAACATAGGACTGCTAGCTAACGGTGTGATTGGATTATCCCCACAGGCAGCAATACTGTAATGATCAAACGCTAACTCAGGCTTTAGGGCCTAGCCTGCTATGTGGGCAGGACTTGGCTGGCTGGCACACCATCAGGCAGCACTATGTGCCAACAAGGCAGCCTGAGCCTTAGATCCAAAGTATTGCTGGACTTGGGGCAATTGGAAGCTTTGATGAGATATTTTCACAGTTTCCAAGTCTGAACAGATGTCAGGCCATGCCAGCCACTCTGTAGTAGTAATATAAAGTTGACCTGGTTCCAGGACTGTAAGCAAAAGTTTGTCTGTTAATTATAATTTCTCTGACTGGTCAGCCAGGTGTTGTTCAATGTGTTTAATTCAGACATGATCCTTCACTTTTATCCAACCACACCCCGATGAAGGCTCTTTAGCAGAAACATTGGTGAAATAAATAAACACCAAGTAGAAATGAGTGTCACCTTTTTCTTTTCTAACAACCAAAGAAGCAACCACACCCAAATTATAGAACATTGTGCTGTTCCTATAGAAATAGAATGAGTAATTGTAGTAATTTTATCTCAGATGGCTGCTCCCCTCCCATAACACTGCAAAGGAATGACCTTAAATAGCCTTTAGTCTTTACATTGATTGCATAACCCTGATTCACATGCATGTGTGTGTGTCTTGTATTTCCCTTTGTTCAGTAACTTTGATGCGTGCCTGTGACATTGAATGAATTCAAAGGGGCTGAATAATTTTGCACGCCCATTTTGTCAGTTTTTGATTTGTTAAAAAAGTTTGAAATATCCAATAAATGTCGTTCCACTTCATGATTGTGTCCCACTTGTTGTTGATTCTTCACAAAAAAATACAGTTTTATATCTTTATGTTTGAAGCCTGAAATGTGGCAAAAGGTCGCAAAGTTCAAGGGGGCCGAATACTTTCGCAAGGCACTGTATGTAGAGCAGCCTAGAAGTAGGTAAATGGTGATATATTCCCAGTCTTCTCTGGTGATGAAGAACTGTAGGCTATGGCGTAGGCCACGGTGGGTAGCGAGCTCTTTCCACACAGTGTGTGGTATTGTCTTCAAAGCGCTCTGCGCTCACAGTGAGTGGGCCAAATCGGACATACATGTAAAAAGAACAGCCACAGACGGAAACCTCAAGGTGCTGCTTAAACGTCTGTCTTGTGCCAACTTGGGGCTCATGTACGAAGGACTTATTAATAAATTTGACCTACTGTACGAGTGCTTACAGAAAAGTAACACCACTATTGCATATGCATAGACTGTATGTAGTGCGCGGAAGCATCTAGTGGTGGCTGTTTAACAGTCTGATGGCCTAAGAATAGAAGCTGTTCATCAGTCTCTCAGTCCCAGCTTTGGTGCACCTTTGGTGAACAGGCTGTGACTCGGGTGGCTGACGTCCTTGGTGATCTTCTTGGCCTTCCTGGGAGGGCTTAGGGCCTCACCCTGGGAAGCAAGCACCAGTCAATCAGAAATAGTTTTTCCCCACAAAACAACTTTATTACAGATATAAATACTCCTCAGTTTCATCAGCTGTCCGGGTGGCTAGTCTCAGATGGTCCTGCAGGTGAAGAAGCCTGATGTGGAGGTTGTGGGCTGGCGTAGTTACATATGGTCTGCGATTGCGAGGCCGGTTGGGCGTACTGCCAAATTCTCTAAAACGATATTGGAAGCGGCTTATGGCAGAGAAACGAACATTCAATTCTCTGGTGGACATACCTGCAGTCAGCATGCCAATTTCACACTCCCTCAAAACTTGAGACATCTGTGGCATTGTGTTGTGTGACAAAACAGCACATTTTATTGTCCCCAGCACAAGATGCACCTGTGTAATGACCATGCTGTTTCATCAGCTTCTTGATATGCCACATCTGTCAGGTGGATGTATTATTTTGGCAAATGAGAAATACTCACGAGCAGGGATGTAAACAAGTTTGTGCACACAATTTGAGCTAAATAAGCTTTTGTGCGTATATATCGTTTCTGAAATCTTTTCTTTCAGCTCATGAAACATTGGACCAACACTTCACATGTTGTGTTTATATTTTTGTTCAGTATAGTTCAGTTACCTTCACTTTCTTGGGACCAGGAACGATTTTATACATCTTGAAGCCAGTTGGGCCAACAGACTTGGAATGGGTAGTGAGAGGGTTGAATTATGTCCGTAAACACTCCAGCCTGCTGGTCTGCGCATCCTTATCTCACCACAGAGATTTTTTATGTAAAATAAAACAATATTTTAAACAAATGTTATTTTGTCAAGTTCCTCCAACCTCATTTAACAATAGGTTTTGTGATATCATTTTTAAAAAACTATCCTCGACACAAAAAAAATCTTGTGACGGCCTAATTACATGACAAACTATGGTTGGCAATTGATTATTTTCAGATGGGGAAAACCCCTGGTCTCAATGAAATTCCAAGAGATACAGTGCATTCGGAATGTATTCAGACCCTTTGACTTTTTCCACATTCTGTTTTGCTACAGCCTTATTCTAAAATGGATAGATTTTTTTCCCCACTCATGAATCTACACACAATACCCCATAATGACAAAGCAAAATTTGGCAAATTTATCAAATTAAATTAAAACTCAAATATCATATTTACATAAGTACTCAGACCCTTTAATCAGTACTTTGTTGAAACACCTTTGGCAGCGATTACAGCCTCGAGTCTTCTTGAGTATGACGCTAAAAGCTTGACAAACTTGCATTTGGGGAGTTTCTCCCATTCTTCTCCGCAGATCCTCTCAAGCTCTGTCAGATTGGATGGGGAGCGTCATTGCACAGCTATTTTCAGGTCTCTCCAGAGATGTTCAGAGACTTGTCCAGAAGCCACTCCTGTGTTGTCTTGGCTGTGTCCTTAGGGTCGTTTTCCTGTTGGAATGTGAACCTTCGCCCCAGTATGAGGTCCTGAGCTCTCTGGAGCAGGTTTTCATCAAGGATCTCTCTGTACTTTTCTCCTTTCATCTTTCCCTCGATACTGACTAGTCTCCCAGTTCCTGCTGCTGACAAACATCACCACAGCATGATGCTGCCACCACCACGCTTCACCAAAGGGATGGTGCCAGGTTCACTCCAGACGTAACACTTGGAATTCAGGTCAAATAATTACATTTTGTTTTCATCAGAACAGAGAATCTTGTTGCTCCCTAGGTGTCTTTTGGCAACCTCCAAGCAGGCTGCCATGTGACTTTTACTGAGGAGCACCTTCCGTCTGGCCACTACCATAAAGGCCTGATTGGTGGAGTGGTGCAGAGATGGTTGTCTTTCTAGAAGGTTCTCCCATTTCCACAGAGGAACTCTGGAGCTCTGTCAGAGTGACCATCGGGTTCTTGGTCACCTCCCTGACCAACGCCCTTCTCCCCCGATTCCTCAGTTTGGCCGGGCTATGAAGAGTCTTGGTGGTGCCAAACTTCTTCCATTTAAGAATGATGGAAGGTGTATCATCGGAAGCAGTGTATATATAGCAGTGCATGGTAACATTTATATACACATATATAACAGGTCTTCCATGGCTGTTTCAGTGAGTAGGCCAAAGTAAGCTGAACGAAGCCTATGATAGTAAGCTTGTGGGTGTTCGTTCCGAGCTTGTTTGACCGTGCTAACCAGTGAGCTATCGTGTTTGCGAGTCGCAGAACCACTGATTTCTAATTTCAACGCTGTGGCAAGTTTAGCGTAGTCATTTAGCACGTGTTGCTGTTGTAGACGAATGAACCTTGTCACATGTCTGTTCGACATTCGCTTCAACAGGTAAACCTTAGAGTACTGATTTTGGACACGTGAGTGTCGCTCTTGCTCCTTTCGGTCTCAAACATATCTGTCATGGTGTGCAGCTGTGCACTGTGGTATTGGACTGATGCCACATTTTTATGGCGATAGATCAGTGCAAAAGTGGGGAGAACCGTCACAAAGCCTGTGATTGATGGTTGATTTTGGAGAGCGTTCGCAATTTCGGCTGTTTTTTGCTAATGGTATAATTAGGGTTGATATCGCTGCTGAGGTCAGAGATCAATTATTTTATGGGTGGAGGTTCACTAATTAGCGGAGGAGTGGTGACCACCTCCTTTGATAGCTTGCACATTAGAAAAGTTTAGAAGAAAAATGTTCCTATTTTTTTTTTCAAAGTTTGGGTTTGGAATTCATTGGAAGCTGCAAAGACAAGTTTAATCTATTTATAGATGTTGATGAACCATCAGTACCATACCAGTAATGTGGAAGTTGGACGTGAATGAATTTGCAAAAGCAAATTGAATTAATTAATAATTTCCAATGATTAATCCTACATGGGTATGCTATCTAGGTATTAAACTTTAATTAACCTGAGAAGTTTCTTCATCTAGGTTAATATGAGAAGTTTAAAAGTGTTGAAGAACATTAAGTTATGTTCGACAATTTAACTTATTAAATTGAATGAGACGATAATGTCAGGATTTGGCCAGGGTTGTTCCGGGTTTTGGTCACTAGATGCCCCCATTGTGCTTTTTGACCTCATGTTTTTTCCCTTGTTCCCCATTATTATATGCACCTGTGCCTCGTTTCCCCTGATGGTATTTAAACCCTTAGTTTCCCTCAGTTCTGTGCTCTGTGTTTGTATGTTAGCACCCAGCCCTCGTGTTCTGTGTATTCTTGTCAATTCCGGTGGATGCTCTTGTGGAATTCTGTTTTTGTTTTTGAGTATCTCTTGAGGCTTTTTTGTGCTATTCCTACCACCTTTTGGATTTGCCATTTTTTGTATTGAAGGACTTCTCCTTTTTACTTTATTAAATACACCGTCTTAAGTACTGCTGTGTCTGCCTCATCTTCTGGGTTCTGCTGACTATTCGTGGCTCAGTTGGTTAAGTGACTGTTTCTCACTCCGGAGACCCAGGTTCGTAACCGGGTCCTGACAGATAATCCATACAATCTCCATTGATTGGATATCATAAGTGTAAACAGTAGATCAAATGTTGCGAAAATTCAACACTCTGGTACACTTCTCCCTAAGACCGAAGTCACGTGGGATTACCGCTGGGGCAGGGCTTCTGTCAGTACTGGATTACTGAATGGTTTTGCAAAAACCAAATTTGACTGATTGATCAATTTAATGATAAATCAGACCTGTATAGGCTATTTGGGAATTAAACTTTAATTAACCTGAGAAGTTGCTTCATCTAGGTTAGTATCAATAGCAGTCAATATTAATCGTCACCTTAATTCAGTCTCAACGGAAAGTTGTACATTCTTGGTTATCTTCACGAACCCTGGCAATACAAAATTGGGTTTAATTATTTATTTACTAAATACCTAACTAATCACACAGAATTACACATACACATAATTAATCATAACTTGATTACAAATTACGTCATAAAGGAAAACGTCCCTAGCGAGCGGAACAGATATGACAGCTGGTTACACAAAAGAAAAGGGGCTGGGTTTGAGTGAAAGAGCGGGAAGACCGAGTAACAAAGGAAGAAGCTGTGCTATCGTAAATACAGTATCTTATGCATTCTAAATTACCTCCCATTTAGAAAAGGAAAATGCAATAAATATTTACTCTGAGCTGCGCATCAGTAGATTGGTGGAAGATGGAAGGCCGTGTTGCCAAACCGAATCTTTTGAAGAATGTCTCTGGTGGTCAATTGAATACGTTGTAGTAACGTCGTTGTGTGATAGACGGGATACTCTGTCTGTTTCTTCCTAACCCTCGTTTGCAGCTGTTGTTGCTAACTCAATGGCTAGGAGGTATCACTTCTGTAGTGAATAAAAGTTCAAAGTTCATACCATTCGCAACCAAAGCTCACGCTGATGTTGGCTTCGTTCTGTAGTTATTATCGGAACCATTCTGACATCGGACCGTCGTCCTCACATCCTCGGAACAGGAGGTTATATTGTCGTCAAGGCTTTATATAGGAAGGGAGAGGAGGGCGTGTTTGAAAAGTTTTATAACCCATATCCCTTCACAGGGGCGGGCCACTGATTGAGCAGAGCCCTAACCTTATGAAAACCCAAATCTCACATTTTAGAAGCTAAAATCACGTTTCATCCCATCACGAATAATTTCATATTCAAACATTTAAATTGAACAACAATTCCATGTGAATCCGATAACTCTGACGTGTAGACTTTCCACTGTAGAGTTTATGTCATCTTATCATTGATGAGAATGTCTCAGATGACAACCGAACTGACACCATATTCATTAAGTACCACTGCATATGTTCAATTGGTCGGATTACCAGAATATAGTTCATTTCCCCCCACCTTCTGATGTTCCCAGAATCTCTATGTTAACCAAGGGGTTTGCAAATGTAACATCAGTAGGGTAGAGAGAGGAAAAAGGGGGGGGGAGAGGTATTTATGACTGTCATAAACCTACCCCCAGGCCAACGTCATGACACATGTTCGACAGGTGCAAGATCAGATGAGAGAGACTACAGCTGCGGAGTGGGGACACTAAAGAGGGACTAAGGGAAACTTTGTTGTAGGTCAATCACAGACTGATATTGCAGCTGTAAGCCTACTTCAAACAATCATACACTGTGGTTTATAATATGGCAGAACATATGCTTACTACAGTATGTATCAGAATGTCCCTTGTAGTTGTGCAGTTAAACAGTGGGATGTTGTGAAACTTTTCAATCTGCTGCCCCCCTCAGGAATGAGGTAGAACTGTCCCTTGCATCACTGGAGCCTGAGTACAGTTTGGAGAAGACCATGAACGCCATCCCAATAAGACCAGCCCCGGTCTGCATTCCACACCTCACCTACGTGCCCATCATCTCTTGAGCGCGAGTACACACATTGATTGAAAAAAAAATGTAATGATCACCCACTCACTCGCCTTCGCCTTTCATTGGAAAGGTGCGGAGCACCTCAACATCGGTCTCTCCACGCTGTCCTGTTCTCCCAGGCTGATGTAGTGTTGAGACCCAGGTTGTGTAGGTGGTCCATCAGTTGGTCGGACCATTTGTCAACTGCCGCATATGACCTATACAGAGGCAATACAGACACAGGCATTCATCAGAACACATAGGCCTGAGGCATGATGGCTGGTGAAACCTCAGAACTAGAATAAATGTATACAGTGCCTTGCAAAAGTATTCACCACAATTGGTGTTTATCCTATTTTGTTGCATTACAACCTGTCATTTAAATGGATCTTTATTTTGATATCATGTAGTGGACATAAACAAAAAAGTCAAAATTGGTGAAGGGAAACGAAGAAAAAAAACTGAAAAGTGGTACGTGCACCTTTGCTATGAAGCCCCTAAATAAGATCTGGTGCAACCAATTAGCTTCAGAAGTCACATAATTAGTTAAATAAAGTCCACCTGTGTGCAATCTAAGTGTCACATGATCTCTGTATAAATACACCTGTTCTAAAAGGCCCCAGAGTCTGCAACACCACCAAGCAAGCTGCCGCTCCTGTTTGGAGGACATCTCCAAACAAGTCAGGGACAAAGTTGTGGAGAAGTACAGATCAGGGTTGGGTTATATAGTTTGGGCAGCGGGGTAGCCTAGTGGTTAGAGTGCTGGACTAGTAACCGGAAGGTTGTAAGTTCAAATCCTCAACCTGACAAGGTACAAATCTGTCATTCTGCCCCTGAACGGGCAGTTAACCTAGGCCATAATTGTGAAAGTAAGAATGTTCTTAACTGACTTGCCTAGTTAAAGGTAAAAAAATAAATCTGAAACTTTGAACATCCCATGGAGCGCCATTAAAACCGTGAATAGTTTTGCATGCTCATGTTTGATTTTCTTGTGTTTCACAATAGAAAATATTTTGCATCTGCAAAGTGGTAGGCATGTTTTGTAAATCAAATGATACAACCCCCCCCCCCCCCCAAACCCTAGCCCTTTGGGGTGAATACTTTCGCAAGCCACTGTCTGTACGATACAGCCAGGTTTAACCTGTGTAACTGCAACCTTCTTCCTCTTCCTGCAGGCTGTTTCCGTGGGAGTCCTCCGTGGTGACATATCAGTTCATGGGGTCAGACAAGTGCACATAGCCTTTCATTGAGAGCAAGTGGAGCTGACCAATGGGGAACCTACCCTGATTGCAGTTAACTAACTATCCCTGTAGACTTAGTCTCTACAGATAAAATCTACGGGTGGATTTTCCAGACACATAAGCCTAGTCTTGGACTATAATGATACGTTGACCATGTTTTTTTTATTCCAGATTTAATCTGTCAGGGAAACCAGGTCTGAATGGATAAAAAACACAATATGGGGAAATAAAATGACCAATGACTAATCCCAACTGTACTACTCTTATGGCTTAATGTTTTCCAGTCTGAGGTCAGCCTGCCTTTGTTACACTTATTATCAAGCTGATTTGAGAAGGCCATGGCCAACCAACCATGCCCCTCGGCTGGTTTAAAGGCAGGCTGGCACCCTAGGTCCTGTTCAGCTCGCTTTAAGAAACCCAAGTTGTGCTGGAACTACGATGGAGAGGACAATGTAAAACAAAACAAAAAACCTGAGCTAGCACAGTAAGGTTCAGTTTGGCAAGATAGTGTGAAATGGTTGTGTGAAACAGCACCAGAAGTGGTCCTGATTGCATGTGATGGAATGCCAGTAATAGTCATTGGCCAGAAATTAAGTCTTGCAGGACAGGGTGGTTGTATCATGTGTTTCAGGTCAATAATGTGTCAGCCATTTGTTTGACTTATAAACTGTGTTGATATGTGGTAAAAACATCCACTGTTAAAGTAAAGCCACTGTGTAACTGGTTGGTTGTTCACTCATTGATATCACATCTGTGTAGGGCTAGACTCGCTTTGGCAGAAACACGCCTGTTGAGAGAGACTAGTTTAGGCTTGCACTACACGTCCAGTCCAAAACGTACCCCCAAATGTACCTACCTTTATCATCTACCATTTTGTCTTGGAACATGAGGGCACATACAGTAAGAACAAATATACAACAACTGATGGTTTTGTTTTGTGCGTGATAGCATAAGTTTTACTTACATTTCATGGGGAGCAGAGAGGTGGTTTGACAACAAGGGGAGAGAGGGGGGATATCGTGCTAGGACCGTACGCAACAGACTTATACTGCCCCGACACCTCTGACAGTGGGGACAGACAAAATCACAGGACATCACACACGCTATACTTAGTCACAAAACCTTCGCAGCCCTACATGGTAATGTAGATAAACACTGTTCACTTGCGGTGGTTGTTGTTATAAAGCACTCTAGGAAAATCAACAGTGGTTCGCTAGCTGCATCCTATCCTTCTATGGGGTCCCATACTTCATAAGTAAATGCTATTGTAACAACCAGACTTGGGTTAAAAAGCTATTTTAAATAATTTCAAATACATTAGCTGGGTTTGATTATTCCATTTCCCCAGGCAAGCTCAGAGGCAAAACGGCAAACTCCGCCCATCTGGCACTCATAAAGCAAACTCTCCACGTATTTGAAAGATTTCATTTGTTTTTTAACACAGGTCTGTTAACAACCCTCCAATAATTCCAGGGTCAATGAAGACTTAAACATTTAAAAATAAGAGAAAGATCTCATTAACAGAAAAAAAGGGAAAAATAGACAAAACGCTTCTCAAAAGCTGATTTTCACAGTTATCATATTAACATTATTCCATCTTATCTCAACATATATATATTGGCTATGATGCAGCAAATTTGTTTCTATAAAGCAACAAAAAATAATGAATAATGTGCACAATTAAACAAAATCAAGGAGGAGGAAATAAATGCAATTTTTCTTCTATCAATCTTGTTTAACTGAACATTTCATACAATATGAACACTAGTGATGGTTGCCCTCAGCTTCCTGTAGAAATCTAAAACAGCCTATCAGAACAGTGTTAGTTTTCTTTTAGTGCTTCTTTCAAACAACCAATGGTGTGCGTCTGTCTAGACAGTGCCATCCAGAGTCTGTTGTCCCAGGGTGCTTGAGTTAGCCTGTTTGATGAGGAGAGAGTCACTGCCCTCCATGTCCTGTTTACCACACCTACAGAAACCCAACACAAGACAGACAAGTGTTACCAAGTCATACGGACCTAGTTCTCAGGTTGAAGAGAAACTAGGATTTCTGAATAGCTTTTGGAATGTTTTCAGAGTTTTGCAACCCTAGAAAATAAGACAAATATATTAAACTATTATTATTATTCAACCTCAATAATAGTGTTCTCTTATTGGTCCTCATCTGACCTATTAGATGCATGGTCTTACCCAGAGAGTGGTGCGTTCCCTGCCCTGTCATTGGTCTGCTGCTGGTGCTGGTCCAGCTCTGACAGAATCTTCAGGATATTCAAAGCAGCCTGTAGACAGAGGGAGGATATGGAATATTTGATGTAGCCTAGATCATCATTTCCCTATTGCTTGTGCCTGTATACAGTGCCTTGCGAAAGTATTCGGCCCTACTTGAACTTTGCGACCTTTTACCACATTTCAGGCTTCAAACATAAAGATATAAAACTGTATTTTTTTGTGAAGAATCAACAACAAGTGGGACACAATCATGAAGTGGAACGACATTTATTGGATATTTCAAACTTTTTTAACAAATCAAAAACTGAAAAATTGGGCGTGCAAAATTATTCAGCCACCTTTTGCTGCGATTACAGCTGTAAGTCGCTTGGGGTATGTCTCTATCAGTTTTGCACATCGAGAGACTGACATTTTTTCCCATTCCTCCTTGCAAAACAGCTCGAGCTCAGTGAGGTTGCATGGAGAGCATTTGTGAACAGCAGTTTTCAGTTCTTTCCACAGATTCTCGATTGGATTCAGGTCTGGACTTTGACTTGGCCATTCTAACACCTGGATATGTTTATTTTTGAACCATTCCATTGTAGATTTTGCTTTATGTTTTGGATCATTGTCTTGTTGGAAGACAAATCTCCATCCCAGTCTCAGGTCTTTTGCAGACTTCATCAGGTTTTCTTCCAGAATGGTCCTGTATTTGGCTCCATCCATCTTCCCATCAATTTTAACCATCTTCCCTGTCCCTGCTGAAGAAAAGCAGGCCCAAACCATGATGCTGCCACCACCATGTTTGACAGTGGGGATGGTGTGTTCAGGGTTATGAGCTGTGTTGCTTTTACACCAAACATAACATTTTGCATTGTTGCCAGAAAGTTCAATTTTGGTTTCATCTGACCAGAGCACCTTCTTCCACATGTTTGGTGTGTCTCCCAGGTGACTTGTGGCAAACTTTAAACAACACTTTTTATGGATATCTTTAAGAAATGGCTTTCTTCTTGCAACTCTTCCATAAAGGCCAGATTTGTGCAATATACGACTGATTGTTGTCCTATGGACAGAGTCTCCCACCTCAGCTGTAGATCTCTGCAGTTCATCCAGAGTGATCATGGGCCTCTTGGCTGCATCTCTGATCAGTCTTCTCCTTGTATGAGCTGAAAGTTTAGAGGGACGGTCAGGTCTTGGTAGATTTGCAGTGGTCTGATACTCCTTCCATTTCAATATTATCGCTTGCACAGTGCTCCTTGGGATGTTTAAAGCTTGGGAAATCTTTTTGTATCCAAATCCGGCTTTAAACTTCTTCACAACAGTATCTCGGACCTGCCTGCTGTGTTCCTTGTTCTTCATGATGCTCTCTGCGCTTTTAACGGACCTCTGAGACTATCACAGTGCAGGTGCATTTATACGGAGACTTGATTACACACAGGTGGAATGTATTTATCATCATTAGTCATTTAGGTCAACATTGGATCATTCAGAGATCCTCACTGAACTTCTGGAGAGAGTTTGCTGCACTGAAAGTAAAGGGGCTGAATTTTGCACGCCCAATTTTTCAGTTTTTGATTTGTTAAAAAAGTTTGAAATAACCAATAAATGTCGTTCCACTTCATGATTGTGTCCCACTTGTCGTTGATTCTTCATAAAAAAATACAGTTTTATATCTTTATGTTTGAAGCCTTAAATGTGGCAAAAGGTCGCAAAGTTCAAGGGGGCCGAATACTTTTGCAAGGCACTGTATGTCTGATTTAGAGCATCAGGGTCGTGTTCAGGGGGGACATGTGTAACAGGGAGGAACTTTGTGAACATGTCCAATATACTTGTTTTCTTAGCAATGCAGTGCCTTAGACCGCTACGCCTCTTGGGAGAGAAGCTTGTTTTTGCTACAGTGTGCCCTAATGAACAAGATCCTGGTCTAAACACTAACGCTCCTTCAGTGTGGTTGTGTGCGAGTCTAACCATGTCGTGACAGGACTCCACGTCCTTGCCAATGCCGTGGCTGATGAGGGGGGGCTGGGAGGAGCAGTTGATCAGCGATACAAATTCATTCTTGTTGTTTTTGGGGAAGTCTTTGTATTCCACCTGCAAGAAAAGCAACAGAGGATATTAATACAAACATTAACACTCCACAAAACATTAATATAGTTGTTTCAAAATTGGGGTCGCGACCCCAGGAACTGCAGTGGGGTTGCCCAACAACAACAAAAAGGTAGAGATTGTATGGGACAAAATGCAAACATTTTTGAGAAAGATAATTTATTACAATGTAATAATATTGAGTAAATATATTTATCAGTTTCTTATCATTTGGATAAGAGATGAAAATGTAATGAATTGAAGGTTATTTGTTGATGTAAAAATGTATGAATTTACTGATTTTATAGCTGGGGTGGGGTGGAGTAGACAGAAATTTGTGGGAGAAAATATTATGTCCCCAGATATATTTCCCCACTGAAAAAGTTTGAATACCACTGCATTAATAAAAAGTTTAATTGTGTGTGTGTGTGTGTGTATTTGTTTGTGTGCACACACACCATTGTGTCTATGACTACCTGTAGTCCCTGTACATTAGGCCAGGTAGCTGAGCAGTTTGGAGGGTCTGGTCAGGAACCCATGGGGTAGGTAGGTGTTTGTGTGTGTGTGTGTGTATGTGTGTACCTGCAGTCCCTGTACATTGGCCAGGTAGCTGAGCAGTTCAGAGGGTCTGGTCAGGGGTCCATGGGGTACTAGATGACCCACACTGTTCTGGCTCTTCAGAATGGTCTCGGCGGTCAGGGAGGCGCCAGCGTACAGCAGCTCATTGGCGATGATGGCCGTCAAGGTGGCCTTAATATAATAATAACAATGCTGTTTATTTGCATAGTGCTCATCTTGCTAATCAAAGACACCTTTACAACAAAATATTGAAGTAGTAAAAGAGATCATCACAGGACTAAAATAAACATACAAACTGTGAGGTTAAAGATAGCAGAGCTAAAATAATACCATGGCTAATTCCACTAAAACAAAGGGACACACCTTGGCAGGGTTGGCCCGGGGACCGAAGTCCTTGTTCTGGTGCCCCTTGCTAGGGCTGGCCCCTACAGCCTGGGCCACCTCGGGCACCATGAGCAGAATGCCTGCTGGGAGCTGCTGGTGGCTGAGGAAGGGCAGGCGGTAGTCCTCCTCCTTGGAACCTGAGAGATGATGGGGGAGTCGCCAGAGACATAATCATGTAAAACAGGAAGGAAGGAGAACACGGAATGAAACACCCATGTAACGTAACAGTATCCCACTTTCCAAAATACTAAATCAGTCATCCCGCATAACACTCTGGGGGAAGTTTGTGGATTACCTCTGCTCCCCAAAAGAGACAAAAGGGTTTAAGTCGAGTAAGTAAAATGTCTCATACCAAATCCAAAGAAAGTGTACTGCATAAATCAGTACATATCAAAATATGTGTAGTTTCAACCCTGCGCCTGAACCACTCACCCAGCGACTGGCTCTCTTCCACAGAGCCTGGCTCAAAGAAGGTCACTTTCCTCCCATCTCCATTTTTCTTCAGTGGAACCTTGGGTCACATGATCAACAGAAAGAATACATGGCTCAATGATCATTCAAGTCAATACAAACTATCTTTGCTATGTACTACCTGATAGATAAGCACATGAGTGGAGTCTAACTAAACCAGTGGTCTGGATGGGATGCCTCTGGTGGCTCTTGGGGACCTACTGTACCTTTTCGTCCGTTTTGAGCGCAGGTTTGTGAGGCTGCGGCTGAGGCACTTTGAAACCTAGAAGCTCCAGCATCTTCTCTGCTGCGTTCTTCTTCGCTACCTTCTTACTGGGGCCCAAGCCCTCCGCACACTGACCACACACCGTCACCTGGTGACCACAACCATGGGTCAGAATGAGAGAACCATAGACACTAGTGAGATGAGAGAACTAGCCTAGATAGGCATACACACTATGGTGCAAGCTCCACATTGCCCTCTGATAGGCTAGGTGTTATATTGCTCACACCTGTCCAATCCCCTCAGACCTACACAAGTGCACTAGGCCAAGAGCAGGTAGGGGAAGGCTATGTTCCAGGGTCTCCTGTCTCACCTGCATAACAAACTCCCTGCGTCTGGGCAGCCCCCTCTCTGTCAGCATGTTGTACTCTGGTTCCTTCTCTTTCTTAGCCTGCTGGATCTGAGCCAGTCTGCTGATGGGGTTCATGCCCTGGCCATATTCTGGACTGGTCTGCAGCTGGAGGGGGACGGAGAGAACAAGCACAAGATCAAACATTCCTATAAAAAAAAATCCAACCATGCAAAAGCTTTCCCCATCACCCCTCCTCTCCCTTCTGTTGCCCTGTAAGAATTAACAATGGCTTTCTTAGAAGCCCTTGTTCTTTTTTTATGATGTACAGTTCTTGTATTCACTGCCAGCTCGGAAGCAAATTTCCCATCTGCCCTCTATTCTCCCTGACCTCACCCCCATGGTCCTCTCACCTTAATGATGGACTTGGTCTTCTTCTTGATACGTGCTGGCTGCATCTTTTCCACACAGGGGATCAGCTGGGGCAGTCTCCTCAGTTCCTCCAGCACGGCTGTAGCTGCCAGCTTCTTAGCGATCTTCTTACTCTTGCCCTCGCCCTCACCACAGAACTCCCCCACCGCCACACGCACCATGAAGCTCTTCATGTGGGGAGGACCTGCCTCCTTCAGAACCTGTGGGAAGAGGTAAGGGAAAGACAATTAGAAAAAGACTTGGAAAGGTATATCCTCAGGGGAGAGAACATAATTAGTTCCACTATATAACTGGACTGTTAGTTGAGCAAATGCAGGACCAAAGCCTACCTCAAAGTTGACAGGCATGTTCCTCTTCAGTGCGATCTCAAACACCTGGCTGATTTCTGATTTGTTGAGGTTCTCTTCAGTGTCTTCTCCATTCATCTGAAATGAAATAGTTTGTGTCAAAACATTATATCTGCCAGCTGTGTATGTTGCAGCAGAGTGGCTATAAGATGCAGCGGAATTGCTCTGTGTGGCAGAATTGAATCAAATATGTGCCCTTCACGTTGTGAAGCAGACCGGTGTAGTGATCCATGTAGCTGGTGTTGCCCTTTGGGCAAAATACCAGAAATGTTCCCAAACTTTCATCCAACTTTTTCCAGGAATTCCAGTTGGAGTATTCACAGAAACAGAAAGGAATAAGCAGGGACTGTTCCAACCCTAGTGTTTTCTCCCCAGTTCTGACCCCAGGCAGTTCTAACCCCAGGCAGTTCTGACCCCAGGCAGTTCTGACCCCAGGCAGTTCTGACCCCAGGCAGTTCTGACCCCAGGCAGTTCTGACCCCAGGCAGTTCTGACCCCAGGCAGTTCTAACCCCAGGCAGTTCTGACCCCAGGCAGACCCCAGGCAGTTCTGACCCCAGGCAGTTCTGACCCCAGGCAGTTCTAACCCCAGGCAGTTCTGACCCCAGGCAGTTCTGACCTCAGGCAGCTGCTGCAGCAGTATGGGCTCCTTCTGCATAGTCTTCAGGGCCTTGGAGGCGGCGTCGTGTTTGGCGAGCTGCCGCGTCCGCCCCTTCCCGTGGAACTGCTGGCCCCCGATGTTCAGCTCCATGTGGTACAGCACCGGCCCCACTGGGGGAAACGGGTAGTAGTACCTGACCACACACCGAGAAGACAGGATACGCTCAGGTATAGCTTTTACTGACTGACTTACCTAATCATGCTGGCCTCCAATAAACGCCTGGGGTATTAATTGAAGTTTTACAATGAATACCCCCCCAGAAAAACAAATGGACGTACTGTTGCATGGAGCGTTGGTAAGGCCCCGGTGCCCTGATGTTGTAGTTGAAGCTGGGTGGTCTCATCCCGGGGTAAGGGTCTATGGGCTTGTACATAGGCTTCATCCCTAACTTCATACAGAGGGAATTCAGCTCCACTGTTTGCGTCATGCAGTCTACTGTGGTAGTACACACACAGATGAAACCAAAAACACAAACAGAACACATTAAAGAACAATAGGCACCAAAACTTTAATACACCTAGTGATCAAACTCAAACCCTATTTAATGTAGACTACTTAATGCCACTGACTATCAATGTTTCCCTATCATGATACTGAGCAACGTGATGACCTGTGTTGTTGCGGGTATTGTTCCTCATGCTAGGTTTGGGCATTGTGGTCTGGGCCAAGGCTGTGGCAGCTGCAGAGTGCTGGGCCTTCTTTATGCTGGTCCCCTCTGCCTCCCAGTGCTGATCCCCTAGCGATAACCTCACTGAGAAGATCTGGGAGAGTAAGGAAACAGAAGATAGAAGTAGATTGAGATACATCTTGGTTATAAGTATTAAAGAGCAGGAAGGTAGACATAAAAAGCACACTGATGACTGATCTTTCCAGGCTTGTGTTCAGTTGTCACAAAAGGCCAGAAATGGTATGGCACTATCTGAACTTGTTCAACAAGAAACATTTGTTTTTATTTTCAGTTGCAAAACCTTTTGCTACAGTGAGTGTCTCCTTATAAACACAACCTAAGTTAGCTAGTGAGTACCAGTGGCTGGGTTGTTGAGTTACCTTGGAGTGAGCTGGTCCTTGCTCACAGAGCAGCTTATACTCAGGCTGGATCTTATTGAAACGGGCTAACTCATTCACCAGACACATGGGAGTCTTCTCTTTAGGGTTTGCCATGTTAGATACTAAAAACAAACAAACAAAAACAGATAAGCCCATTGAGAGAGACACACAGACAGCTTTGACACACACTCACACACCTGTGGAGGTGGGGCTGAAGGGAGTGGCTGAGCCCAAGGGCAGGGCTGAGCTCCGGAGAGGGTGACTGGCGCTCTCAGAGGGCAGGGGACTCGAGGCACAGGGGATGCTGTACCCTGGCTGGGGCTGAGACAGCTGCTGCATGGGGCTGGCAGCAGCGCTGGACATAGGGTTACCCGGACACTGGAACATACTGGCTGGTTGGGTTTAGGTGAGTCAGGCGGTTAGCTGAGGTTGAGTTGAGGTGGGTGCTTTTCAGTGCAGCAGCGATAGACGTTTAGGGTTTATTGGATTTTGAGAGGAGTGACTGCAAAGCTCTCCCTGAAAAGAGGGTAACAAAGAGAATGGTATAGTGTTTGTTTTGGGGTAGCTTGTTAACTGCATTTTGAGATGCCACATTCGCATCACTACAACGAAGCCCACTGTCAGTGCCTTGCACAACTGGCTTTCAGGGGCCTTTGTTGATCCAGGCCAGCAGTGACAAGACGGAGCAATTAAAACGTTGCAACACCTGACAACACCTACGCATGAAATGGTTATAAGGGTGCTGTGATTTTGCATTAGACAAAACATGAATGGATTGCAATACATCCAATACAGAGAACATTCAAACGTCAATTATTTCCTTGCAATATGGCTAACATAGTCAGTATAACTTAATACCAAACTTGGTGAGAGAACACCAAGTTTGGAATTCCAGTTGGAAACTGTCGTTTGAAGGTTCTTTGTAAGGCGTGTTCCGCTCGCTACAACTTAGCTAACTAACGTTAGCTGTCTAGCAAGGCTAACTTCGTTTCATATCACATAACTTACCTACTAACGTTAGTACCCAACTACTATAATGTATTTTTTACAAAACGGTCATTGATTAATTCTGGTTGACTAGACAAATGCAGGTGGTTGCACGCTTGTTATAAGTACCGGTAGATAGTTATCGAACCTAGCCTAATATTAAGCTAGATATGTAAGTTAGCTAATTATTGAGGCGACGTCAATACATTTCACACTCATGGCGTTTTTTTATTTGAAATGTGCTTTGAAAACACAACTACAGTATAGTTATAATTTTCAATGACACGTTTGCATCCGGCATAGCAACATCTGAAGCACTAAGCTTAAAAATGAACGATCCGACGCCGCAAGCTTAGCCATCTAACGTTAGGTAACTCCTGCAGCAAATCATGTCTGGCTAGCATTTAGCTAGCGTCTAAGAGTCGTCTAATAAACCTCACCTCGTTATCTTTCTGTTCAGTTCTTAGTTATTCCATTTGGATACGTTGCTTAAGTGTTGTATTGGTTTGTTTTTGCGCCAGTTGTGTAGGGTTTCCGTGTGATTTTGGATCAAAATGTTTCTAGTGAAGAGGTGGGGGAAAGGCAGACAAGGCAAACACTAAAGAGAATGGCCCAATCTTGGCTGTCTCTTCCGGGAAATGACATCGTTCAGCTAGGAGGATGTCTGCCTGGAAAGTGGATTATTTTGTAGCTAATGAATGAACATTAGAAATTGCATATTATAGACATGTCTGTTAGCCACAGACAAGCACATCCATATCTCCAATAAAGGCTCAGAAACCATTTGAAGACTACATACAGAGTGGCCACACCTAGGCCTGAATTTAATGCGGGATATCTCCCGTTATAAACCTTGTGGTGCATGGGTGACTCAAAACAGACAACACAAATGAAACAACCATAAATGTTCTCAGCAAATTTATTTTGTCAGTGACTAAGTGGCTAAGAACGAACTTACATTTAGAAATCTTCAAACATGATACAAAATAAAGAAATTACAAACCTAAGCTTATTCTGCTCTAAAAAAATATAAAAATGCATGATTGATTCACTATAAAATATTGCTTCTCTATCACCTAATTCTTATTCCTGTGTCCATTCTACGATGAGGACAGTGAGCGTGTGACAGTGGTCGTGTACCAGGTCAACTACATTGCAGACATTTGCATTGAATCAACAAATGGTTGTGTGCGATATGTGGTTAGCTAATATGTTAAACACCTATCCAAGTATTTTGGAGATCTGGCAGGTGTCTGCAATGTAGTCAGCCAGGAACACATACAGTTGTTAGAGGTTTCTACAAGTTGTACGCCTGATGTATGTTCAGTGAGTCTCGAAGCATCAGGTCCCGCAGGCGCCACAGTGCGTCTGCCATCGTCGTGTGGGCTCCCTTGCTCTTCAACCAATGGGAAGGGAGTCTGCTCTCCTGCTCTTTGGACAGGTGGACATCTCTCCTACGTGCTATGGAAATGTGACACTTTACCCATCACAAGTCATACCACAAACCCAAAAACTGAACAGTCCAAAAAAATGCAACAATAAATGACACCTAAGAGGACAGCTATTCAAGAGAATGTTAGAAAACATGGTAGTACAGTGAGAAGGAAATTGTTGTAGTTCATTTAGTATGCTGTATGACAGGTGCATGGAAAGAAAGGCAAACGCAATACAGAAGAACAGCAAATTTGTGAGTAGAAATATACCTTTGAGAGATTGGTCCCACTTGCTGACAGTGTTGTTCTCTGCGTTCAGGCCCTCAATGTACTTGAGGTAGGCCTCAGAGTGGAGCACCCTCTGGGTCTTGGGCGGTGGAGCCACAAACATGGGGGTCGTGGGCTGGAGGTGGGAGGGTTGCCCTAGCTGGCCCATGCCTGGGTATGGTGGAGGTGCCTGCATCCCAGGCTGAGGGAGATACAGGAAAACAATAACTTTCCCACTGCATTTGAATACAATATAACATATGGAACTAATGGAAATCCAATCAGGAATCATACACAACATGCAAATAGTTAATTGGTAGCTCATTGGTCATTGTAAGTTCGACTTTTACCTGCTGCATGTAGTGGTGGCCTCCGGGACTTCCTTGCATGCCATTCATACCAGGACCCATCATACCTATCACAACGAGTTCCCACAAAATCGTGACAAGACGGCAAGCACTGTTGTATGAGGGTAATAGATGTTGCATGGTACATTCATAGTGTAGGCTATATAACATGGTGGATGTGCATAGAATGCATGCTGGAAAATAAACATGTGTGATCTTTACAGAAACTGGTGAGATAAAGGGTTAGCTGTAGTCATTGCTCCACAGGCATTACATGTTTGTTCATGTGTTAATTGAGGCGAGCATGGATTCTGATGTTTGAGAAATTAGATATGAGAGTAGATGTGTAGAGAAGTAAATGACTGTGACGGACAGACAGACTGAAAAGGTAGTCAGTTGCACACGATATAGCTACGATGCAGAGCATCTTCATTTCAAACTGTCTGTCTGCCAGGCAGTTAAGCAAGTACCTCTACTCTACACACTACCTTCTTTACTTTGTGTTTTGTTCTGCTGCCTGCAGCTCACCAACTCTGGAGTACACTTTATCTCCCAGCAGACAGAGATGTTTGGCAGCCTGAGTGGTCAGTGGGCCACCACAGCACAGCCTGCCTGTAGACCAGGTAAGCCCCTCCAGCAGGAGAGACAGACACGACTGACTGGGAGCTACTGACTGACCAGGACAGGTGTGGCCTTGGCCTGGAGTGGACGGTGGCTGGTTGGGGGTCCTTACCCGGGTGGGGCATGCCAGGGTGGTACCCAGGCATACCTGGCTGGAAGTGTTGGGGGGGCATCGAGCCCATTGGGCCCATACCCAGCAAGCCCTCATAGGGGCCCTGCATGGGCATACCGTAGGGGGGGCCATAAGCTCCCATCATGCCTTAGGAGGAGGAGGCAGGGAACGGACAACAACATATCCATGCATAAGTGACATGCACTACACATATTAATGAATGATAAAAAAACAAAAAAAATCAACCAGTTAGTAGGCAAAACAAGCATGGTGTTAATGTATATATCTACATGCTGATGGAATGAAATAAAAGGTTAAATAAAACAAATACTTTTCTTGTTCATGCAGTTGATTTGGATCATGCATTTGATGCAAAACAAAAACTGATGGAATAGTATACATTTAAATTAGTAGCAACAAACAAAAACAACCACAGCCTATAATGAGGATGCAGTTGAAAGGCACTGGACAATTTTCAGATAGGAGAAAAAGTTGAATAAAGGTTGAATCGTTTTAGCAGTCCAGCTAAGTCCCAAGCGATCGTGCTGTCTCCCTGAATCACAAATCAACCCCTAGCCCCTATTCTATAGAAATGTATGCACATCTGTGTGCTTAGGGGCTCGTGGTGTATTTGTGTTTCACTGCCTGTCTCTGCGAGTTAGGGGTTACCTGGACCAGGCGTCATTCCCATCATGGCCCCTACTGGGGTACCTGCTCTAGGGGAAGCTTGCTGCTGGGCTGCCCTCTCCCTCTCCTGCTGCTCCACCACCCTGGCTGCCCGCTCTGGAACAAACAGTAACATGCATGCTTCGATAGATTCATAACGCTAACATTGAAGGGACATTACAGTCCAAAATCAAAGTTTGTCAGATGTTTGGCATGGGATTTGGACTACTTTCGTGACCTAAAAACAGATTATGGAGTGTAATAATGTCCCTTTAAATAATGACATTGTCACCTGGCTGGTACATACTGATTGCAGATCTCAACCAGTGCATGAATCTACTGGTGTAACTAAAAGACTCTGTATAGACACCTCAGTACTAGTATTCTTCCCTGGCCTTCCTACCTTCATACTCTACTTTCTTGGGAGCCTCCAGGTTCCTCCACTCGGTTCCCACCAGACGGCTGAGCTCCCCAAAGGAGAAATCAGGGTGGCGGGTCTTGATGACTGAACGCATCTCACTGCTGAACAGGATGTAGCCGCTCATGTTCATCTTCCTCTTGGCTCCATCCTTCTTAGACACACCCTTTACCTTGGGCGTGGACTGTGAAGGGAAACAGGGGGAAGACGGGTCAATCAACAGTAACACGTACTGTTTTTAATGAATTCAAGCTCAATTCCATAAAGAGATACATTGACAGGCCCTAGGTAGTGATGTACACATTGGTTTTGTAGGAGTGTGTGAAGAGCTTTAAGATCTAGGGGGAATGATGGTAATGGGTGTAAAATCATGGGTCGGGCTGTGTGTGATGCATGAGCGGCTGAATGGAGGGGTTATGTGGGGTTGGGTGTGTGTTTGATTGGAGGTAAGAGACTTGTTGGGACAAAGGTGGGTGTATGCATGGAGGTGGAAGGGTAAATCTGTTAAGGTGGGTTGTGTGTGGGCAGAAGGGTACAGCATTTGGGCAAAGGGTGTGGGTGCGTGGATGTAAGACCTGAGGAGGGGTGTAAGGCATGATGTCCAAATCGCTTGCCAGAGGGGTCTGCATGATGGGCATGGAGGGAGTCTCTGGAGCCTCGTCCTCATCCTCCAGGTCATCCAGATCCTCATCCCCCTCATTCGTGTCTGCCAGCTTCATCTCCAACTCTTCAATCTTCTTATTCAGCAGAGGAGACGGCTCCTTCTGGGGCACTATCAACTTCCTGGATATGAACCAATCAGAGAAGAGGGTTGATACCAGCCAGACAAGAAACTCACATATGCTATCAAGCGAATAAAATCTTTGGCTGCAGTTCGATTCTCTTCCCTTGTTCTCCCTGAAGAGAGCAAAGCAGCTTTCTTAGCCTGGGTGTACACCGGTCCAATCCACGAGGGGGAGTGAATTAGTTCAGTGCACACTTAAGGGGGAAATTGGAATAAATGGAATAGGGCTTTTACCTGTTCTATGTTAAAGGCCCAATCAGCAGTTGATACTATAACAAAGCGTTCTCCCGACCACTTTCTGTAAAAATCTGACAGATGCGGCTGGAGAAATAGAATCACTCAAATTTATAGACAAAGATATGGATGCAAGGACGGACCATCCATGTTATTAAAATTATAGTTTAACCTTGTTGAGGCTAGACATTGTTTGTTTACAAACATTGGAGTAAAAAAAGCTTATATTTTGGGTTCTGATGGGGTACGACATTTGAAATAAGCTCATAAGTTATAATCTTCAAGAATCAATGGGAACATATGATTCATGCATATTTCCTAAATGGATGTAGCAACTGCTGATTGCCCCTTTAAAATGTTCAGTATGTGAGTGGCTCCCACCTGAAGTAGTAGATCTCGTCGTCCACCACCTTAGCGTGGAGGGAGAAGCGCTTCAGGCCTTTAAACTTCTTCATTTGCTTCTCACTCTCGATGTAGCGGCTCTCGCACAGCAACACGTCCTCCTCAGACACCTCAGTGGGCCGACACGACAGGTAGTCCTTAAAGGACGACACCACACATTTACCTGCAGGAGGGAGGGAGAGCGTGATGGTTAATTACAGGACCACTCCAGGGGGTGCTATATGTCGGAAACGGTTTTCAGAGACTAGTCTGGAAAAGGTTTGATAATGTAAACAGCAATAATGTGTAGATTGAGTATTTGCATGTTGAGTGTAGTGCCTTGTAAAGTGGTACAGTACCTATGACGCAGGTCATGGGACATGTCTCCTCCAGGTTGCTGAGAAACACCTCTCTCTTGTAAAACATCCTGGTGGGCTCGTGTTCAGTCTCCTCTGGGTGGATGAAGATGGGCCCAAAGAAGAAAGCTGCTCCGTCACGCACCCACAGCTTCTCTATCCTGTTACAGCCCAATCAATTAAAAGTGTTAGCTTCCTAATTGTCACATTCACAGACCTAAACCACATTTCCATATTGAAAACACAAAGCTGACTCAATTCTATATTTCTGGGACTTCTCACATCCCATCTCCCTTGCCTTCTTCTCAACTGTATGGGAGAAGTAGGTCCAAGGTGCCTCCCCTCGGACCTTGTTCTTCAATACATTTTGAGGAGGCGACGAGAGGATGCAAGGATTCGACTAAAGAGCCGCTCACACACAATACATATGAAGAGAAATTCTAGGTTTGATTGACATACCTGCCGATGCGTGGTTTAATGAGCTCATGTGACTGGATGTAGACACAGTCTCCCACCTTCAGCCACATGTTGTTGTAGTGAAGCTGGTCATAGTACGGACAGCCTGGCTCCCCTCCAGTCATCTCCACTGGCACATCCTCACGCTCCTACACATCACACAGTAGGAGAGCACACACACTCAGTAACACTGATATAGTGTTGGCGCCGCAACAACAATATTCAGCTTTACCCCTCTAACACCTTTTACACTAAGTGTACTGTGCTGACTGATATTTTCCTTTCCCATTGTCCTTCACAGCACAGCAACTATGGTGGAAGCTTAACCAGTACAGCATGTCTCAGTTTAGCTCAGCAATATTTAATACATTCTAATGTTTAGTGTTATTTAATATTACATCGGAGGTATTTGCCCAATGAAGTGTTGCCTTACAAGTACAGTAATTGTGGTGGTCTTATTTGTGATGGACATGTCCTATAAGCAGGACAACGGCAATTCACTCTAAAATAAAGAGACCCCCTGTGCTCAGACCTCTCACCTTGTCGACGATGCTGCGGCTGCCATTATCAGCCACAGCCAGCAGTTTCTCCTGATCACGTTTGGCATACATGGAGGCCACCCGGACAACGGGCAAAGGCACGTCCCGAGGGACAAACCTCACGGCGGCTGGCACGGCCCACAGCTTGATCTTTTTAAAGGCCTTGTTCCTGGCAGAATAACGGGACTCACAGACGTACACGTCCTCTGGTCTGACTCCCTCAGGCTGCAGCTTGAAGTAATCCTGTAGAGGAAGCACACGGATGATCAGTGTGTTGGAGGGGATCAATTTAAAGCAAGGCAATGGCTAATCTTCATCACATAATGAGAAGTTCTTTGGAATACAAGGTGATTTGTAGATCAGTGATTCTGCGCAGTAGGACTGCAATGTGGGTTGGGGGGTAAATCGATATATAATATCCCAATATGTAACTTTGACGATATAGCGTATCTTTTTGACAATATTGCACTAGTTGGCTGTACCTGCATTAAAATAGGGAGTTTTAGGCACTTGTTTCAATGACTGATCAAAACTTGTTTTCCATTGGCTCTCTCGTCACTCTACAGCAGACATATGGCGAGCAATATGTTTGGAACCTTGAATCGCAATAAAAAAATAATCACAGTATCAAATCGCAAACGCATTGTATCGGCACCAAAGTATCATGATAACATTGTATCGTGAGGTCCCTGGCAATTCCCTGCCCTAGTAGTCAGTGCATGTTATATTACAAATGACATTACAATTCAGCTCAAATAATGATGTAATCTAATCCAATAGATGAGCATAACATTTCAATTGAATTACATACATCTATGTCGCAGGTGTGTGTATTATCAGAACCGTTCAGATAGATACATGACCTTACCTTGACAAACATGACCATGCATTTGCCCAGTATCTTGCTGACTAGTACTTTGTTGAAGTAGTCACTCTTGAAGACCTCTTGCTGGAGGAACTTGCGTGTTGCCAGATGGAAGGTCTCACCGGGCCTGTAGAACCAACAGCCATACAGCCACTTCTCGCCTACACACATGGAAAAACAGAATAACACATTACTGACAGTAAAGCAGTGTGTGTGCGCGTCTCAAAGTGTGTGTCGTGTTGGTTACCTGCTTCGTCCTCCCACAGGCGCTCGATGCAGACGATGTGAGGCTTGCGGTTGGCCTCGGCCAGCTGCACGTAGACACAGTCTCCCACGTGGTAGGTGCGGTTCTCAAAGCTGCAGTCCTGACTGTACATCCTCTCTGGCCCCGCACCTCCCCCAGCTGGGTCCTCAGCCTTCTCTCCCTCCTCTGGAAGCCACATAGAATATGATAATACATCAACCTCACATTATATAGGCCTCAGACTCAGTCACAATCACCTGCACTGACACACACCCGGCCCCATGCCATCACACACCTTTATTCTCCTCCTCCCTCTTCAGTTTGTCCTCCTCCATCTCCTTGGGTAGTTTCTCTCTCTTCTCCTGCTCTACGTCACTGTGCATGTGTTTAGAGGTGTAGCTGAGAGCCGGGGAGAGGAGGATCTCACCGTTCTTACACAGCTCATCTCTGATCTTTATAAAGAACTGCTGCAGCTCCACCGCATCTTCAAATATCTCAGAGTCTGTCCTGTGAAGGGACAGGGCAAGGCATGCAGGGTCAAAGGTTGAGGGTTCACGGAGAGATCAGTTAGATTTAACTTGGTTCCTGGTTTAAGTTGTGGCATGTTTCAGCTTTCTATCAATGCTGCATAAACTCAAACACAAAACAAAGACTCAGAAAGGTTGGAGAGCAATTCAAAGCGACAAGGGCCTTTCTAATGTGCAGACTACGTACCGGTGCAAGCGCCTGGCCTTCTCCAGCACCTCAAACATGTGCTCCTGGAACACGTCCAGCCTGCGGTAGCGTCCTCGCTCTACGTTGGCCCGGATCACGTCAAAGTTGAGCAAAGGCTTCTCTGGGCTGGCCGGGTCCTGTTGGGGTTAGTTCACTTAGTTTAATGGTCGTTCAGAACTTTTTATTAAAAACTCAATGACTGCTATTAGAATAAACATAAGAATTTCTTAATGCTACACATATTTGTTTAAATCTAAGAAAAAGAGTCTGACCGAAGGCCATTTGAGTGCGGATTTAGTTGCCTGTTAGATCACACTGAATAAGATTACAGACAGGGGGCACCTGATCCTAGATCAGCACTCCTACCCTGATAAACTGTGAATACGGCCCCAGGTAGGATACGGACGATCTCCTATCGCTTACCTGGGCAGGGATCTCAGCCAGTGAGTCGCTGTAACACCTCCCCTCCTCGTCTTGGTGCCCAAGCACAGACATAAACAGGTTCCTGATCAGCTCCCTGACTAGAGGCCCCACAGCAGGGGGCGAGCCACCCTCCTCCACTCCCTCCTGCAGCCTGCGGGTCTCCAGGAGCACGCGGTGGAGAAGCAGAGCGTCGCGGTAGATCAGGCTCTCTGGCTCGTTGTAGGTACAGGCGTTGTTGAACATCAGGGCAAAGTCTTCCACCAGTGCATCCACGTCCTGATAACGGCCGCCCGCCATGTGGCTAGAGAAGGGGAAGAACATAGGACTTTATTTTCTTTCGAAAAATAATTGTCTTTTTTGCTTTATTGACTCCGAATCCCCCCCCCACCCCACACACACACACAGGTTGGAGCACAGGGCGCACTTTAGGGGATAAGTGACGTGCTCAAGGGCACAACACCAGAAGATGGTACATCTAGGATACTGATACCAGAAACACTTCAGTTGCTGGCTCACTCTACACCAGATTCAAACAGGGCTAACTTCCTGGCCCAGCTTTCTAACCTCTCAGCAACCTCACCTCTTGCTAGCCACACACAGGTTAGCCTGTAGCTTACCTGCGCAGGCGCTCCATGTCGATGGGCCTCTTGATGGTGGAGTAGTAGTCAGGCAGCTCAGCGCGGGACGGAAGGCGCAAGAAGATGGTGGAGATACGTCGCCCCCTGCCGTCTGTGTAGTTCCTCACAGCATCATACAGCTCATTGAGGCGCTGCTGCAGCGGGGTCAGGTATTTATTGGACTTCTTAGGAGACGCGCCACTCTTTCCTACAGAGAGAGATGGCGAAAAACACGCATGTGAAAGGGACGAGTACCTAAATTGCTGGACTATTAAGCACACCTGAATATAAACCGCACCCACTGAATTATTTAAAAAAAATGTATTTTGTACATAAATAAGCCGCACATGTCTATAAGCCGAAACAAATGAACTTTACACAGCCACAACGAAACACGGCTTGTAACAAAAATTATTAGGCTTTAACGAAACACGGCTTGTAACAAAATTAAAACAGTGGCCTATCAAGAAAGTCATTGGTCACTATCTTCCTCCTCCTGTGCACTGAAACCACTGAAGTCATCTCCTTCAGTGTCGGAGTTGAATAGCCTCAGAATTGCTTCATCCGATGTAGGATCGTTTTCATTGTCGCTCTCGTCACTTTCATCCGGAGGCAAATACCCCGCTGAGCTCATGCTGCCCCTTCAACACGCAGCAGTCCAGCCTTTCGAAACCCGTTGATGATAGTGGATTTTTTGACAATGCTCCACGCTGTCAGGACCCACTGGCAGACTTGACCATAAGATGCTCTTCGCCTGCGGCCCGTTTTAGTGAAGGATTTCTCCCCACTTGTCATCCAAGCCTCCCACTGAACAAGGAGCGCCACCTTAAATGCACGATTTACACTAATATCGTGGCTGCAAATACTTTGGGCCATCTGCTTTTCTTCCCTCAGAAAGCTTTTGTCTTTTTGCACTGAGTCAGTTCCTCACGCTGCTGTTTCCAACGTCTTATCATCGACTCATTAAGGCCAAGCTCCCATGCAGCAGCTCTATTTCCTTTTCCAACAGCCAGATCGATCGCCTTCAACTTGAAAGCTGCATCATATGCATTTCTCCGTGTCTTTGCCATGATGAGGGTGACAAAATGGACTACCGTAATCAGAATGATGGGAAGTTTGAGCACGCTCGATTTACGTCACATTATGTGACGGTGCTCAGTTTTTTGGCGGCATGAATCTTGTGAAAGCGGGAAAAATCCATAAATTAGCCGCGTCATTGTATAAACCGCGAGGTTCAAAGCGTGGGAATAAAGTAGCGGCTTACAGTCCGGAAATTACGGTATACACAAAGTACAAAAATATTTGAGAATTCTCATGTAAATGTTATCAGAACAACAATATACATTTAGCCTTTTACTCTCGTTTTTAAAAATGTTTATACATATTTCAAAAGTGCTGTTAAACACCCATAGAAAAGAGTCAAACATACTTAGTTTGAGCTTAGGAGATCCCATGTTGTCAGTGCCCTCCTCAGGAGAAGCTCCTAGCTCCTTCCGCTTGTCCTTCACGATCTTCTCCAGGATGTCAGCATCATCATAAACCTCCACAGCAAAACAGATCATTCAATCCTCCCTCCCATGTTGTAAATTTAGCCCAGGGTGGTGTTCATTAGGGCATAGCATAGCAAAACAAAATTATGTTTCTTATTGGCCAAGTTCAGGTAATAACTCCCCGTTTTACTTTATCTTATGCCTACGGAACACTTTGTGACATGGCCTTGTGAGTGATTGGCAGTGGTCCTACCTGAGATCCCTCCTCGTTATAGTGGCGTGCGTTGCGAAACATCAGCCTCATGTCGTCCATAAGGGCCTCTTCGGTGGCGTAGCGCTCTGAGCGGATGTTATGCTCCATGGTCTTAAGATCCATGGGCTCCAGGATCACCTGGTAGAAAGGAGGAGTTAGGTTCATAGATTTGCCGATCTACAGCATCCGTATCGATACCAACATTAGGGAATCAAAAATGTAAAAGTAATATTTTCCATTGCTGGACCAAGATCTATGTTTCAAATAACCAAGATTCTGCTTTAATTTAAAATGTGTGGCTTTTCTCCAATGCAATAGGATGTCCAGTACTCACTATATTCTGTTAGGGGGGAGAGAGAGAGAAAGAACTTTTCATATTTGTCTTAGCAGCCCTAGCAAACTAGTGGATTGTGAAAACCTGGTGTTGACTTCATGCCTACCTTGTAGTAGTCTGCGTAATCCTTCTTGGAGGGCTTCACCATGAACAGATCACAGAGCCTCCGGTTGGTCCCTGCTTCTCTGGCTTCAGTCACTGCAGCATACAGTGCCTTCATACGGTTCTTCTTCACATTCTTCTTATGGCTAAATGGCAAGAGGTGGTTATATTCGATAAATGTTTTTATAAAAAGTATGAATTTCAGCACCCCGCGGAAGGGTCACAGTTATACAGAACAAAAATAGGTACAGATAAAAATGTACATTCAAAAAAACTCTTAAAGTACTAACTGATGGTGACTCAATGTTGTTGCAAGCAAATTGCATGACCAGTTATCAAAACTCAACTCCACCTCGATATAAGAGAACGGAGTTGGGCTGCCTGCAGGCAACTTGAATTGAGTCTAATTACCTTGGCAAAGGGTAAACTTAAAAGCAGGAGGGCAGCAGATGTAGATAAACAACAAAAAATAGTGAGAATGAAAGCTATAGTTGGTTGACTTGGTGTGAGATGTCAACGATTGCATCTATCTAGATGTGGTAATGAAAGAATGAGAGAGAGAGCGAGGGAGGAATGGGGGGGAAGGAGGGGGGGGTCCTACCTTTTCTTCTTGGTAGCACTGCCAGTTCCTGTGTCAGAGGACAGAATGCTGTCCTGATCCTCTTCATCGCCTCTCCTCAACAGCTCCCTCTTCTTCATCTGCAAAACATTCATTACATATCACGGTCAACAATAGCGTACTCACCATTCAGTCTTTTATACACAGAAACACTACCAGAATTTACATTTCAATGTCTTGTATTCCTAGTTGCATTTCCAACTCACCAACAGAAAGAAATCCTACCAGTGTACTCTGAATGACTGTTTATTATATTCATCCCTTTCCTAAACAATCAACAGTATAAAAGGCAGATAAGGTCCAATACCCTACTGACCAGCAGGATCTGTTGCAGCCGCAGGGCCCGTTTGAAGATGGCCGAGTTGGGCACGTTGTAGCGCTTAGCGTTCTCAAACATCAGAGTGAGGTCAGAGTCCATCTGGTCCACGCTCTGGTACTCCCCGTTCTTCATCTTCTCCCTGGGACAGAGGACAAGGTCGGTCATCATTCACTGATGGGTTTTATGTATATCCAAAGTAGCAACAGGAGCTGGGCAAAAAGGTCCAAAGAGTTTTGCTGATCACAAAAGAATATCACATTTGGGAGAAGCAAAACAGCGAGTAGGGACATGATCTTTTCCTCCAGTTCATCATTCAATGACGTTAGTTAGATGGCGAAAAACTCTCCATGTACAGTACCTATAAGACAATGTACTGTAGTACATTGTACAGATCCTACCTGATCTGCTGGAGGGCGATGGGCTGTTTGACCTGCTGGTAGTAGTCAGGGTATTCTTTCCTGGAGGGCACCTGGAGGAAGGGTTCAGAGAGGAGCTGTCCCTGGCTGTTCCTGCCCCCCCTCACAGCCTCATATAGCTGGAACACTGGGTTACCCATGTCCATACTGAAGCTCAGGCACTCCGCCTCAGACTCACCCTCGTCATAATG
The DNA here is from genome assembly GCF_036934945.1 of Oncorhynchus masou masou. Lineage (NCBI taxonomy): Eukaryota > Metazoa > Chordata > Actinopteri > Salmoniformes > Salmonidae > Oncorhynchus > Oncorhynchus masou. Next base: position 24,589,219 of record NC_088217.1, on the reverse strand, counting down.
CACAGAGCCTGGAACACAATAGACAGAGGAGTGCACACAATTAGTCACATATACTTATCCCTACTGAAACAAAGCTATGAAGAGGGTTTGGTCACAAAGATTAAACAATTCAACTCTAGTTAGTGTGTGTATGTGTTGAGACAAACTCGCCAGAGAGCAGGGCGTCCTCGTCACTCTCTGAGCCGTACTGCAGAGCCAGAGTGATGGCAGAGAGACGGTCTCCTTGGGCTGACCTCCGGTTCCTGATGCGGACACTGGTCTTAGTGGGCTCAGCGTGGTCGATCTCAGTCTTTCTCTGGATAAAGACCTTCTTGATGGTGTTAGCATCCTTAACATCAAATTAGGGAAAGCATTGTGATTAGTGTGCTTTGTATAGCATCTACAGTACATTTGGAAAGTTGTAGACATGCAGTAAAATCTAGAGTATAACATAGCTCTACTGAAACTAGACTTTCAACTCAATTGTACACCAGAACATATGAGAATACGGAAATGCAGCATAATATATATTATATTCAGCATAAGATAAATATACCTTAAAAACCTGAGATCCTGGTTCATTGTATGTTTTTGCATTTTTTGCCAGAAGGTCAACATCCTTGGCCATGGCGGTGACACTTTTGTAGTACCCAATCTGAAAAAGACAAATAATCAGTAGTAGTCACAAGAAATCATAGTTAGGTTACACAGTTATCTTATATAATTACACAACGCCAGAAATGATGTCAAGTAGGCCTATATTAACTTGTTTATGTATCAATACGCTTAAATCAATTAGATGTCAATCAATTCTACACAAATCACAATGCTTCAGGAGGTGAATAGGATACTTGTATTCTCTGAGCGATGGCTCTAAGATCAATGGGCTCCTTGATAACGGCATAGTAGTCTGGGTAGTGCATTTTGGAAGGCAGCTTCTGAAAGAGCTCACTGATGACCCGCCCTGATGTGTCCGTGTATGACACCACAGCATCCAACAGCTGCTCCAAAACCTCCTTCAGGCAGCTCGGTGGAGTCTGCAGATCAGAGCATACAGGAACAATAAGCTATGATCCCAAGCACATCCACTGACTATGCAACTTGAGTTGCAAGTGTTACAGAGCTTATAAAGAATGGTTCAACTTAGCTTGACAGTAGCAGTTGTAGACACATTAAAAGTGATAATGAACAGTATTAGGTGGTTGACCTGACACGAGATATGAGCTATCGAGATTAATTTTATATTCTATGATAGATGCACAGCAGCAAGGAAATCGAAGATCATGACAGAGGTAAAACTGATTTGTCCAGATGATCTTTGAGCTTTACCTCATCTTCAGTGGAGAGAGCAGGATTATCCAGCATGTCTTCACCATCGTCATCATCTTCATCACCATCCCCTGGCTGCACAAACTCATTCCTGATGTGAACGTAGAGTTCCCACAGCCTGCAGGCTGCCTTGTACTCTTCACTTTCAGCCTGATAAGTCAGAGATAAAACCATGACTAACCTGCAGTGTTTGAAGAATGTTTTTCCTACTAGTCAAAGAGTAACAATGTTTGTTAATAGTCAAAGTGTAATGGCACAGCGTACAGCATAATCAAGCCTTCAATAGATTTTCATCTCAGAGTTTCCACTGAACATAGTGTGTGTGTCACCTTATAGTAGTTCTTGGCATTTTTGAACATAAGCTGGAAATCAGCAGTGAGCTGCTCCACATCTTGGTAATCCTCTGACTTGAGCTTCTGCTGGATCTTGGTCATGTCTATGGGCTGGGACACCACCTCATAGTAGTCTGGCAGGTTCCTGGAGGAGGGAGAGGCAGATAGAGAAAAAGCCTCCAGGTTACTTCTACATTAAGTCTATGGTCATTTGGCATCAAATGTTAGAAAGTGGGTTGAAATGGGGAGGGATTACTTGGACATGTCAAAAAAATAAACAGGTTAAGTGTCTGTTGCGAATGTTTTGTTACTGTGTGCCCTGATGAAATGACCCACCCATCTCTAATGTCAAATGGTACATTACCTTCTCTTTGGTACCCTGATGAACAGCTCACAAAGCAGCCTCCCCTGGTCATCCTTGTGGTCCCTGACAGTGTTGTACAACTCATGGCACACAGCAATCTGTTTTACACAAAAAATGGTCATACAATGTGTGTCAAAGCAGGTTACAGTACACAAATCCAAGTGTGGGATACTTGGATTCACTGCATCACATGAATAAAACATGACAAAGCTGCCCAAATGTCAAACAACAAGGATGTTAAGAATAACAAGCTTTAAGGGGATAGTTAGTTTGGTCTGATCTCAATAATTTCATACATCAGCGCTAGAACTAAGAAAATCAACTCACAGGGTCTACTGTAGGAACATTAAAGGCTCTTCGTCTTTTTCGTCCGCTTCCAGGAGTGGAGGATGCATCGTCAAAGTCCCCTCCGCTCACACTACTGGAGGGAGAGGTGGCCCTTCTTCTTTTCGAACTCATTTGCATAACTGATGGTACCTTTAAAAAAAAAAATATATATATATATATATATATAAATAATTTTATCACCTTTATTTAAGAAAATAACACACCGCGTTAGCTTGGTAGCTAGGTAACGTTAACTGCAACTTTCTGTATAATATATTATACACACTGACTAGCCCTGTAACCTTAAATAAATTGTTTGTTGAGACTAACTGACATCAACGCAAATATGACCATGTTCCCTTTAAAGTTATTAGCTAACTAACTACTTAGCTTGCTATGTAGCCCATAGTTATACGTTTATGCTCACGTTAGCTAGGTATTTCAAACGCGGGACACGGAGATCTTCGTATACTATTGGTTTATTTCGCTATCTAGCGATACTTCATTTAACTTAACCATAACAAATATAGAGCAACGGTGGTAGCAGACCGTTAGCGCGTAGCTAGCTAATGTAGCTAACTAGCTACGGTAGCTGCTAACATTCCAGCTACAAACAAAGGCGAGCGCCTAAAATGTTCGCTACATGTTCAAACAGAAATTCGATCAAATAACTAGCAAGCTAGTTGTAATGTTAGCTACTTTGTTAAACTAATTTAAGGCACAGTGCAAAGCAGGCTTACCTTAATTATTATATATTTCCCTGAGCAAAATTGTGTTGTACTGTATATCTAGCTAAAGTCAATTCATATGAAACGTCAGGGAGTCAAGCGCCTCCCCATGATTGCCGGAAGTGACAATATACAGCTGCGTTCGATTTGGAAAAAGTGGGAAATAGCAAATATTCATTTCTAGAGTTGGGGCCAATTCCAAACCTACAACATTATCCTAACCCTAACCACCTGAATGGTTTATATCTGATTTAATGTAATAGATAAATACCCAGTCTGAGGTCCTGAAGAACTAGACTAAGTTAATTTGGTTGCGTTGAGAATGTGCCTTGCAGGTAACATAGATAGATGTCTGGAATGGTAACAACCTCAATACAGATTCGATTGAATTGACATGCAATATTAGTCTACAATTCTCCGAATCAACATTATTTTGTTTTAAAATTCTCAAATTAAATCTCACACGAAATTTCTATTGTATATCTATTGTATGTCATGAAAGTGCACCCCCTCTTGAATCGCCAGCCCAAATGGCTTATAATAACATCATCCTGAAGTCTAATGCGGTATGTTAGCTTTAGGCAATAAAATCCATGTCAGGCGATAGATAATTTAAGGTAGGTCCAGATAGTGGGCTACTTTTTATTCAATTATTTAGGACTGTTTCATTTCCTGAGCTCTGAAGCGAGTACCCTTCTTGGCGTTAGGCGAGTAGCTTGAACTGGTCTAGCGATGCGCACAGAGAGCCAAAACTGAAACCGCACTTTGAGAGGGAGATGGGATTCTTGAGCTCCGTGCATTCAGGTAAGATTTGAATTGTATTTGGATGCATTATAAAATGTAACCACCTTTCAATTTTTTGGCCTCTGGTATATTATCGCCGTACACTATTATATAGCCTTCCTAATCCTATCCAACCGGAGCATCTTCGATTTTGCATAAACTGTCTTCTTATACCTTAGCCGACAGTTCATATCCAAGATGCTCTTATATGCTTGTTAGACTATACCCTTGAACGTTGAGAACATGCTTAGGCCTATGCACAGCGCACCCACACACTCCTTTCATTTTCATTTCAACAATCGCCTATTGATGTGCGCTGTACTTGTACTTGGATATATTCAAATATGTATGTATGATAATAGTGTAGATTATTTTTTTTTGTCAGTTCTGATTCATAATTGCACTGGTCAACCCGTCTGCTATAGTACCGTTTTCGTTGACGGCCTAATCGTGCCAAGACCAGAATGTTTCTGACTAAATTAAAAGTATACATATTGTAATCCAATCCATTCCAAATGATAACGATTTTTTTCGGAATATATAGCCCGTTGGAATTTGAATAAAGCTAGAAGAACTATGAGACTATGGAACAAGATGTTGCATCTTTCCCAAGCAATTGGTGATATTCTGCTATAGCCTATTCGGACTCTGGCTGTCCTTACTACTCACTATTTATACATAGAGCAATAATGTCCAGGACTTCCACACATTTCCATGTGACTATGGGTGCACTGTGCAATACACTGGGACTTGGCCAACAGGGTACTAATTGTCATGATCAGTTCTTGACAGGTTGGTTTTAAATACACTTGTTGGAGAGGTTGCGGTTGTACAACATATGTCAGGATCCAGCTAAATCTCCCTTTCTCTGTAGTCGTAACCAAGTACACTAGAAATACAAAAGTATGTGGACACATTCAAATTCGTGAATTTGGCTATTTCAGCCACACCAATTGCTGACAGGTATATAAAAATCAAGCACACAGCCATACAATCTCCATAGAGAAACATTGGCAGCAGAATGGCCTTACTGAAGAGCTCAGTGACTTTCGCTGTGGCACCGTCATAGGATGCCATCTTTCCAAAAAGTCAGTTTTTCAAAGTTCTACCCTGCTAGAGCTGCCCCGGTCAACTGTAAGTGCTGTTATTGTGTACTGTAAATGTCTAGGAGCAACCACGGCTAAGCCGTTAAGTGGTAGGCCACACAAGCTCACAGAACGGGACCACTCACTGCTGAAGCGCGTAGTGCATGAAAACCGTCTGTCCTCGATTGCAACACTCACTACAGAGTTCCTAACTGCCTCTGGAAGCGACGTCAGCACAATGACTGTTTGTCGGAAGCTTCTTGAAATGGGTTTCCATGGCCAAGCATCCACACACAAGCCTAAGATTACCATGCGTAATGCCAAGTATGGGCTAGAGTGGTGTAAAGCTCGCCGCCACTGGACTCTGGAGCAGTGAAAATGCGTTCTCTGTAGTGATGAATCACACTTCACCATCTGGCAGTATGATGGACGAATCTGGGTTTGGCTGATGCCACAAGAACGCTACCTGCCGTAATGCATAGTGCCAACCCTAAAGTTGCAACTTCGGGATGCTGGCCTTCTAGGCAGAGTTGCAAAGAAAAGCCATATCTCAGACTGGCCAGTAAAAGTAGAAGACTAAGATGGGGAAAAGAACAGACACTGGACAGAGGAACTCTGCCTAGAAGGTCAGCATCCCGGAGTCGCATCTTCACTGTTGACGTTGAGACTGGTGTTTTGCGGGTACTAATTAATGAAGCTGCCAGCTTAGGACTTGTGAGGCATCTGTTTCTCAAACTAGACACTAATGTACTTGTCCTCTTGCTCAGTTGTGCACCAGGGCCTCCCACTCCTCTTTCTATTCTGGTTAGAGCCAGTTTGCTCTGTTCTGTGAAGGGAGTAGTACACAGCTTTGAGCCAGATCTTCAGTTTCTTGGCAATTTCATGAATGGAATAGCCTTCATTTCTCAGAACTAGAATATACTGACGAGTTTCAGAAGAAAGCTCTTTGTTTCTGGCCATTTAGAGCCTGTAATCAAACCCGCAAACGCTGATGCTCCAGATACTCTACTAGTCTATAGAAGGCCAGTTTTATTGCTTCTTTAATTAGGACAACAGTTTTCAGCTGTGCTAACATAATTGCAAAAGCATTTTCTAATGATCAATTAGCCTTTTAAAATTCTGAACCTAGATTAGCTAAAACAACGTGCCATTGGAACATGGTTGCTGATAATGGGCCTTTGTACGTCTGATTTAACCAAAATGTTTGATCGATTTCTTGATTGTTTATAGGTTAATAAAGGTGGACTCTGGAAAGCAGAATTTAAAGAGGAGTCTGATGATGTGCCAATATTTATGACAATAGACTTGATGCCATAACAGCTATCATTGAAAGTAAGTATATAGTTTACAGAAAACTATTTATTCTGTTTTTGTTAGGATTTATTAAGTAACTGGCTCCTGTTCAAGCTTTTAATTTGTTTTTGAGCTTTATCATGCCAGGTATCGGGGTATCCTCTCAAGTGAAAACGCTCAAGGAGAGAGAGAATTTGATTGTCTATCATATTTTTCTTATTTTACAGATGTGACGCAGTCTATGAAGTTGTCTTACTGGTAAACCTCTTTTTAGGGGGAGAGGGGGATAAATATCAGCTATCAATATAGTATTTTTATCTGTAGGTTTTCTGTAAACTGTAGTACTTAGAAATGGTCTCTTCTTTGTAACAAGTACATCTAAGAAATGTATAGAGTTAATGGTATTTTCCATAGTGAAGGAAATTAATTGTATTCTAGAGTTAATGTAGTTAAGAAATTAATTTAATTTAGGAACCTGTCCAGCTCTGGCTGTAGAGCCGAAACGTCTGTGTACACTACCCCTGATGTAGTAAAACATTTAAAACGTTGAATAATGAAGTAAGCTTTATGCAACTTATTTGAGTGCGAACCCATTACACCTGTCTGTCTGTCTGTCTGTCTGTCTGTCTGTCTGTCTGTCTGTCTGTCTGTCTGTCTGTCTGTCTGTCTGTCTGTCTGTCTGTCCCTTCCTCCCTTCTCTTAGCCTTGTGGTAAATACAACCTTGAGTAGTGATCACTATTTTCTCTGGTTATTTATCGATTGAAATGACCTCTGTGAGTTGTAATTAATTAAAATACTAAAGAGAGATGGCATTGGAAATTGCTTTAAATCTCCCATGTTGATCCATACATCTGATTTCGCATTAGGCACACCATGGGGTCAATGGGGCTCTGGTCAAAACTAGTCCACTATATAGGGAATAGGGAGCCATTTGGGATGCAACCCATGCTCAGTTAAGACCCTCCATGTTTCATCCATGTAAATACCACATCTTTCAAAGCCTATCATAATTTGGTATTGAATGACTAGATGATAGATTGTCTGTGTCATCATTAGCATGCTTGGCTGTTCTTCTCTTCTCGATTTAAAGTATGAAGTGTATGTGTGTGTGTTTTCCAGTGAGCAGGGTCTGCCTGCTAATAAATGTGGATGCTAAACTTTCTGCCTGACTGTTCACCACTTAATCCCTCCACAGTTCTCCTGTGGCCGATTGGATTGACAGAATAGGTTAGGATGCCCCTTGGAGATCTAGAGGACGGGAATGGATGGAAAAAGAAGACATCAGACATCAAAGAAAACTATGACTTCAAAGAAGTTCTGGGAACGTAAGTGTTCTGACACCACTGTTACAGTAATAGCTAAATACAGTAAGTCTCAATGTATTGCTGGGAGAGAGATGTGCAAGAAGAAGTATATCACGTTTAGCGTAACAGAGAGATTAGTGCTCTTGGACATTATTGTATTTATTTCTAGTGTCTCAGTGAGAGCAGAGCATAGAGCAGCCAGGCCAAATGGCACAGTAACAGCCGCGTGTGAGAGGAACAAAGAGGGAAAATACAAGAAGAAGACAAAGAAAAACAGGATGAGAAGACATTTTATTTAACCAGGAAACACCCTTGAGGATAGAATTTTCTTTTGCGAGGGTGACCGTGACCTGGATATCATTGAGGAAATAACACACATTTTGATATGATAATTGGTCCAAAATGTAACATCTTTGGCCTTTTTCTGTTGCAAGACATCATGCTGTGTCACGCCCTGACCTTAGAGAGCCGTTTTATTTCTCTATTTGGTTAGGTCAGGGTGTGATTTGGGGTGGGCATTCTATGTTGTTTGTTTCTATGTTATGGCCGGGTATGGCTCAATCGTTGTCTCTGATTAGGAATCTTAGGCAGCCTTTTTTCCTTTTATCTTTGTTAGTGGCACTATAGCCCTAGTAAGCTTCACGGTCATTTTGTTGTTTCTTGTTTTGTTGGTGACATTTTAATTAAATAAAGAGAAAATGTACACTCACCACGCTGCACCTTGGTCCGGTCATTTCCAAGACGACGTTCGTGACAAGCTGCCATGGATACATTATGCTTTTACTTGGATGTTCTGAGGAGCAGAACCATAGAGATCATATCATTCATTACAAATGATATGATCTCTATGAGAACTCCATTATGTCTTTGAGTAGTTAAATTTAGAATGTGTACTTAAAAATGCATCCTTGTTTGCTCTCCCAAAGTGTGTGGGTGTGTGTAGCTTAGCATGCCTCTGCTTGGGGTAGAATGCAATGCACATAGTGGGTAATATGAGGCTATGTTGGCAGATCCCCCTTGGAAATAGTCATTATATGGATGCCTGACTCATCTCTCCTGCTAAAGGCAAGAGGTCTGACTGCTGCAGTACTTTCACTGGTCTTGTCCAAATACCCATACTTGTGTACTACATACTTAAACTGCATGCGGTGTACTCATCAATACTATTTAGCATGTACAGTTTAGTAAAAAGTGTGCAGTATGACACGGCCGCAACACAGTAGCAGCTCCAGTCTGGCTGAGTAGGTGGGGCGGGGTCGAGTGCGAGTAGATTTTTCCAAATTCAACAGACATGCATTGCATTAACCAGCCTGATAATAGCCCATTTAGAAAATGATTAATTTCTCTAAACTCGGAATAGAATAGGAATGGAGTTATTGGCTGGTTATAGGCAGTCTATCACAATCAACCTATACCCTTGTAGACCACATAGCCCATCTATCCTATTTATAAACGACTGAAGACAGAAATAGATCATTTGAGTGTGGAAAACTGTCATCAAGGCAACTTTGAAGAATAATAAGTTTGTTTAACACTTTTTTGGTTACCACATGATTCCATATTTGTTAAATCATAGTTTTGATGTCTTCGCTATTTTTCTACAATGTAGAAAATAGTTTAAAAAAATGGTGTGTGTGTCCAAACTTTTGACTGATACTGTATATAAATGAAATCAAATAGCCTAGTACACACACTTTTTAAATGTTCAAATCGAAAGTCTATTGCACAGAAAATTGTGGACATTCGGGTGCATCACAAATTCAGAACCGCTGGACGCAGCCACATCCCAATGTAACAAGTGTTGAATTTCATGTTGTATAAATACACAAAATCGGAATAGTTTCCATGCCTGATATTAGTGTACATTCCCTTTGTTGTTGTAAGTGCCCTTTTTAACATTGCACGATTTCTTCTCCTTCTGTATTCCCCCTCATAAACATCCTCTGCCCCTCTCACCTCTTCCCTGTCTACTGTACCTATGTGGAAGAGAGGAGTTGGTGCATAAGGGCAGCACAACATTCCATTTGTGGATGTTGTTTGTTTCTTTATCAGAGAATAAAAGATCAACACCAACCCTGAATCTTTGGTCAGATGTAAGCTGATCAAAACACAACGCAGAGACAGTCTACACCGGTGACACTGAGTCCCTTTAAAGCTGTAGCCAGCGAAGCAATACTTGTGATCATTTTAAGGAGAACAAAAACTACTTGGCCTACATTTGTACACCACCACAGAAGCTTTGCTATTATGTAGCCTTTTTTATGTAGCCTTTTTGTTTTTTAATCACATACTATAAAACATTCTATTTTCGCATAATTAGAACGTGACAGTATTACCACTATTTGTTGATTTTGGTAGTGCATCACGTGTCTAGTTGATCAGCTGTTGTCAAAGCCCAAATGAGTATGACATCCAGGCATTTAAAGTATACAACATTTTCAAAATGTTGCATACTATTAAAGGTCATTTGTTTCGCACACTCAAACGGCCTACTATTTAGGACGCAGTATGGGTATTCGGAAACGGCCACTGTCTGATGCAGCCTCATTCAGACCATTTCCCTTTCTGTCCATGTGTTTGTGATCAGACTACAGAGCAACACTCGTATTTCATTATTCAACTGCATTGTTTTGTTCGTAAATTAGCACATATTTCTCAGTTGACATTTTAATGGTCCGAACCTTGAAGCACACATGAAGCCTATGATCATCACATTATGTTTTGGTCAGTTCACACAAGCCTATGCACCCCAATGGACCAGAAAATCTATTTCCAAGCAGAAAGCTGAACACAGCCCTTGGCATTATGACTGATGGTTTGTATCTGGAGGGGACAGACTAGATCGAGTCTGACGGCGTGACACTAAGCAACAGGAGGACAGCATTGACTCCAGATGGTCAGGGATTGAGTCTCCACCTTTCCGCTCCCCCCCACTAAAGCACCATGCAATGACCTAACATACATGCACTGGTGTTAACAGAGATATGGTGCTGTGTGTGGATGCTCACCTCTGTCAGGAATCGCATATTAATAACAGGTGTTTCCCTGGGACAGGAATGGTTGGAGCTGGAGATAAGTGGCTCTACTGCATGCAGCTCAAACAGGGTGACATGATAGTGGCTTTGTCCTCTGGTCAAAAGTAGTACACTGTATAGGGAATAGAGTTCCATTTGGGATGCAACCACTGTTGTTGGTTGGATAATGAGGTGGTCCCTTACAGAATATCAGACCTGGTGTAGCCTGGACTCCAGCAATTCACTGTGATGTCCTGTTCTGTGAGACTAGAACTGGCGTAGCCAAGAGGAGTAAACTGAAGTAGTGAGTCAGAGTATAGTCTGTGATATACAGTTACAGTATCACACCATATTTACCCCAATGTCACATCAATGTGAGAGAAGTAGAACATCACACTGCATCAATGCTAAACAGTGACAAAATAACATGAGCAATGATCTTCGTCCGCATATTTCAACCTTCCAGAGTTGTTCATTGTTATCTATTTCTTTCAGTAACATTGGATACAGAACTCAATACAGTGGTGTGGCGTCTGACAGAATATTAAGATATTATAAAAGTCTTATATAAGCAGGAGCCAGGAGGAAAGCATTGCATTCTTCCTATGAAAACCTCATAGCAATCTTCCCTCCCTGTTGTCATGGTTCACAGTGAGACATGGCAGAGTGCAGAATACAATCCCACTGTATGTGTTGACGGAAAGCTGTTTACGCTCCCAGACAGATTACTGAATACAGCTTTATCTGGGAATGCAGGGTAGGGAGTTAATAGATTTATTTGGAAATGTTGTATTAAGTTCTTCTGGTTAAGTCTTGACATTCCTCATGTGTTTACTCAGTGGCGGGTTTAGGATGAACTGTTCTGTCGGTTCTTGTCCTGTCCTGTGTCCGGTCCAGTCCCATTCTATCCTTGTGGACTTGTGGGGTTGACAGAACAATGACCTCCAAATATCATTTGTTTTATGGATCCAGATGTTATCATTTACAGTGACCTCCAAATATCATTTGTTTTATGGATCCAGATGTTATCATTTACAGTGACCTCCAAATATCATTTGTTTTATGGATCCAGATGTTATCATTTACAGTGACCTCCAAATATCATTTGTTTTATGGATCCAGATGTTATCATTTACAGTGAGCTCCAAAAGTATCTGGAACGGTGGGGAAGTGACAATTTTGCTGTTGTTTTAGTTCTGTACTCCAGCACTTTAGATTGAAATAATACAATGACTTGTTGTACATAGTCCCGCCATGTTAATGATGAGAGGCATGTCTTGGGGCTATGATATTTGTGCGTCTGTACCTTTCTCACCGTCATTATTCACAACTCATTCAGGGCTATTCGTAATCTAGCGAGCCAACTTCGTTCAGCAATTAGCTTCAGCAAGCAGGTGTGCGACTGTGGCAAAGTTGGTTTCACTTTGGATTGCCTGTCTGAGGGGCTAGTTAGGGACTGTCAATGAATTACACTATGTAAATGGACAATATACATTTCATATTAATTTATACAAGCTTTTTAAGTCATTGAAATTTGGTGCTATTGAAATGTTTAAATATTGTCCCCTGTACATTTGTCTCTCCTCCGTGGCCCGGTAACCGATAAGTGGTCGAGGAGAGTGTCAATTAATTAAGGAGTCGATTACCTACTTTGGCAAGAATATTGTGCTTAGTGTGCAGCTGCGCACTGAATTGATGATTACTTGGGTGCTGCCAGCTGTGGGGATATGGGCAGGATTTTAAAAAAAACAACCCAAGGAAAACTGGCCTACCTTTTATTCCGTGACCAAAAGAATTTCTAGTTATCTTGCTAATCTCAGTTTTGAACTAAACTGATTTTATGACCAACATTATCCTTATATTATAATCATTATATTATTTTTATACTAGGATAAATGTTTCTAACTCATATCGATGCCACATAGGCCCATTTTAACCAGAGAAGTTGGTTTTTCGGTTCAGTTGCACTTTAAATCTACACTGTCTGCTACATAAAGGAGGTTTCATTTACCCCGATGATAATACCCACCAGAATGTCTTCAAAGATGTTGACAGTGTCCAGGAACACTTAGTGAGCTTTAGAGAGCAGCAATTCAGTGCCCGACGATGGTTGCAATTGAAATCAGCTGTGCCGGTGATATTATGTTGTATTGATGGTTTAACGAGAGTTTTAATTTTAATACACTGGCCAGTGCTGGTTGCAATTGACCCTGTGTGTTTATAGCCAGGTCTAGTACTAAGCATTAGGAAGAATAGGGTCAGTATGTTCCATGGTAGACTACTGTTTCTCTTCAAACCAAACACTGTTCTGTAGGCTAGGTGTTGAAGTAGATGGCGCCGAAGAACATGGCCGATGTTTTATATTCTCCCAACCAAATGTGCCAATTTGTTAGTTTTTTTTGCGTTTTGTGTAACTTTTTTAACTTATTGTATAAATAATGTTGCTGCTACCATCTCTTATGACCGAAAATAACTTCTGGACATGAGAACAGCTGGAAGAACTCACCGCGGACTGGAAGAAACCTTTTTCTTTAATGAGTCCGTCAAGAAGGATATCATGCTTTTAATGGAACAGGCCCAGATCCATGCCTTTTGCATGAAGAAAATATGCAGGAAAAGGGGCCACAGATCAGGCAGCCTTCTGAGAATCTGTAGGTAGTGAAGCGAGTAAACTCCCACTGCCATCCGTTCTTCTTGCTAACGTGCAATCATTGGAAAATAACATTGATGATGCATGATTAAGATTATCCTACCAACAGGACATCAAATACTGTAACCTCTTATGTTTCACTGAGACGTGGCTGAACAACAATACGGACAATATAGAGCTAGCGGGATTCTCTATGCACCGGCAGAACAGAGATGCTACCTCTGGTAAGGCGAGGGGTGGGTGTGTGTGTGTGTGTGTGTGTGTGTGTGTGTGTGTGTGTGTGTGTGTGTGTGTGTGTGTGTGTGTGTGTGTGTGTGTGTATTTGTCAATAACAGCTGGTGCGCGATGTCTAATATTAAATAAGTCTTGAGGTATGCTCGCCTGAGGTAGAGTACCTTATGATAAGCTGTAGACCACACTATCTACCAAGAGAGTTCTATTATTATTCATTGCCGTCTATTTACCACCACAGAACGAAGCTAGCACTAAGACCGCTCTCAATCAACTCTATAAGGCCATAACCAAAGAAGAAAACGCTCACCCAGAAGCGGCGCTCCTAGTGGCCAGGGACTTTAATGGAGGCAAACTTAAATCAGAAAATCCTAGACAACCTTTACTCCACACACAGAGATGCATACAAAGCTCCCCCCCCCCCCCATTTGGCAAATCTGACCATAATTCTATCCTCCTGATTCCTGCTTACAAGCAAAAACAAAAGCGGGAAGTACCAGTGACTCGCTCAATACGGAAGTGGTCAGATGACACGGATTCTACATTCTACGTCGTCCCCACAGTGACTGTATGTACATATCCCAACCAGAATCCATGGATTACAAGCAACATCCGCATTGAGCTAAAGGCTAGAGCTGCTGCTTCTAAAGAGCGAGAGACTAATATGGACGCATATAAGAAATCTCACTATGCCCTCAGACGAACCATCAAACAAGCAAAGCGTCAATACAGGAATAAGATTGAATCCTACTACATCGGCTCTGATGCTCGTCAGATGTGGCAGGGTTTGAAAACTATTACGGATTACAAAGGGAAACAGACTCGAGCTGCCCAGCGACGCTAGCCTACCAGATGAGCTAAATGCCTTTTTATGCTCGCTTCGAGGCAAGCAACACTGAAGCATGCACGAGAGCACCAGCTGTTCTGGATGACAGTGTGATAACATTCTCGTAGCCGATATGAACAGAACCTTTAAGCAGGTCAACATTCACAAAGCCGCTGGGCCAGATGGATTACCAGGACGTGTACTCAAAACATGCTCGGACCAACCTCTCCCTGACTGAGTCTGTAATACCTACATGTTTCAAGCAGACCACCATATTCCCTGTGACCAAGGAAGCGAAAGTAACCTGCCTAAATGATTACCGCCCCGTGGCACTCACATCAGTAGCCATGAAGTGCTTTGAAAGACTGGTCATGGCTCACATCATTAGCATTCTCCCGGACACCCTAAACCCACTCTAATTTGCATACCGCCGTAACAGATCAAACAAAAGGAACACCTATGTGAGAATGCTGTTCATTGACTACAGCTCAGCGTTCAACACCATAGTACCCACGAAGCTCATCACTAAGCTAAGGACTCTGAGACTAAACACCTCCCTCTGCAACTGGATCCTGGACTTCCTGATGGGCCGCTCTCAGGTGGTAAGAGTATGCAATAACACGTCTGCCACGCTGATCCTTAACACTGGGGCCCCTCAGGGGTGCGTGCTTAGTCCCCTCCTGTACTCCCTGTTCACCCATGACTGTGTGGTCAAACATGACTCCAACACCATCATTAAGTTTGCTGATGACACATCAGTGGTAGGTCTTATCACAGACAACGATGAGACAGTCTATAGGGAGGAGGTCAGAGAACTGGCAGTGTGGTGCCAGGACAACAACCTCTCTCTCAATGTGAGCAATACAAAGGAGCTGATTGTGGACTACAGGAAAAGGCAGGTCGAACAGGCCCCTATTAACATCGACCGGGCTGTAGTGGAGCGGGTCAAGATCACCAACAAACTATCATGGTCCAAACATACCAAGACAGTAGCGAAGAGGGCACGTCAAAACCTTTTCCCCCTCAGGAGACTGAAAAGATTTGGCATGTGTCCCCAGATCCTCAAAGGTTCTACAGCTGTACCTTCGAGAGCATCCTGACTGGTTGCATCACCACCTGGTATGGCAACTGATGGGCATCTGACCGTAAGGTGATACAGAGGGTAGTGCAAATGGCCCAGTACATCACTGGGGCCAAGCTTCCTGCTAAACAATAGGCAGTGTCTGAGGAAAGCCCATAAAATGGTCAGAGGCTCAAGTCACCCAAGTTAAAGACTGTTTTCTCTGCTACAGCATGGCAAGTGGTACCGGAGCACCAAGTCTAGGACCAAAAGGCTCCTCAGCGGCATCCCCCAAGCCATAAGACTGCTGAACACTTAATAAAATCGCCACCGGACAATTTACATGGACTGCCCCCCTCCCTTTTGTACACTGCTGCTACTCGTTTATTATCTATGCATAGTCACTTCACCCCCACCTACAGTGAGGGAAAAAAGTATTTGATCCCTTGCTGATTTTGTATGTTTGCCAACTGACAAAGAAATTATCAGTCTATAATTTTAATGGTAGGTTTATTTGAAATGTGAGAGAGAGAATAACAACAAATGTCCAGAAAAACTCATGTCAAAAATGTTATAAACTGATTTGCATTTTAATGAGGGAAATAAGTATTTGACCCCCTCTCAATCTAACAGATTTCTGGCTCCCAGGTGTCTTTTATACAGATAATGAGCTGAGATTAGGAGCACACTCTTAAAGGGATTGCTCCTAATCTCAGTCTGTTACCTGTATAGAATACACCTGTCCACAGAAGCAATCAATCAATCAGATTCCAAACTCTCCACCATGGCCAAGACCAAAGAGCTCTCTTGTAGACCATGTCAGGGACAAGATTGTAGACCTACACAAGCCTGGAATGGGCTACAAGACCATCGCCAAGCAGCTTGGTGAGAAGGTGTCAACAGTTAACAGTTAATGGAAGAAACACAAAAGAACTGTCAATCTCCCTCGGATTGGGACTCCATGCAAGATCTCACCTCGTGGAGCTGCAATGATCATGAGAACGTTAGTCTTAAATCTACTTTGAAACAAAAGTATACACCTCACACATATGGTTATGGGCGACAACAAAAAAAGAAGACACCTGTACCATGTCAGATATAGAATTTAAAGTATTCAATTTTGAGTTTGCATCCCAATATTACACTTTATATCGTGCTTTCAAAAAGTATTCATCCTCCTTGGCGTTTTTCCTATTTTGTTGCATTACAACCTAATTTAAATGGATTTTTATTTGGATTGCATGTAATGGACATACACAGAATAGTCCAAATTGGTGAAGTGAAATTAAAAATAAAAAAATAAAAATTAAAAAAATGTTTTCAAAATGTCAACGGAAAAGTGGTACGTGCATATGTATTCACCCCATTTGCTATAAAGCCCCAAATAAGACCTGGTGTAACCAATTAGCTTCAGAAGTCACATAATTAGTTAAATAAAGTCCACCTGTGTGCAATCTAATTGCAACATGATATGTCACATGATCTCTGTATATATACACCTGTTTTGAAAGGCCCCAGAGTTTAGTGTGCGTTAGGGCTGTGCAGAGAGCTTTGGGAGGGCAGGTGCTCAAAATAAAATAGGGCGAATTCATAACTTGAAATTCATACTATATACCAACTGTCTTTGTAGCTAACATGTAAACATTTGTAGGCCTATTTGTTTTCTGCAACAACACAATCACTCATCACACATGCCACTGACTCCTAGGCCTACTAACTAGATGACAAATTTATTGACATTGGGAAAAGAGTGGCTGTCAGCTGATCATAGCGAATAATGATGTAAATCTGCCAGCTAGCTAGTTAGCTATGCTGTCAAAACAAACATGTTTTTACTTGACTTCAGTTTGTTCTGCTGCTGTGCCAACATCTGCCTTTACAAACATGCGGTCGAATTGCCCCCTTCTTGGCCCCCAACAGTGAGAGATATACACATGACAGATCCAACATAAAGTAGCCTACCAGTATTCAAACGGCCAGTGTCAGTAGCAAGTGGCTGTTGCATGCAGAAGTTAGACAGGTGCACTTGGGGCTGGAGGGCCAGGGAGGGGGAATTTTCTGAGATTCAAGAGTTTATGAAATGAACTAGTTTGATGTGCAATTAGTTACACTTAAAATATGTTTTTTAAAGAGACAAGGACAAGGACGGCAAAAGGGCAGGTTCTCGGGCACTGGTTGAGCCCTATCTGTACACATGCCTGGTGTTCATGCATGTGTGTGTGTGTGCATGTGCGTGCACGTGTGTGTGTGGTTGGTGTTATGCTCACCTCAGTGATAGACAGTAAGTTAAAGCTATGCACCATGCTACCCTATAGCAGGACAGGGTTGCTAATAGTAACAGAGTCTGAGAACCGGAAAGTTTGCATCCTTTCACTTAAGAGATGCGCTTTTAGCCAAACAGGTTGTAAGTGAATGGGAATTATAGTGTCTTCAGAAAAATGTTCACACCCTTTGACTTTTTCCACATTTTGTTGTCTTACAGCCTGAATTTAAGATGTATTAATGTTTTATTTTTTTGTCACTGGCCTACCCACAATTCCTCATAATGTCAAAGTGGAATTATGTTTTTCAACATTTTTACAAATGAATTAAAAATGACAAGCTGAAATGTCTTCAGTCAATAAGTCTTGAACCACTTTGTTAATGCAAGCCTAAATAAGTTCAGGAATAAAAATATGCTTAACAAGTTGCATGGACTCACTATGTGTGCATTAATAGTGTTTAACATTATTTTTTAAATAACTAGCTCATCTCTGTACCCCACACATATAATTATATGTACGGTCCCTCAGTTGAGCAGTGAATTTCAAACACAGATTACACCACAAAGACAAGGGAAGTTTTCCATGCCTCGCTAAGAAGGGCACCTATTGGTAGATGGGTAAAAATGAAAAAAAAGCAGACATTGAATATCCATTTGAGCATGGTGAAGTTATTAATTAGACTTTGGTGTATCAATGCACCCAGTCACTACAAAGATACAGGCGTCCTTCCTGACTCTGTTGCCGGAGAGGAAGGAAACCGGCAACCATGCCAATGGTGACTTTAAAACAGTTAGAGTTTAATGCCTGTGATAGGAGAGAACTGAGTATGGATCAACAAACATTGTAGTTACTTCACAATACTAACCTAATTGAGGGAAAAGAAGAAGAGATAGAAGAAATATTCCAAAATATGCATCCTGTTTGCAAGAAGATATTACAGTAATACTGCAAAAAAATGTGTCAAATCAATAGACTCTTTGTCCTGAATACAACATGTTATGTTTGGGGAACATCCAATACAAGACATTACTGAGTACCACTTGAAAAGAATAATGGGCAAATGTTGCACAATCCAGGTGTAAAAAGCAACGTTTTTCTGTACTTAATTTTCAATAAATGTTCAAACATTTCTAAAAAAATGTTTTCACTTTGTCATCATCTGGTGTTGTGTGTAGATGGATGAGGGGAAAACATGATTTACTGTAATCAGTTTTGAATTGAGCCTCTAACACAACAAAATGTGCAATAAGTCAAGGGGTATGAATACTTTCTGAAGGCAATGTAAGAGAGATCCAGCCAATCTTCTGATAAAGGATGCAGTGATGAGTATTAAACCTGTCACCTGTGATAAAGTGAAGCTCGCTATCATACCCTGCATCCAAGGGTTTTAGAGCAGTGTCTGCTGCAGGAAGTTGGCAGGAAGGCTTTCCCATACAACCTGCTTCCTGCTGCTTAGGGAGAGGAATGATCTATTTCTATAAAAGAAGTGTACTGTAAATATCAGCATCTTAACTAGCTCATCGGTATGTTTGTTAAACATAACATATTTGTCAACCCAGAAGTCCGTATACTGCGCTTTTAACGGACCTCTGAGACTATCACAGTGCAGGTGCATTTATACGGAGACTTACACACAGGTGGATTGTATTTATCATCATTAGTCATTCAGGTCAACATTGGATCATTCAGAGATCCTCACTGAACTTCTGGAGAGAGTTTGCTGCACTGAAAGTAAAGGGGCTGAATAATTTTGCACGCCCAATTTTTCAGTTTTTGATTTGTTAAAAAAGTTTGAAATATCCAATAAATGTCTTTCTACTTCATGATTGTGTCCCACTTGTTGTTGATTCTTCACAAAAAAATACAGTTTTATATCTTTATGTTTGAAGCCTGAAATGTGGCAAAAGGTCGCAAAGTTCAAGGGGGCCGAATACTTTCGCAAGGCACTTTATTTATAGGCGGGAACCTGCTCGATGAAAGAACCATCCAAAGCATAAATGTGTAAACCATCTGAAATATTTCTACAAGAATTAGAAAACATAATACTTTTATTTTTTTCTGCATTAAGTATGAATTTTAAATCTACAAGGGCTTTCTGCAGGGCAACAAAATCAGATTACAGCTCTAACATAGGCTGGTCAGCAGTAGGCAATAGTGTACATAACAGTGCCATCTGCATACAGATGAATGTTACTGATTTTTGCAGATTAACCAATATTATTTATATGAATATTAATTGGCCCCACAATTAACCCCTGTGGGACACCTTTAGTAATGTCGAAGTAATTTCACTTGATCCCATCAGAAAGCACACAGTGTCCTGTCTGACAGATACTTCTCAAACCACTCGTGAGACACCTTGGCCGAGGCACATCTCAGACAACCTCTGAAAGTGTAGGACATGGTCGACAGTATAACATCCCTTGGATAGGTCTATAAATATGGCAGCACAGTGATTCCTATAATCTAAGCAATTTAACAAATTATTTAAGACAAGTGTAGTTGCTGAAGCGGTGCTATGTCCAGGTCTAAAACCAGATTGGTGCACATTATTAAGAATAGAATTAGAAGTTAAAAAGTTAGGAGTTTTGTTTAAAAGATTTTTACCACTTTTCAGAAGTGAGCTAGATTTCCACCACATTCAGTATTTACAATGGTGTTTGTTCTTCACTGGTTGCCCTTTTCCCGTGGCAACAGGTCACAAATCTTGCTGCTGTGATGTCACACTGTGGAATTTCACCCAGTAGATATGGGAGTTTATCAAAATTGGATGTGTTTTCGAATTCTTTGTGGATCTGTGTAATCTGAGGGAAATATGTCTCTCTAACATGGTCATACATTGGGCAGGAGGTTAGGAAGTGCAGCTCAGTTTCCACGTCATTTTGTGGGCAGTGAGCACATAGCCTGTCTTCTCTTGAGAGCCATGTCTGCCTACGGCGGCCTTTCTCAATAGCAAGGCTATGCTCACTGAGTCTGTACATAGTCAAAGCTTTCCTTAATTTTGGGTCAGTCACAGTGGTCAGGTATTTTGCCACTGTGTACTCTCTGTGTAGGGCCAAATAGCATTCTAGTTTGCTCTATTTTTTTGTTAATTCTTTCCAATGTGTCAAGTAATTATCTTTTTGTTTTCTCATGATTTGGTTGGGTCTAATTGTGCTGCTGTCCTGGGGCTCTGTAGGGTGTGTTTGTGTTTGTGAACAGAGCCCCAGGACCAGCTTGCTTAGCGGACTCTTCTCCAGGTTCATCTCTCTGTAGGTGATGGCTTTGTTATGGAAGGTTTGGGAATCGCTTCCTTTTAGGTGGTTATAGAATTTAACGGCTCTTTTCTGGATTTTGTGGGTATCGGCCTAATTCTGCTCTGCATGCATTATTTGGTGTTCTACGTTGTACACGGATGATATTTTTGCAAAATTCTGCGTGCAGAGTCTCAATTTGGTGTTTGTCCCATTTTGTGAAGTCTTGGTTGGTGAGCGGACCCCAGACCTCACAACCATAAAGGGCAATGGGCTCTATGACTGATTCAAGTATTTTTAGCCAAATCCTAATTGGTATGTTGAAATTTATGTTCCTTTCGAGAGAGTGGTGAGAGAGAGAGTGGTGAGAGAGAGAGTGGTGAGCGAGAGAGTGGTGAGAGAGAGAGTGGTGAGAGAGAGTGGTGAGCGAGAGTGGTGAGAGAGAGAGTGGTGAGCGAGAGAGAGTGGTGAGAGAGAGTGGTGAGAGAGAGAGTGGCTCGTAGAAATAAAAAAGGAAATGCTTTATCATCTCAATAATATAGATGGATGGAGTGCAGTTTTTGTGGGAGTTCGGATGGCTGATGTGGATGGATTGTTATAATGGCTGGTAATGGTGAGTGAGAAAACCCAGTCATGTTTTTGTTTGTACAGCCTCTTCTCGGGCCCCACGGGACCCGGCTGCCATGACACACACGGCTGTGAGAGGCTGCTGGCCTGGGACGTACCGTGAAGTGCTTCTGGGATTAGATGAGGGGACGGACAGCATGTGATGATATTGTTATAATAACTCGCCCTCCGTAGGGAAACCCTCCATGGGTGGAGAGACAACCTGTGGTGCTGCTGGGAAGGATGGGGTCGGGTGGGGTGGGAGGGATTGGGTGGGTGGGTGGGATGGGAGACGCAGGATGTGCCTGGTTAGAGACTGGCGTGGGGACACATTTCCTGGATAGAGAGGTGCTGCCTGCTGGGCTACTGGGATCGCTTAGAGACAGACACAATGTGCCTGGTTATAGCTGGCATGGGGATCCACTCTCTCGGTGGAGAGAGCCTACGGTGCTGGGAGGTATCATGGGAAGGATAGGATGAGAGACCGGCAGGATGTGCTTGGTTAGACCATGGGGATCCCGTCCTTAGGTGGAGAGACACTGTGGTCCTGGGAGGGAAGGGAATTGTGGACACTGGACAGAATGTGCCTGCTAATAGTGACTGGCCATGGGGAATGGGTTAGGGTTGGACAGGTTGTGCCTGGTTAGGCCAGGGGTATCCAGGGGGATACCCTACCTTGGTGTGTGTTCTCAAGGGGGAAGGCTCTGTCTGTACCCGCACTCACCCCACCATGAGTCATGCAGCTCACGTGCAAACACTGTCTAAGCAAAGTGAGCCACACAAACACACACACCACACACACAGGGTGGACACTTGCCTTATTTCCCAGGAACTCCACCTATTCATTTGAACCTGAACCTTTCCTTTTATTTAAATGTCACTGTCGTTTTAGTGACCCACCTCAGAGACAGGCCTCACTTTTTAATTGGTGGCATACGTTCAGCAACCACCCTTTAATACAGTTTACTGCATATGATTTGTTAATGTACAGCATTTGAATTGGTCTTTGCAGTTAGTAAGTGTAACTGTACGTGTGTGTGTGTGTGTGTGTGTGTGTGTGTGTGTGTGTGTGTGTGTGTGTATGTGTGTCATGTTTTAGAAAATGTGTGTTTCCTGTGCTGCAGGGGGGCGTTCTCGGAGGTGGTGCTAGCGGAGGAAAAGGGGACACAAAGGCTGGTAGCCATCAAGTGTGTCCCAAAGAAGGCTCTGGAGGGCAAGGAGAACAACATTGAGAATGAGATCACTGTCCTGCACAGGTCAGTAACATAGAGAATGAGCTCATCGTGCTGCACAGGTCAGTAACATACAGAATGAGATCGCTGTGCTGCACAGGTCAGTAACATAGAGAAAGAGATCACTGTGCTGCACAGGTCACTAACATAGAGAATGAGCTTGCGTGCTGCCCAGGTCAGTAATATAGAGAATGAGATCACTGTGCTGTACAGGCCAGTAACATAGAGAATGAGCTTGCCGTGCTGCCCAGGTCAGTAACATAGAGAATGAGCTTGCCGTGCTGCCAGGTCAGTAACATAGAGAATGAGCTTGCCGTGCTGCCAGGTCAGTAACATAGAGAATGAGCTTGCCGTGCTGCCCAGGTCAGTAATATAGAGAATGAGATCGCTGTGCTGCACAGGTCAGTAATATAGAGAATAAGATCCCTGAGCTGCCCAGATCAGTAACATAGAGAATGAGATCACTGTGCTGCCCAGGTCAGTAACATAGAGAATGAGATCACATAGAGAATGAGCTGTGAATGAGATCGCTGTGCTGAGATCACTGTGCTGCACAGGTCAGTAATATAGAGAATAAGATCCCTGAGCTGCCCAGGTCAGTAACATAGAGAATGAGATCACTGTGCTGCCCAGGTCAGTAACATAGAGAATGAGATCGCTGTGCTGTTCAGGTCAGTAACATAGAGAATGAGATCATTGCTGAATGCTGTGCTGTAACAGGAATCAGCATGGCTGTGCTGTTCAGGTCAGTAACATAGAGAATGAGATTGCTGTGCTGTGCTGCACAGGTCAGTAACATAGAGAATGAGATCGCTGTGCTGTACAGGTCAGTAACATAGAGAATAAGATCACAGTACTGCACAGGTCACTAACATAGAGAATGAGATTGCTGTGCTACACAGATCAAGACAACACACTGCACCACACCACCATATAACACAATATCCTTAATAATACCAGATTGTTCCCCCATCATCAGTCATTGAAATGACTTAATAGTCCTTATGGTCAGGAACGAGGCTGAGGGATCATAACACACAGGTTCTATCAATGTAAAGGACTGACTGCATGGTATTGATTGGCTCATCATGGTAATGTACAGCAGAGCCAGCTTGTTGTAAAGCAGTAGTATGTGGTTATAGTACATGTGATTTTAGTATATGGAGGTCATTGGAGAAAGGGGACTGGCTGGATTCATGTTATGGTATATTATGGTATGGTATAGCATGGTATGGTGTAATATGGTATAGCATGGTATGGTGTATTATGGTATAGCATGGTTTGGTGTAGTATGGTATAGCATGGTTTGGTGTAGTATGGTATAGCATGGTATGGTGTATTATGGTATAGCATGGTATGGTGTAGTATGGTATAGCATGGTATGGTGTAGTATGGTATAGCATGGTATGGTGTATTATGGTATAGCATGGTATGGTGTAGTATGGTATAGCATGGTTTGGTGTAGTATGGTATAGCATGGTTTGGTGTAGTATGGTATAGCATGGTATGGTGTAGTATGGTATAGCATGGTTTGGTGTAGTATGGTATAGCATGGTTTGGTGTAGTATGGTATAGCATGGTATGGTGTAGTATGGTATAGCATGGTTTGGTGTAGTATGGTATAGCATGGTTTGGTGTAGTATGGTATAGCATGGTATGGTGTAGTATCTATGTGTCAGTAGAAACAATGGGTTGTTCACCAGAAATGTCAGGAGTAAAGAAGATAGCCCTATTTTTAGTGTCCTTGTTGCCAGGGTAACATCACACAGAGGCAGAGGGAGATTGTGTGTGTGGAGTTCCTTTCTGCAGTGTAATGAAGAAAGAGAAGGAGAGAGCAAGAGAGAAGGCAAAAGAGAGAGACAGCAGGAGAGAGATGGGTTTGTGATGAGGGAGAAGTAAACAGAGCGTGATACAAAGAAATACTCATAGACAGACACTGACATGGATCCCAACACACTTATACTTTCTCCTTCCTCCTCTCTCCTTTACAGCAAGAACACACAGTGTCACATATCACCTACATAACTGCCTATAACAACAGAGCAGAACAACAGTGTATTACCAGTGCTGTTTTTGCCAGTGTATTTCCCTCAGTCACTGTAGAACTCCCCCTAACTGGCTAGTTTCTCTCTCATCAGTGGTGCTGAATGAAGACATGGACACTGGTGTTCAACCAATGTCAGTGGCTGGCCCCATATTCTGGCTAGAGATTATGAAACACTCATCTATGTCAGACCACTGTTTGATGTGGTGAGAAAACAACTGGCCCTACGATATGACTAGTTCTGTATTGATTGGATCCCGTATAGGGCTCTTTCATTTAGCCTAATGTTTTTGTTTGTGTCGCTCCTACACACTCTTACACACAGCAATGGTGCCACCTGGCGATCATATGACAGTATTGCGAGTGAGACACCGTGGGGCATAGCACTGCTGGAAAACATTGGGGATAGCACTGCTGGAAAACATTGGGGATAGCACTGCTGGAAAACATTGGGGATAGCACTGCTGGAAAACATTGGGGATAGCACTGCTGGAAAACATTGGGGATAGCACTGCTGGAAAACATTGGGGATAGCACTGCTGGAAAACATTGGGGATAGCACAGCTGGAAAACATTGGGGATAGCACTGCTGGAAAACACTGGGGATAGCACTGCTGGAAAACATTGGGGATAGCACTGCTGGAAAAGATTGGGGGATAGCACTGCTGGAAAACATTGGGGACAGCACTGCTGGAAAACATTGGGGATAGCACTGCTGGAAAACATTGGGGATAGCACTGCTGGAAAACATTGGGGATAGCACTGCTGGAAAACATTGGGGATAGCACTGCTGAAAAAAAACACTGCTGGAAAACACTGGGGATAGCACTGCTGGAAAACATTGGGGATAGCACTGCTGGAAAACACTGGGGATAGCACTGCTGGAAAACATTGGGGATAGCACTGCTGGAAAACACTGGGGATAGCACTGCTGGAAAACATTGGGGATAGCACTGCTGGAAAACACTGGGGATAGCACTGCTGGAAAACATTGGGGATAGCACTGCTGGAAAACATTGGGGATAGCACTGCTGGAAAACATTGGGGATAGCACTGCTGGAAAACATTGGGGATAGCACTGCTGGAAAACATTGGGGATAGCACTGCTGGAAAACACTGGGGATAGCACTTGAAAACATTGGGATAGCACTGCTGGAAAACATTGGGGATAGCACTGCTGGAAAACACTGGGGATAGCACTGCTGCCAAAAACATTGCATTGGGGATAGCACTGCTGGAAAACATTGGGGATAGCACTGCTGGAAAACATTGGGGATAGCACTGCTGGAAAACATTGGGGGATAGCACTGCTGAAAAACACTGGGGATAGCACTGCTGAAAAACATTGGGGATAGCACTGCTGGAAAACATTGGGGATAGCACTGCTGGAAAACATTGGGGGATAGCACTGCTGGAAAACATTGGGGGATAGCACTGCTGGAAAACATTGGGGGATAGCACTGCTGAAAAACACTGGGGATAGCACTGCTGAAAAACATTGGGGATAGCACTGCTGGAAAACATTGGGGATAGCACTGCTGGAAAACATTGGGGGATAGCACTGCTGGAAAACATCGGGCATAGCACTCCTGCATTAGCAGTAGGTTGCTGTTCAAGTTGTCAGGGCTGGCATTGTACTCATAACAATATCCCTGTATTTCTTTCTTACTCTGTCTTTTTGTCTTTTCAGAATCAAGCACACCAACATTGCTTCACTGAAGGACATCTTTGAGAGCACATCCCACCTGTATCTGGTCATGCAGCTGTGAGTCTCCTCTTTCTTTCTTTCTTTCTCTCTCTTTCTTTCTTTCTCTCTTTCTCTCTGGTAATGTTGCATTAAACATGTTTCTTATTCAGTGTTCTGTTAGGAATACTGTAGGTCATAAATCGGGGACAGATTGGGGGATTGGTTTGGAGTATGAGTTCAATACATGTGGGTGTGTGTAAAGCTTCTCCCTTTAATGTTTCTCCTCTGTCTCGATCAGGGTGTCTGGAGGGGAGCTATTTGACCGCATCGTAGAGAAGGGTTTCTACACAGAGAGAGACGCCAGCCAACTCATCCACCAGATCCTGGACGCTGTCAAATACCTCCATGGCATGGGCATCGTACACAGGGACCTGAAGGTAATCCAACTTCACATACAAACACGCACACACACACACACACACACATATTTACACATGCACGCATGTGCACACATACATACACACATCTCCATGACATGAGCATCCTACACAAGGGACCTGAGGGCTCAGAAGAGGGCTGATCTGTTTGCTTACTCCTTGGAGAGTCAGTATGTTAGAACTTGTACACTACTCTTGTGCAATGGTAATGGATCCTGTAGAAATAGATACAGAGATGCATTAGATGCTGTCCATTAGATTAGACACAAACAAAATAACCACTCCCGTTACGCATTGTCTTGCATTGCCACACATCCATGTCTCGTGTTCACTAACGTGAGAAATCTGGAAATCAAGGTTAATTTACATCCCAGGCTGTATGGAGGTACCAATGTGCTGCCTCAACAGCTTGTCTTGCCCATTATTTCTTACCAGAATCGTTAAGGTTTCTGTGAGAAAAGCTTCAAGTAAACCAAGTTATATTCATTTTTACCCTCCTCTCTTTCTCCCATCCTTTCTCTTTCTCCCCTACTCTTTTTCTGCCTCCCTCCTTTTTTGCTCTCACTTTTCCCCTTCTCTCTTTCCCTCTATCTTTTTCTTTCACTTTTTTTCTCTCTTTTCATCTCTCTCTCTCCCTGCCTCTCGGTAGCCAGAGAATCTATTGTATTACAGTATGGACGAGGACTCTAAGATAATGATCAGTGACTTTGGCCTGTCTAAGATCGAGGACACTGGCAGTGTCATGTCTACAGCCTGTGGGACCCCAGGATATGTGGGTAAGGTGTGTGTGTGTCCGTGGGTGTGTGTGCGGGATCTCTCTCACTACCCCCTCCCTCTCTCCCTGATCCACTTACAACCTCCTCTGAAGCATGCTATTATATTGGAGTGCTATTGTGTCATCTGTTAGTGCTTCAAAAGCACACACTCTCTCAATTCAATTCAAAGGGGAAACATATGTTAACATTGCCAAAGCAAGTGAAATCTCTTTTTCTCTCTTTCTCCCTCTCTCTCTTTCTCTATCTCCCTTTCTTTCTCTCTCTCTCTCTCCCTTTCTCTCTCCCTCTCTCTCTGTTTGATGTTGCCCACTAGATCTCTGGTAAAACAAGAACTTCAATGGGCTCTGTCTCAGTCACTCTCTCTCCCCTGTCTCAGTCACTCTCTCTCCCTCTGTCGCCATCTCTGTCTTTCGCCCGCTCCCACTCTGTCTCTTTCAGTGTCCCTCCCTCCCCCTTTGTCTTTCTCAGTGATCCTGTCCCTCTTTCACTCTCTCCTTCTTCTGACTTCGCTGTTTCATGTTATTGGCAGCTCCTGAGGTGTTGGCTCAGAAACCGTACAGCAAAGCAGTAGACTGCTGGTCCATCGGAGTCATCTCCTATATTCTGTAAGTCATCTGTTTAGTACTCTAACACAAATACAGTCCCTCATACTCTGTATACTGGTGCCTGTGCATTTAAAAATCTGTTATATTCATGGGTTTCACCTCAGTCACTCGGTCGCATCATTGCCATTGTTATGAACGTTCTACATAGCGCCGTAACCATAATGATGACCGACTGATGACTGATGCCCAGTCATTCTGAGCGGTACAAATCAAATCAAATTTTACACAAATACGATGGCAGTGTTAAAGAATGCAAATCATTTGTAGGAAACAACTTTGCCATCATTATGATGCCATCAAATTTATGATGCTATGATTCGGTGCTGTCCCCTCAAACTAGCTAACTAAATACTGCATCTAAAGTCAATCTGGTGACTTCACAATGATGACAAAAGATTGTCCAACTAATTATTTGCCTCCTCTTAAAATTATATTGTGTTTCCAAACCACTGTAATGCACTTTTAATTAAATATTAATTAGCGCCAATTGACATTGCATTGAGCAGCTCATTCCAAATGTTCGAAAATTATAAAATGGTTCTGTGCATGACCTTCACACCTCCACATTTATGTCTGAGAAAGTACGGTCCACCTGTGGCTGGGACACTTGGCACTTAATAGCACTATAGGGATATTATATCCTAACCAAATTTATATTGGCCATTTTATTATCTGGGTTCCATGTATAGAGCAATAACTGTTACCTCATGTCACATGAACTCTTTCAGGTTATGCGGATACCCTCCGTTTTACGACGAGAACGATGCTAAGCTTTTTGAGTAGATACTGAAGGCAGAGTATGAGTTTGACTCTCCGTACTGGGATGACATCTCCGATTCAGGTAGCTTATACCCCCGTTTTCCTTCCTTTAAAAAAATTAAAATAATGATAAGGACAAACAAAGAGGATCACATACACAAAACAAACAATCAAATTCAAATAGCATGAATCGTTTTCAATTATCTGTAATTGTTTCAAAGACATAGATTACATTTGACTGTGAATTAATACCATGTCTACTTTGTGTGGAATTGTAAATCATTAGTTATACTGTATTATGTCTGTTCTGTAATGATTTGAAACTGTTTTTTATTCATTCCAGCTAAGGACTTTATCTGTCACCTGATGGAAAAAGACTTTATGAAGAGATATACCACAGATAAAGCACTCCAACACCCCTGGTAATACAAGATTTCCTTACCTCTAACTCTAGCTACATGTCCACGACCCGGTTCAACCCTAACCTTAGCCTCAACCCTAACCCTAACCCTAGCCTCAACCCTAACCCTAGCCTCAACCCTAACCCTAACCCTAGCCTCAACCCTAACCCTAACCCTAGCCTCAACCCTAGCCTCAACCCTAACCCTAGCCTCAACCCTAACCCTAACCCTAGCCTCAACCCTAACCCACAAACCTAAGCCTAGCTTCATCTCCACATCCCGATACAACCTTAGCACCTTTTTTTCTAAGAGTGTAGTGTTATCTAGAACCTAAAAGGATTCTTCGGTTGTCCCGATGGGAGAGACCTTTAAAGAACCCTTTTTGGTTCCAGGTAGAACCCTTTCCACAGAGGGTTTTTCATGGAACCCAAAAGGAGTCTACCTATAACCTAAAATGATTATCCTATGGATAAGCCAAATAACAGCCAAATAACTATTTTGGAACCCTCAACCACAACTCTTACCCTAACCATTGCTTCAGGTCCACATCCTGGTTGTTCCCCACACCCTTCAATGCATTCCTGCATAACATTCAGGCTGGTTAAACCAGGCTCGAATGCCTACGTCCCATAACTCAAACTTTAAACTTCTGACAGCTTGCCCCCTCCTTGCTCTCTTTCTCTCTTTAAACTCTCTCTTTTCCTGTTTGCAGGACCTGTGGAGACACAGCGCTTGATAAGAACATCCATGAATCTGTCAGTGCTCAGATCAAGAAGAACTTTGCTAAAAGTAAATGGAAGGTCAGTGGCTCAATATTACTGCTTTAATAATTTAAATGTTCTTTCTACTTTTGTTCTTCTTCTATCTGTCTATCTGTCTCATGTACACTACATGACCAAAAGTATGTGGACACCTGCTTGTCAAACATCTCATTCAAAAATCATGGGCATTAATATCAGTCGGTCCCCCCTTTTCTGATATAACAGCCTCCACTCGTTTGGGGTGGCTTTCTACTAGATGTTGGAACATTTCTGTGGTGACTTGCTTCTATTCAGCCACAACAGCATAAGTGAGGTGGAGCACTGATGTTGAGTGATTAGGCCTGGCTTGCAGTTGGTTGTTCCAATTCATCCCAAAGTGTTCAATGGGGTTGAGGTAAGGCCTCTGTGCAGGCCTTTCTTCCAGTTCTTCCACACCAATCTCGACAAACCATTTCTGTATGGACCTCGCTTTGTGCACGGGGGCATTGTCATACTGAAACAGGAAAGGGCCTTCCCAAAACTTGACACAAAGTTGGAAGAATGTCATTATACCGTTAAGATTTCCCTTCACTGGAACCAAAGGCCCTGCCCGAAACATGAAAAGCAGTCCCAGACCATTATTCCTCCTCCACCAAACATTACAAATAGCACTATGCATTTTTATCACCTTTATTTAACCAGGGAGGCCAGTTGAGAACAAGTTCTCATTTACAGCTGTGACCTGGCCAAGATAAAGCAAAGCAGTGCGACAAAAAACACCAACACAGAGTTACACATGGAATAAACAAACGTACAGTCAATAACACAATATAACATCTATATACTGTGTGTGCAAATCAAGTAAGGAGGTAAGGCAATAAATGGGCCGTAGTGGCGAAGTAATTACAATTTATCAAATAGTACTGGAGTGATAGATCTGCAGATGAGGATGTGCAAGTAGAAATATTGGTGTGCAAAAGAGCAGAAGAAAAACAAATATGGGGATGTGGTAGGTAGTTGGTTGGATGGGCTATTTACAGATGGGCTGTGTACAGCTGCAGCGATCGGTAAGCTGCTCCGACAGCCGATGCTTGAAGTTAGTGAGGGAGATATAAGTCTCCAACTTCAGCCATTTTTGCAATTCATTCCAGTCATTGACAGCAGAGAACTGGAAGGAAAGGCGGCCAGAGGAGGAGTTGGCTTTGGGGATGACCAGTGAAATATTCCTGGTGGATCGCGTGCTACGGGTGGGTGTTAAGGCGGAGCTTTACCTTGCAAAGACTTATAAGGTTTGGCAACAAATATGTAGCGAGGACCAGCCAACGAGAGCATACAGGTTGCAATGGTGGGTAGTATATGGGGCGTTGGTGACAAAACGGATGGCACTGTGATAGACTGCATCCATCCAGGGTTTGTTTGGCAGCATGAGTAAAAGATGCTTTGTTGAGAAATAGGAAGCCGATTCAAGATTTAATTTTCGATTGGAGATGCTTAATATGAGTCTGGAAAGAAAGTTTACAGTCTAGCCAGACTATTAAGTATTTATAGTTGTCTACATATTCTAAGTCAGAACCGTCCAAAGTAGTGATGCTAGACCGGTGCGGGCAGCGATCGGTTGAAGAGCATGCATTTTGTCTTACTTGCGTTTAAGAGCAGTTGGAGGCCACGGAACGAGTATTGTATGGCATTGAAGCTCGAGAGATGGATCAAATAATCACCCACAGCTAGAGCAACATCATTGATATACAGTATACAGAGAAAAGAGTCAGCCTGATAATTGAACCCTGTGACATCCCCATAGAGACTGCCAGAGTTCCGGACAACAGGCCCTCCGATTTGACACACTGAACTCTATCTGAGAAGTAGTTTGTGAACCAGGAGAGGCAGTCATTAGAGAAACCAAACCTGTTGAGTCTGCCGATAAGAATACGGTGATTGACGTAGTCGAAAGCCTTGGCCAGGTCGATGAAGACGGCTGCACAGTACTGTTTTTTTATCGTTGGTGGTTATGATATCATTTAGGACCTAGAGTGTGGCTGAGGTGCACCCGTGACCAGCTCGGAAACCGGATTGCATAGCAGAGAATGTACGGTGGGATTCGAGATGGTCGGTGATCTGTTTGTTCACTTGGCTTTCGAAGACTTTAGAAAGGCAGGGCGGATATAGGTCTGTACAGTTTGGGTCTAGAGTGTCTCCTCGTTTGAAGAGGGGGATGACCATGGCCACTTTCCAATCTATAGGAATCTCAGACGATACGAGAGAGAGGTTGAACAGACTAGCAATAGGGGTTGCGACGATGGCGGCAGGTAATTTTAGGAAGAGGGGTTCCAGATTGTCTAGCCCAGCTGATCTGTAGGGATCCAGATTCTGTAGCTCTTTCAGGACATCAGCTGTCTGGATTTGGGTGAAGGAGAAGAAGGGGGGGTCTTGGGCTTGTTGTTGCGGGGAGTGCAGAGCTGTTGGCCAGGGTTGGGGTAGCCAGGTGGAAAGCGTGGCCAGCCGAAAAGAAATGCTTATTGAAATTCTCGATTGTCATGGATTTATCTGTGGTGCCAGTGTTTCCTAGCCTCAGTGCAGTGGGCAGCTGGGAGGATGTGCTCTTATTCTCCATGGATTTAACAGTGTCCCAAAACGTTTTGGAATTAGTGCTTTGAAAAAGCTAGCCTTTGCATTCCTAACTGACTGTGCATATTGGTTCCCGACTTCCCTGAAAAGTTGCATATCGCGGGGACTATTCGAAGCTAGTGCAGATAGCGTTCTCCTGGCATTCGCCAAACCCAGATTCGTCTGTCGGACTGCCAGATGGTGAAGCGGGATCCCTCACTCCAGAGAATGCATTTCTACTGCTCCAGAGTCTCATGGCAGTGAGCTTTACATCACTCCAACCGACGCTTGGCATTGCACATGGTGATCTTAGGCTTGTGTGCAGCTGCTCGGCCATAGAAACCCATTTCATGAAGCTCCCGATGAACAGTCATTGTTCTGAACTCTGTAGTGAGTGTTGCAACCGAGGACAGACAATTTTTGCACACTTCAGTACTCAGCGGTCCCGTTCTGTGAGCTTCTGTGGCCTACCACTTCGCGGCTGAGCCGTTGTTGCTCCTAGACGTTTCCACTTCACAATAACATCACTTACAGTTGACTGGGGCAGCTCTCGCTGGGCAGAGATTTTACGAACTGACTTGTTGGAAAGGTTGCATCCTATGACTGTGCCACGTTGAAAGTCACTGAGCTCTTCAGTAAGGCCATTCTACTGCCAATGTTTGTCTATGGAGATTGCTTAGCTGTCAGCAACGGGTTTGGCTAAAATATCCAAATCCACTAATTTGAAGTGGTGTCCACATACTTTTGTATATATAGTATATATGGTAAATCACTGTGCTTTTATCACCTTCCCCTCTCTCTCTCTTTCTTTCTCTCACCCCCTTCTCCTCCCTATCTCTCAACCCCCTCCCCCTGTCTCTCGCTCCCCCGTCATTCTCTCCCTCTCCCCATCCCCCTCTATCTCTCTGCCCCTCCTATCACTATCCCTACACAGCAAGCATTCAATGCCACAGCAGTGGTGAGACACATGCGGAGGCTGCAGCTGGGTACCAGTCTAGACAGCCCCAGCCAGATCACCCCCACAAGCCCCTATCGTGCCCACGCACTCCTGCTGCGGGAGGAGGACAAGGAGAAGGAGGGACTGGGGATAGAGGAGGAGGAGAGCTGTAAGTGAGACAAACACTGCGCTTGTCCCCCCCCCCACTCAGCCAGCCATATCTCTCTCTCTCTCTCTCTCTCTCGCTTTCTGAGCACGTAGCCTACAATACTGTTGAGCCTCTGAGCACGTACAGTGGTGTGTACAGTACTCTAGTAGTACAACACTCTAGTACAGCACTGTGGAGTACCGTCCCTGTCATCTCCTCTCTCCTCCTCTCCAGTGCCATACTGTGAGGATGAGCAGCAGCGTGGTAGTGCAGAGGGCAGGTCCTACCGGGACAGTCTGACGAGTTGCACCTACTGCTGCAGGCCAGCCAGTCACATCTGAGTGGCCATAGACCCCTCCCCTTTGTCGACATGGGGATACGTATGTTTCCATGGAGCCACCCAGACCCGCCCTGTCCGCCTGGTCTGGCCATGAATGCAGAGTGATGTTATGACAGGCTGTGTCCAGTAGAGTAGGGTGGTGATGAGTCAGCCAGCAGCCATGTCCAGAGCCACCTTCTAGCTCCAGATGCTTGCCCAGAATAAACCATCTACAGTTACTTTTAGAGGGGAGTTTTGGATGCAGGTATTACTTTGTTAAATTCAATGTACACAAACACTGATGTTTGTGTAGAGTATGCGGTAACACTTTACTTGACACCCAGCTTCATAACACATTATGACACAGTCATAACCATGTCATAATATGTCATACCAGCTGACATAACTTGTCATAACCTGTCATAATATGGTCATAACACTGTCATAACACATATTTAAACCTGTTGTGACATACATGGCATTATTTTATGGCTCTACATAAGAGTGTCAAAACCCACATTTATTCAAATGTGTTTTTCACTGCCAAGAAGTTTCCTTTCGTTTTAAAGTCCTTTGTTGTTGTTGTGAATTCTTTAGACATTTTTTTCATCATATTTTAAATAACTTGCAGACACTGTCATGAAGCTTTATGACTATCCTGTGTCACTTTACTTGGACTAATAAAATTCACTTTATGACACTGTCAAGAAGCATTATGACCATCATAATCATATAAGCCAGATAGGCCTATCACACACATTCCCTTATGTCAGTAATCAGTCACAAAGAGGGTGCCTTGTCCTGCTCCTGAAATCTGCTCCTGCACTTATCCCAGTCATCAGCAACCTAGCATTGACGTAGGTACATGTCTGACATCAATTTGTGCTCAATTACTGTACAATGATAATTTAATATGGTCAGTTTCATAAAATGGTATATAACAAACATATTATTGAGAAGTAGGTTATGGTGTAACGGAATGTTTTGCCTTGTGTGGTAGGTTGACATTTTTATGTAGGTGTCATAACCAGTAAAAAAATGATGCAATATTTGTCACAACAGTTCTAAATATGTGTCATGACAATGTTATGACCATATTATAACAGGTTAAGACAAGTTATGTCAGCTGTTATGACGTACTACCCACCAGCATCACTACTCTGGATGGTTCTGACCTAGAATATGTGGACAACTGCAAATACCTAGGTGTCTGGCTAGACTGTAAACATTCCTTTCAGACTCACATTAAACATCTCCAATTCAAAATTAAATCTAGAATCGACTTCCTATTTCGCAACAAAGCCTCCTTCACTCATTCTGCCAAACATACCCTCGTAAAACTGACTATCCTACCGATCCTCGACCTGTATGCGCTCATTGTCTGGCCCTCGCTTCATATCCGTCACCAAACCCACTGGTTCCAAGCCATCTATAAGTCGTTGCTAGGTAAAGCCCTGCCTTATTTCAGCTCACTGGTAACCATAGCAGCACCCATCTGCAGCATGTGCTCCAGCAGGTATATTTCACTGGTCAACCCCAAAGCCAATTCCTCCTTCGGACGCCTTTCCTTCCAGTTCTCTGCTGCCAATGATTGGAACGAACTGCAAAATTCACTGAAGCTGGAGACTCATATCTCCCTCACTGGCTTTAAGCACCAGCTGTCAGAGCAGCTCACAGATCACTGCACCTGTACATAGCCAATCTGTACACAGCCCATCCAACTACCTCATCACCATATTGTTATTTATTTATTTGATTTATTTTGCTCCTTTGCACCCTAGTATCTCTACTACACTCATCTTCTGCACATCTATCACCCCAGTGTTTAATTTGCCATACTGTAATAATTTCACCACTATGTTCTACTTATTGCCTCACCCCCCCTTATCCTACCTCATTTGCACACACTGTATATAGACTTTCTCTATTGTATTATTGACTGTATGTTTGTTTATTCCATGTGTAACTCTGTGTTGTTGTTTGTGTCGCACTGCTTTGCTTTATCTTTGTCAGGTCGCAGTTGTAAATGAGAACTTGTTCTCAACTAGCCTACCTGGTTAAATAAAGGTAACATAAAAATAAAAAATAAAAAATTAATGACATGGTTATGACAAAAATCAACAGATCAGTGCTGACTTGACCAAAATGACTATTAGGTCAACTAATTCTGATCCTATACTAGTTTACTAATTAGGTTACACGTCCTTAATTAAAATAACAGATGTATGGGGTTAAAATACCCCTATGCAAATGGGAAGTAGAAGTCATAGTAGGTGGGTCTGGACACACATGAAGGTGACGTATTATTGGAGATGTTGTGACATACAGACAAGGGTTTCCTTTCCCAACATTGTTCTCATTTTATGGCATATCATTTTGCACCACCCTATACTCATGGTGTCATATCCCACTGTTAGTCCATACTTCATACTATCAGAGCTGTTTCAGACCAGACCAAACAGTGCATATGGTTTTAGGAGAGGGCAAACATTTGGTGCAGCCCCTATCATGACCCCAATTTGACCCCATCACCTACCATTGTAATGTGTTTTTTTTTCCATTTGGCTCATTAGTCATCCTTCTCTTACCTGTGTTTGTTTTGGTTTTGAAGTTTACAGCTCCATCAGAAACATTCAGGGTTTACAAGTGAGTTGACTTTCTGGGCTCTGGATTGACTCTGTATTCTGGCTCAGACTAGGCTCATAAAAGCGTTTCTGTTTCGAGGCACATGCATGTCTCGGTTGAATGATAAAAGGTGAAATGTATGGCTATAAAAGGCATACCTTTTATTTTATGGTTGTTCTGTTACCAGAGGTTCACACTGAGATCCCTATGGCAACACACAGTCCATATAGCCTATCAGATTTATACAATCTCTCAGCCAATGAGCATTTCCATAGTAGCCACACCACTTAACATGAGAGTTGAGGTACCACAGGGTTTGATGTTGAGACCATTTCAGTTAGAAATAGTTTGCAATTATCTTCCACGTGCTAGGGAATCAAATCAGTTGTATGCATGACATTTCTATCTGCAAAGGTCCCTCAATGTTATGCCCATTTAAACAATATTTCACTCTTGTCCTCCGGGTGGTGGGAGGAATCTCAGTGTGTGTTCTCTGGCTTCTCTGTACTTTGCACCTGTCTCTCTTGGAAGAAGTATCGGTCTACCTAT
This sequence comes from Oncorhynchus masou masou, assembly GCF_036934945.1. Taxonomy (NCBI): domain Eukaryota; kingdom Metazoa; phylum Chordata; class Actinopteri; order Salmoniformes; family Salmonidae; genus Oncorhynchus; species Oncorhynchus masou. Next base: position 24,551,947 of record NC_088217.1, on the reverse strand, counting down.
CTGCGTGACCTGGTTATATGTTTACACAGTTGATGATCAACATAGAAATATACAAAAACATGCAAATGATTATTATTACTACTCTGTTGTCCTGATGAACATGTATTTCTGTAATTGTGAAAAGTACATAATGTGACGTGAGAAGAACATACGTGTTGCGCGGTCTGAACTGTAACGTCACCTTAACCTCTGCATTTACCATATGATGGTCATATCTCTACCCAGTGACACACTGACACCATTTCCCTGGTAACCATGTTGATTTACTTTAGATTACAACTCTAGGATGTACAATAAGTTGTTGTGGGAGTCTGTTTATTTGTCATTTTGTAGTCTTTCTCAACCTACCAAATATAAATAGTCCCTGACCCCTCCCTTGTCCCAGTTCTGTTTGTAACATACACCATGTTGAGTGACCAAGACAGACCTAAGTTCTCTAACTGTGCTGAAAAGACAGAATGCAGTCTGATAGAAAATCTCAAGGTACAGTGTTACCTGCTATGATTACAGTCTAAACACATAACTAAGGCTGACAATGGGTAGGCCTACATTTATTTTATAAGATTTAGGACTCTATTCAATCTGTATCGCTGAAGTTCAGCATTACAGCTTGCTTGAAATTTAAAGGCAATGTTCCCGCGTTAGCAGAGACTGCATTCATGGTAAACACTGCATATGTCACCTCAATCGGAAATTACCTTTATAATTATATTTCGCAATCTGTATCTCTTCAGCGATATGGATGGAATAGAGCCCTTACTCTGTTTGGTTCACGCTGCGCTGCATTTTCTCTGCTGTTCGGATTAGATTATCCTTATTGTTAAGTTGAATCAGAGGTACTAGCTAAAGCCTTCTAGTTGAACTCTACCTTGTTTAGGGCAATGACCTGTGTTTGGTCCTTAGCAGCTTATAATTGCTCAAGAGCAATCATTCTAGCTTCACAAGACAGTGACTGACTGACTGCAGAATGGAAAATATGCAAACTCTGTGTGAATGGCTTCATGTTATATGTTAGGTATAATTGCTGTTCATGACTTTGTTGATAACCTGTGTTCATTTGTTTGGTAAATACATTCTTCTGTTGAACCTTTCCTTGGTTTCTATATGTTTTTAACAAACGGATTTATTTGACTCATGACCAACACTTAAATGCACAAAGGAACGTGTATGAAAAAATACAAAAACGTGTCTTTATTATAAGTATATATATATTGTATATCCTTTTTTGGAAAAGTTGTTTTGAGCCAATAATGTATGGATGCAATGCATCATGGCTTATTGATCAACATGTAAGGAAGGAGACAATAATTTGTACCTTCGATATATGATCGCAGGAAATTAAATTCAACTTCCTTGTCTATGCATTGTGTGTTCTGTCATTTTACTGTCATTTCTTTTATTTAGTCAGGGCCATGTTCATTAGGCACCAAACAGAAGAAAACAAACTCAAAACAGGGAGGGACTTTAAGAAAAACTATTTAAAATGTTCTGTTTCGAAACATCTCAAAATGTTTCGCTACAGTGTGCTCTACTGAATACGACTCAGTAGATGTCATTACAGTGAGTGTCATGGTATGTTATAATAATACCATTGCTTATACATGTAGCTTGTGATCTATTCTGCCATTTTGTGGGGGCAGTATATACCTGAGCGTGGCTGATAGAAGATGTATGGTACAACAGACATATGATGCTGTCTGTTGGGCTAAAAATATCTCAAATATAGTTGCACAGTAATAATATCCGTTTTATTTATGACAAAGTACAAATGTGTCCAAGGACACTAATGTGTCACCAAACAATGATTCACTAGTATCATAATATTTGTTTGGTAAAGACATTCTTCTGTTGAACCCTCTAGTTGGTTTTGTTCCCACTCGTGGGAATTGGTCTATATAGATAGGGCTCAAGATATTAGTTCAAAGTTGAAGACACAACTGTTCACTTGACACAAGACTGAATCCAAACATTACGCTGTTGATTTATGTGCATTTTAAATGTATTGTATCTGAAAATACTCTGGATACATTCAGTAATCTCGTCTCATTGATTGGACTCCAATTAGCTTTTGGAGAAGTCATTAGCCTAGGAGTGCATATACTTTTTACAACCTCCACTGTGAATGTTTAAATGATGTATTCAATATATACAATACTTTTTGTGTTATTACTTTATCAATCACACTATGTTTGTCTATTGTTGCGACTTAGATGAAGATCAGATCAAATGTCCAGGTAATTCCAAAGGGTTCACATACTTTTTCTTGCCACTATATGTGAGAAATGGCGGCGGAAACGCCTCTATAAGCAAGTATTTATATAATAACCATCATATAAAAGTAAACTTGGAGTCACATGATGATATTGTGTGGTCTTCCCATTATGAAAGCATGCAGTTTATTAGGCTACAGATGGAATAAGTTATGAACTTTGCAGTGTGGAAAAGGTGCAAGGTGATGAGGTTGATGCTCCTTTCCAATAAATATTGAGGGTTGATGCTTGGTTGCCACTTGACAAATAAAACATAATCAGGCTCTTTATGTCCATAATAATGTCATCATCTAGCATATTCCCACACTGTGTCTGGGAGCTGTTACCTGGAGTGAAAATGCCATGACCAGAGTGGGCACATTCGCTATTAAACAGCAACATGTTTAGTGACAAAACCATCAGTAGAGTTGAAAATGAGATGGAGAGTTTAATTTTTTTAAAGATACTTTTGTAACCCTTTCAAGCTTTATGCAAGTCATCAAGTTCCAGATCTGTTTGTGATGTATAGCCAGATCCGACTGTTGTTGTCATGCAAAACATGTTCATATGAGGTTAGCAAAACAACAGAAGGAGATCTGGGACCAGGCTAGGAGGGACTCAAACCCTAATAGGAACAAGTAAAGATGTTCTTCAATTGCCAAATGAACACGTCGAGGACATGTTCAGGTACCAATCTGCACAATGCACGCATCCGTCTTTCACCACCACCTCCCTCCACTAATCTCACCTTCAGTCTCTTGACCATCGATCGACTCATGATGATTAATGAATTGCTTATTTTTTGTTGTTGCTTTACATCGCTTTGAGATGTCTTTATGTAATGAATAGCGTGATAAAGGTTGAATAAATTATACCTTATTATTATTATCTGTACTCCCATGCAGCTGAACCATGCCAAGCATACTATCCCACCAACATGATCTGTCAACAAGATCTAATAGCTCATTGTCAACCAGTCAGGGCGAAAAATCTCAATTGCATACTCCTTGAGTCCACTCCCCTCTCCCCTTCTCAAAAGCCATTGGAGGAGAAGGTCAGAGGGGAGGGACCTCCGGCTTTCTCCTTTTCTCCTAAAAACCTACAGACACTTGGCCCTCCGTGGAATGAGTTTGACACATGTGATATACAGTATGTAGTATGTACAGGTTGCAGGAGCTGAATAAGACATGTCTGCTCTGCTTTACATTGTGTGTAAATGAGCTAGTAAGGTATGAGTGAAATTGTGTGCAATGCAAATCATGTCATGGAGAGCAAGATGTGCTTGGATTAAGCAAATGGCAGTCATGTGACCATGGAGCATACCAACCTCCTTCAGCCTCTGATGCCTCTTGAGCAGTCCAAATACCCATACGAGCTAGGTGTACACCTGTGGTTATGTCCCAATACTCAGATAAAGCAGGTCTACCCCTGCTGTGACTATTCCGAAAAAACTCACATAAACCAGGTCTACCACTGTGCAAGAGACACGAAACAAACCTATTGATATCAAATATTTAAGTTATTAGACTAATTCAGTTGGGTATATACATGGACAATTCCCCCTGAAATATAACAATAAGACATTTTACAGTCACAACCACTGATTTAAACATGTACAGGCTCATTGATAATGGTAAAATCCATAATCCAACCCAACTTCAATCTATTGATGAAAGAAATAATCTGATATGATTAAATATACACTGCTCAAAAAATAAAGGAAACACTTAAACAACACAGTGTAACTCCAAGTCAATCACACTTCTGTGAAATCAAACTGTCCACTGAGGAAGCAACAGTGATTGACAATACATTTCACATGCTGTTGTGCAAATGGAATAGACAACAGGTGGAAATTATAGGCAATTAGCAAGACACCCCCAATAAAGGAGTGGTTCTGCAGGTTGTGACCAAAGACCACTTCTCAGTTCCTATGCTTCCTGGCTGATGTTTTGGTCACTTTTGAATGCTGGCGGTGCTTTCACTCTAGTGGTAGCATGAGACGTAGTCTACAACCCACACAAGTGGCTCAGGTAGTGCAGCTCATCCAGGATGACACATCAATGCGAGCTGTGGCAAGAAGGTTTGCTGTGTCTGTCAGCGTAGTGTCCAGAGCATGGAGGCGCTACCAGGAGACAGGCCAGTATATCAGGAGACGTGGAGGAGGCCGTAGGAGGGCAACAACCCAGCAGCAGGACCGCTACCTCTGCCTTTGTGGAAGGAGGAGCAGGAGGAGCACTGCCAGAGCCCTGCAAAATGACCTCCAGCAGCCACAAATGTGCTGCTGGAGGTCAAACAGACTCCATGAGGGTGGTAGGAGGGCCCGACGTCCACAGGTGGGGGTTGTGCTTACAGCCCAACACCGTGCAGGACGTTTGGCATTTGCCAGAGAACACCAAATTCGCCACTGGCGCCCTGTGCTCTTCACAGATGAAAGCAGGTTCACACTGAGCACATGTGACAGACCTGACAGAGTCTGGAGACGCCGTGGAGAACGTTCTGCTGCCTGCAACATCCTCCAGCATGACCGGTTTGGCGGTGGGTCAGTCATGGTGTGGGGTGGCATTTCTTTGAGGGGCCGCACAGCCCTCCATGTGCTCACCAGAGGTAGCCTGACTGCCATTAGGTACCGAGATGAGATCCTCAGACCCCTTGTGAGACCATATGCTGGTGCGGTTGGCCCTGGGTTCCTCCTAATGCAAGACAATGCTAGACCTCATGTGGCTGGAGTGTGTCAGCAGTTCCAGCAAGATGAAGGCATTGATGCTATGGACTGGCCCGCCCGTTTCCCAGACCTGAATCCAATTGAGCACATCTGGGACATCATGTCTCGCTCCATCCACCAACGCCACGTTGCACCACAGACTGTCCAGGAGTTGGCGGATGCTTTAGTCCAGGTCTGGGAGGAGATCCCTCAGGAGACCATCCGCCACCTCATCAGAAGCATGCCCAGGCGTTGTAGGGAGGTCATACAGGCACGTGGAGGCCACACACACTACTGAGCCTCATTTTGACTTGTTTAAAGGACATTACATCAAAGTTGGATCGGCCTGTAGTGTAATTAATTTTGAGTGTGACTCCAAATCCAGACCTCCATGGGTGGATAAATTTGATTTCCATTGATAATTTTTGTGTGATTTTGTGGTCATTACATTCAACTATGTAAAGAAAAAAGTATTTAATAAGAATAATTCATTCATTCAGATCTAGGATGTGTTATTTTAGTGTTCCCTTTATTTTTTTGAGCAGTGTATATATATTGTATATATTGCATATATATATATATAAAGTTAAAGCCACTGTATTTTGCCATTGGTCACAAATGTGACCGCTAAGATATTTTAATATAACATGAGCATCATGGATACAATGTATTGAAATTGAAGGCACCTACTGTACGTATGTTAACTAGACCATTTAAACATTATATTTATAAAGAAAATATTTTAAAATGTCATTTATTTATTTTTTTAAAGCTGTTGAATATATATTTCTGGTGCCAAATTCGACAGTGAAAGTACACCTTGGAGATTTATACATGTGGTCTTCTGACCATTTTGAGAAATCATATGAAACTTATGTGAATCATACTAAACACCTTAAAGCAACAATCAGCAGTTGAAACTGTAGTACTCCCCGCTCCTGTTTCAGTAAAAAGCTGAGGGATGTGGTTAGAGAAATGCAACCACTCTCAAATTCATAGACAGAGCTATGGATGCAAGGGCTGACCATAAATTATTTCAAATGTGAACTTTTAACCATGTTTTGAAGCTTTATTCGTTTACATTAATGACTAAGCTCATGAGGCATTTATAAGTTATATTCTTCAAGAATCAATGGGCACATTCATTTATAGGTTAACAAAATATGTATCAACTGCAGATTGCACCTTTAAACATGCAGAAATCGTTATGCCATTTCCTTGTTGCTAAAAATTCGAATAGTTCGCCTAATTTTAGTTTATGTGACAAAACAAGCATGTATAGTGAAGAGAATCTTTGTACCATGTAAACCCGCTGTGAAATATATATTCCATAAACAAAAAATGTTTTACACTGCATGAACAGAGTGATTGGCTCAAACATATTAACAAATTAACTTTTAATATGATTGCTACTTGATTCCATATGTGTTAATTCATAGTTTTGATGTCTTCACCACTATTCTACAATGTAGAAAAATCAACAAAAACCTTTGAATGAGTTGTTGTGTCCAAACTTTTGACGGGTACTTTATATATTCTGTATGATGTGGAACCCACAAACTGCAGTTCAACAAATAGCCCATAGAGAGAGCCCAAGCTGCATCATTTATATTTAAACAATTTCCTCTACTCTCATTCCACAATGACACAATGAATTTGTGCAAATTCTGTAAACTTGATTAATTTGACTTGAAAACCCCCACAATTCCCAGCCTGTACAAGGCAGTGTTCCATGTTGTTGAGTGATACTGACAGTGGTTTCTTTAATACCTCAATCATCAGTCAAAAGCCAGTCTGGATCCAGTCTAGATCCCCCTTCATAGGATGTCTGTCAAGGCCCTTACTTATAAAACATCTCATACTACGAGTGCTGATCTAGGATCCGTTTATCCTTCATAATGAATAAGAATAAATGGACAGGATGGACATGATCTTAGATCAGAAGGCCTACTCTGGGATCTATTTATGGGATGTTTAGTCTATCGGAACTTCCTGGGGAAGCAGCCAACTGTGTGCACCATCTCTTGGCAGGTTACGTACATATTGGTATTTTGATTATTTGCAACCAGCTGAACAGTAGAAGATAGGAATTAATCAGACACGGTGGTTCCATTAAAGAACCTGTCACACTATGCCATCTGTTTCATTACAATTAAAGAGGGAGCTTATTATACTACAGTTTATACTACTACAGTATAGACGAGAGTACTAGTGCATAGTACTGATGTACTGCTCAACATGTTTCCCTACATAATAGGGACTTTATATTGATTGAGCTTGATATTTACAGTAGACAGTGTCGATGCTACGGATGCTTTCTCACTTTCTCAAAGAGGCTTTTCTCTTTTGTCCCGGAGCCTCCAGCCTCCAGCAACCAGCAAACACCCAGACATCCTTGATCATGCTGCTTCCCAGTCCCACAAATATGTCTCTGACTTCATCCGTCATCCTGAGGAGAGATTGAGGGTCAGAGAGGATGTTTGACTGTTGTAATTAGAACACAGGATGTAAAATGTATGTTGAATTATGAATGAGGAATGGGCACCGATATGGAAAATCTATATCAATATCAGTAGCATTTTTCCCCAATATGAGCACAGAGAGAAAGGTGTATTGAAATGATATATTTACAAACCAGAGAAAACAACATACTCATCAAGGTGTAAAACATCCTTATAATATGTCTCATGTACAACTAGTCAAACAACCTATGAAGACTAAACTCTCTTCTGATGAGATCTAAATTGATCCAACGTATACATTAATACAAGGCGAATGATAAGACACATTTTAAGAACTTTTAAGAAAATCATATTATGAGAGACAGACTTAAGAAACAGAGTTAATTAACATGTAGGACCCCCCTCCTATATCTCCTTTACAACGAGCGCTATCACGCTCCTAATTCTGATGAAACAGAGTACTGGGTTACTTTCAAGAAGTGAGGGAGGAGGTTATGAATAAATAAAGATGACTGACTGATAGATGACAGAGTTCTGATACATGGATCAGGAACAAAGAGAACTTCAGACATCATAAGAGTCTTCTGAACTGTCTGTATCACTTTGACATTCAATTATTTACTTCATAATCAATTATTCCTTTGGAATATTTGGTTGAGGAGATAGGGTCAAATTCTAATTGCTGTGTTCAGCTATGAAGAATGATTGAGAGTATTGAATAAGATAGGGAAATAAATTAAATGGAAATTTTTAGTGATCACTGTTGCTGAAAAATGAAAACACAAAACAATGATATGAGAACTAACTAATAGAGGGCAAAAGAGATACACTGTCTCGACTTCCGAAGTTGGTTCCTCTCCTTGTTCGGGCTGCGTTCGGCGTCGCCGGTCTTCTAGCCATCATCAATCCACTTTTAATTTTCCATTTGTTTCGTCTTGTTTGTTTCGTCTCACACACCTGGTTTCAATACCATCATTACATGTTGTGTATTTAACCCTCTGTTCCCCCCATGTCCTTGTCCGGAATTGTTTATTGTAACTGCTTGTGCACGTTATTCCGGTGTGCGTCGGGTTTATTGAACTGCGCTGTTTTAACACAGCTTTTATTCTCCTGCGCCTGACTTCTCTGCCGCCAGTACGCACCCCTTACATACCCAGAAATACAAATGGCGAAAGAGTAACTTTACCTAAGATAACTTGTATGTTTCTGGCTCTTTCATGAATGTAGGGTGGATTAGTAGAGATGAGTAACAGCACACAAAACATCGAGCAACCACAAATAAGTGAGATCATGCAAATTCCACACTCAAATCGCATTAAACTTATAAAAAAATATTCCCATACCATGCACAGACTGAGATCTCACCTCTTAGTCTCATCTCAACAGTCAACAAAAAGGCAATTCCTGGGTATTTATGGCAGTTCTAACCACTGAAAGAGATTCCTGAAGTATTTCCTGTCAGCCTGGAGTACTCTCCACCGACAGCCTGATGAAATCTACAGCATGCTGACTTAAAATCTACAGCACTGTGTTCAAACTCAATAGAGAACTAACAGTGATTGTACTGTCGAGAGAAAATGCCAACACTCGTGTTAGGTTCTTATTTTTCAGAGTAAATAACTCAGACTCTAGAGAAGCTTTAACCAAGTTGAATTCTACCCAAAGGTTCTGTACAGCTGTAATTCAGACCACCCAACATTTCTCCCACACACACACACACACACACATATACACACTGTATATTGTGAGCGGACCAAGTAATTTGGCGTCACTCTAAAGTGGAAAGGTGGAATAAACGAGTCAGGAGTAGTTTTTCTTGATTGAACACAGTTCTCTATTGGGGGCATTTGGTCAACACAAACACTCCAACATAATCACTGACAATCTCCCAAGGAAAAACCATACATCTTCTTCTCCAGATGAAACAGGAAAACAATACGATTATCTTTAAAACTACAATAAAAGTCACAGGATTGTCACCGTCTTAGTGGTTCTTCATGGATAGCTCCTCTGTCTCAGTAGCCATCTTCCAGAGATAGTTTTATCCCCCTTCTCTGCAGGTTCCATACTCTCTCTTATAGGGGAAGGAGAATATGTCATTAGTACCGTCAGCTGTGCTTAATTGCCTCTGGTTACCTTGTCTCCCATGCCTTGTTGCGCTACTATCCGTGAGCCCAGCATGCCCTCTGGTGGACCTTCCACACTATATATATATATATATCCCACTTAAGACACTCCTTCTCTCCAATCCTTACATCTTATGGTGCTACAGGAAAAGAGTAACAGGATACTAAACCCTTATTACTCCCTTCAGGGGATCTGACCTCACCTCTTGACCTCAACCCCTCCTTCACCTTGTCCACAGATGTCCATCTGTCTCCCCTATATCAACACGTTGCTCTCCTCCCGTCCACCCAACACATTCCAAAGCCATCTGTCTTTCTACAGAGAACCATTCTTCTTCTCTATCATTTATTTAATATCTCAATGTTCAAAATGTCGAATCCAACAGTCCCTCCTCTTGAACAATAGCATCCTAATGTAACCATTGTTGCAATAATTGCAGTAATATTGCACAGAAGAAGTATTTTGTTGACACAGCTTCCAAAATGGATTATTACGTCAAGCATTTCATTAACTGTAAAACCACTCATGTCATCTATAGATTGGAATGTCCACAGTGCAAGGTGTTCTACATTGGAGAACAGACCACTTAGCGGAACACAAGTATGCCATACGGGTAGGCAATGAAATCTACCCCATGGCTAAGCACTACAATTCCCTACACCATGGCAACCCTGCCTCCCTACAAGCTATGGGTATTGATCATATTCCGGCCTCTATTAGAAAAGGGGACCGTCTTAACAGTTAAACCAAAGGGAAAGCTTTTTGATTTACAAACTACAGGCCACTAAATACCTGGTTTAAGTGAAGATATGGATTTACAAACTACAGGCCACTAAATACCCTGGTTTAAATGAAGATATGGATTTACATACTACAGGTCACTAAAAACCCTGGTTTAAATGAAGATATGGATTTACAAACTACAGGTCACTAAATACCCTGGTTTAAATGAAGATATGGATTTACAAACTACAGGTCACTAAATACCCTGGTTTAAATGAAGATATGGATTTACAAACTACAGGCCACTAAATACCTGGTTTAAATGAAGATATGGATTTACAAACTACAGGCCACTAAATACCCTGGTTTAAATGAAGATATGGATTTACAAACTACAGGTCACTAAATACCCTGGTTTAAATGAAGATATGGATTTACAAACTACAGGTCACTAAATACCCTGGTTTAAATGAAGATATGGATTTCTCACCCTTCCTGTAGGGTCGTGATGGGTCCATTTGCTGTCATCTAGTGGACATTTTGCTCAATTGCCCTCAGCTATGGTTAGACTGTTGTTCATGTTTTGCTGGGTTCTAGTGTACTATGGAATATATAGCTTTCTTATTCTTGACACCTCTCCCAGTCATATTTAAGGTTAGAACTACCTGTTAGTGTTCTGATACTTCTAGCTTGGAGTTATATTTTTATGATAACTTAGCTACAGTATTTCACCTTTTAATGTGTATAGTATTGCTTACTAGGTGTGTCCAATCAATTGTGTAACCACTCCCTCTTCCAATTAGGGCTAATTGAAAACCTGTTAAAAAGAGGACCTTGTATTTCTTTTTTGCACTCCCTGACAAAGGCCATGCAGCCGAAACACGTCGTTTTTTAAACAACTTTGTTTCTATTGAACATGCCATACGAATAAAGGCATTTTAATCAATTATATGAAGAGTGCCTTTCTTTTTGACGACCAAAAGCATCCTAAATGTTCAATTTATATAAACTTGGAAATTACTAATAAATGGATAAACAATGATAATAAAACATTAATAAAATATTATGAACATGAATTAAACAAATCAACAAACAATGAACAACCACCGCGAGGTTTACAAATTCAGAGACTTATGGCCTTTGTACTATGATCACACAATTTGATTTCCATCTATCGTCACACAACAAAATGCCATTCCAGCTGAATCTGTGGTCTTCTTCTGTCAGATGGGGCCGCTTTTAGTTTCTCCACTTCCCCCTCTGGTTCCTAAGAGAGTAATAAGACAAGACTTGGAAAGCAACAAAAATACATAAAACATAACAGTAGTAACAATGTGATAAGCTATGCCTAATTATATATGCATGAAAACCAAAGTCTGAGACCCTGACAATTCCCCCTCTCTCTTCACCTGACTCTATGCCTCCAGGATACTTTTCTGCTGGGTTCCACAAAAATGAAAACTCTAAAAAGCTTCCTCATGCTTTCGCCCAGTTTTCCCCTTTAGGCTCCAGGTTCCGAGAGGTGTTCCCAAGTCATGTCATTTTCACTTTGTTCCCCATCTCCTCCCCTTCAACTGATAAGCACATCACCTGATATGCAAATGTCAAATGTTCGCCGGCTGTTAGAAATTGGAGAAAAATTAATGAGTTGGGAATAATATCCAACCTAACAAAACTCTGAGTCACAGGTGTCCTGAAAGTTTACCATAGTGTCTGAAATGCCTCTTCTACTCTCACCATGATCTAGGTGTGTGTAAAGTTTAATTAACCTGTTGAATCTAGGGGGCACTATTTTCATTTTTGGAAAAAAACATTCCCAAAGTAAACGGGCTAATTGACAGCTTAGGATAGAAAACACTCTAAAGTTTCCAAAACTGTAAAAATATTGTCTGTGAGTATAACAGAACTAATATTGCAGGCGAAAGCCTGAGAAAAATCCAATCAGGAAGGGACTCTTGTTTGAGCAGTGAATGAGATATCAACCAGATTCCTTTTTCAATGGCTTCCCAAATGTGTCTAGTGTCACAATACTTTTATTTTGAAAAATGAGCCTGAACGTCAACATTGTGTCAGTGGTCAGCTGGAGTCTCAAAGTGTTTTGTGCGTAAAAGACAAATGCGGCCATTGTTTCTCTCTTTCCTACTTAGAAGCCACCTGTCCTGGTTGATATATTATCAAAAAGATATTTGAAAAACACCTTCAGGATTGATTATAAACAACGTTTGCCGTGTTTCTGTCGATATTATGGAGCTAATTTGGAATATTTTTCGGCATTGTCGTGACCGCAATTTGCGGTCAAAATCTCAGCCAAACGTGAAGAACTAAAGGAGTTATTTTGGCTACAAAAATAATATTTTGGGAAAAAAAGGAACATTTGCTATTTAACTGAGAGTCTTGTGAATGAAAACATCTGAAGCTAATCAAAGGTAAACGATTTAATTTGATTGCTTTTCGTGACCAAGCTGCCTGCTGCTAGCTAGGCATAATGCTATGCTAGGCTATCGATAAACTTACACAAATGCTTGTCTTGCTTTGGCTGTAAAGCATATTTTCAAAATCTGAGATGACAAGGTGATTAACAAAAGGCTAAGCTGTATCTCAATATATTTCACTTGTGATTTCATGAATATGAATATTTTCTAGTAATATTTATGTCCGTTGCATTATGCTAATTAGTGTCAGTTAATGACAACGCTCCCGGATCCGGGATGGGTAGAGTTAACAAGAGTTAACTAAATCCCCATTTTTGTACAGTTAGCTGTCCTCCCTCTTCTATGAGCTATCTCCTGCAACAACATACAGTCTCTGGGAATGCTACTCCTCTATCATTACATATAACCCATAACATACTATACTCCTAATGCATTTTCTACAGTTCTAAACACACTAACACATTCTCAAATCAGTTAGTCAATATACATCATTCCCTCCTCTGGAACAATGAACACCCTCATGTTCAATGAAACCTAAAAACACTTGGAAAGAAAAGAAAAACAAAGTACATGATTAATAACTTAGCACCACTCATTGATGCAATGCAGCATAAACATTTTGAATACAGGGTAAAACAAAAGAGAACAGAAAACGTTAATGATTGTCCCACGCTTTCATCCAGTGATTCCCCTAACAAACCACCTCCCCTCAGGATGATACTTAGAGATAAGGTTCTGGAGACTCTCTCGGCCAAATAAATGTTAGCAGTGCCCCCACCCCTCATCGCTCTTTAGCAATTCTCTCTCGCTTTATCCCAATCACAACTAAAACATTTTATAAATTATCCAACCCAACTTTAGAGTGACTGACCTCAGTGCTTACTTTGAGTATAGGGCTCTAATTCCAGGTTATCAACTTAGCACACATCATCCCTGTTTGAACATACATTTATCAACAACCTTTTATTGCCGGGCAGGGTAGCCTAGTGGTTAGAGCATTGGACTACTAACTGGAAGATTGCAAGTTCACAGTTGATTTCTTCAAACCAAGCTGCTTACCTATTGCAGATTCAGTCCTTTGACAGCTCTTTGGTCTTGGCCATAGTGGAGTTTGGAGTGTGACTGTTTGAGGTTGTGGACAGGTGTCTTTTATACTGATAACAAGTTCAAACAGGTGCCATTAATACAGGTAACGAGTGGAGGACAAAGGAGCCTCTTAAAGAAGAAGTTACAGGTCTGTGAGAGCCAGAAATCTTGCTTGTTTGTAGGTGACCAAATACTTATTTTCCACCATAATTTGCAAATAAATTCATTAAAATCCTACAATGTGATTTTCAAGATTTTTTTCCTCATTTTGTCTGTCATAGTTGAAGTGTACCTATGATGAAAATTACAGGCCTCTCTCATCTTTTTACGTGGGAGAACTTGCATAATTGGTGGCTGACTAAATACTTTTTTGCCCCACTGTAACTTAAGTGTTGCTCAAGTTTTCCTGTCTCAAAAAAGTTAATATCACCCTTATTTGAGACAGCTGTTCTGGAGTAGACTGTAGTTCCCCTCAGTACAAATCCAGGATCAGCTTTCCTTCCCCAATCCTAACCTTAACAATTGTTAGGGCAAACTTCACCCTACACCACTATAGTTACAAGGAGGATGACAGAGATACATGACCAGGACCACCAACCTAATCAGATTCCTCCCCAGGTGAGTAGGACCCAGACCCCTTCCCATCCTCCTCCTCCTCAGTCCCTCATAACACCTTAGCACTGAGTGTCCGTATGTGGCCTCATTGAAAAGAAAAAACACATTTTAACATTTACATTAAGTTACTCCAGGACAGACATGTATTTATTAATCAGACTATGACTTAAGGTGTTCATTATTATAGCACCATGGGTACTCCACCAGCAAAATACATTGATTAAATAACATGAACATAGCATAATGGACAACCCATGGAAAACAATCATAAATCCATAAGAGGCTCCATTCATATTGACCCAAATGCAGATACAGATTACTGTATCTCCAGGCAGGCAAAATGTTTGGTTTTTCATGATAGATCCATAATGATCAAAAATACATAGGCCCAACACAGCTCTATGATGAGCTATATCAATCTCACACTTACTTGAGGAGAAGGCAATATTTTCTGATGATAAAAACTACAGCAAGAATCACAGCAAATACACTATATAAATAAAAGTATGAGGACACCCAATCAAATTAGTGGATTTGGCTGTTTCATCAACACCAGTTGCTGACAGGTGAAAGAAATCGAGCACACAACATATGCAATCTCGATAGACAGACTTTGGCAGTAGAATGGCCTTTCTGAAGGGCTTCCCCGGTCAACTGTAAGTGCTGTTATTGTGAAGTGGAAACTTCTAGGAGCAACAACATCACAGCCACGAAGTGGTAGGCCACAGAAGCTCACAGAACAGGACCTTCAAGTGCTGAAGTGCGTAAGATGTAAAAAATTGTCTGTCCTCGGTTACAACACTCACTACAGAGTTCCAAATTGCATCTGGAAGCAATTTCAGCACAGTAACTGTTCGTCAGGAGCTTCATGAAATCGGTTTCCATGGCCGAGCAGCTGCACACAAGCCTAAGATCACCATGCGCAATGCCAAGTGTTGGCTGGAGTGGTGTAAAGCTCACCGCCATTTGACTCTGGAGCAGTGGAAATGTGTTCTCTGGAGTGATGAATCACGCTTCACCATCTGGCAGTCTGATGGAAGAATCTGAGTTTGGCAGATGCCAGGAGAACGCTACCTGCCCCAATGCATAGTGCCAACTGTATAGTTTGGTGCAGGAGGAATATTGGTCTGGGGCTGTTTTTCATGGTTCAGGCAATGCCCTTTAGTTCTAGTGAAGGGACATCTTAAGGCTACAGCATAAAATGAAATCCTAGACGATTCTGTGCTTCCAAATTTGTGGCAACATTTTGGGGAAGGCCCTTTTCTGTTTCAGCATGACATCGCCCCCTTGCACAAAGTGAGGTCCATACAGAAATGGTTTGTCTAGATTTGTGTGGAAGAACTTGACTGGCCTGCATAGAGCCCTGACCTGAACTCCATCGAACACCTTTGGGATGAACTGGAACGCCGACTGTGGATCAGAACTAATCACCCAATGTCAGTGCCCAACCTCACTAATGCTCTTGTGGCTGAATGGAAGCAAATCCCTGTAGCAATGGTCCAACTTCTAGTGGAAAGCCTTCCCAGAAGAGTGGATGCTGTTACAGCAGAAAAAGGGGGACCAACTCCATATTTATTCCCATGACTTTGGAATGAGATGTTCAACGAGCAGGTGTCCACATACTTTTGGTCATGTAGTGTATAACAAATATATCAGCTGCAATGAGCCCAGGGTGCAGTCTTGCCTATTGAACGACAGACAGAGATGTAGAAATCAATCTGAGAAATGAGATTGCCTGTCACAAATATGATTGCCATAAACCGAATGCCTAGGTGAACGCATATTTACAACTGTCAACAATGATAAAGTGACAGATATCAGATATGCTACTTCACCTGTTGAGTTGACGCCTTGGTGTGGGTGGCAACTCTCATATGGATTTCATTCCCATCCTCTAATAACTTCTGGGATAAAGATAAACTAGTGTCATGTGTCTCATATAGTGTGAATTGAATAAACAAAATAATAAATAATTTTCAAACAGGATTTTTCTTGATCTCGTCGCCATTATTCTTTACTTCCTGGTTGGGTTTCACACCTGTTTACGTGTAAAAGAACAGCTTTTATGATTGTAGATGCATTTTTTTATTTTGGAGTGTTATAGTATCTTTAGACAAGAGAGGGCAAGAGCCTCAATAAGGTACATTATGTACAGGTAGGTGATATTGCATGATAGAGTTGTGCGTGTTTCTTGAATGGGAAAAAGTACAAATTCCATGAAACAGCTGTATAAACTATAGGCTTTTTAGTCTCTTTTACTTTCTGTTTTGTACACTAGCTTCAAACAGCTGAAAATACAATATTTTTGGTTATGTCAAATATATTTCACAACTATTTAGATGGTAAAATGATTCTCTACACTATACTTCATTTGTTTTGTAACATAAACTGAAATTAAGCAAACTATTGGAATTTAGCAACCAGGAATGGTGGAGCGATTTATGCACAGTGCATCTTTAACTGCAGTCCTGATTTGTTATTGTAGGCCTACTTTGTGTAGGCTAAGTCTAAACACTTAAATGGTTAGAAAAGAAACCCATTTATACTCAAGGATAAAACTAACTCCTTACAAATATTTGTAGAGGACACACATGATACAACTACACACAAACATACACTATACAGTACAGAACACTTCAAAAAGCCACAGTATGAAAAATGTATTACAAGAGTATCCTCACCATTCCATATCAAATACAACCGAGGATGACAGAATGCTATACAGTACATATTTTCTAATTCTCATCAAAAGTTAACTGTATATTTAGTGAGTGGGCAAGCTACGGATGCTGATATATTTCAGGATATCATGAAAAGTGTTTATTTCCAGGGAGTGTATTTGATGGGTTACATTTCTGTAGCTAGCTTGGCTGGCTAGCCACTTTGGTAACTACTGGCTGGCTAGCTAACTAAGACCGAAGAAATGAAATAATGTTTTTCTAACTGAAGCATAGTGACACAGTGCCCCTGTGGACCGAAGCTGAACTTTACTACAACATTATATTTAATCCTGTTTAAATTCAGTGGCGGTCGGTGACGTTTAAGATGAGGGAGGATGTTTTTTTTATAAGCATGGCCTTATTTCTATTAGAGCATATTGGATGACTGTCATTCATATTCCATTCACCCAGCTCAGTGTAACAGCAATAGGTTTAGGCTACTACATGATTTCCCTGTACCCATCATGAGGTTACTACAACCTAACCTATGAACGAAGGTTTACAACGTAGGTGCTCATATCAAGAGACTATTGAGTAATCAAGGTAACAGTGACACATTCAATACCGCCTTGCAAACTCTTGCCTGCATCTAGCTGATCTAGGATGTATAATTATTAGTCCAAAAGTTGCAAATGAGTTTCTATTGGACAAATTCAGGTGTTACGGATACAGGTATACTGTGTGTATCCTGTGTTCTTTTCTCTCCTCCCTTTTCTCATCTGCGGAGCCTCCACTGTTTAAATTAGCAGTGTTGATGTGCTAGAACTGACAAAATGAAATTAATCATAAGTCTTGTAACCTCTACAATTCTACAGGTTAACCCGCTTGGCTCATGTCTGTTCATTTCCATATAGGCTATGTAAATATTTGTAAGAAACTGCCCATTAAATTGGTGAAATGATTTTATTGAGCTTTGTTTTTTATTACTTTTTCTCATATCGTCGCCGTTCCTCTATTCTCCGGTATTTCTCCTCGTAGTATCGCCGTTCCGCTTTCGCTGCCTCTATCTCCTCCTTAGGACGGCGATACTCCCCCTGGCTGCGTCCAGGGTCCTGCTCCATCTAATATCTCCTCCCAGGCCCATCTCCCCATTAAGCGCTGTTCCTCCTTTTCACACGGCTTGGTCCTAGTTTGGTGGGTTATTCTGTCACGTTCGTCATAAAACGAAGAACACTAAACAAAACAACAACACGACCACGACGCTATAAGACACGAATGCTGACAGGCAACTACACATAGACAATAACCCCACAAAACCAAAATGGAAAATGGCAACCTAAATAGGATCCCCAATCAGAGACAACAATAAACAGCTGCCTCTGATTGGGAACCAATTCAGGCCACCATAGACCTACATTTATCTAGACATACTAAAACCCTGTCATGACGTTGGCCTGCGGGTAGGTTTACCTCTTCCCCCCTTTTTCCTCTCTCTACCCTACTGATGTTACATTTTCAAACACCTTGGTTAACATAGAGATTCTGGGAACATCGGAATGTGGGGGGAAATGAACTATATTCTGGTAATCCGACCAATTAAACATATGCGGTGGTACTTAATGAATATGATGTCAGTTCGGTTGTCATCTGAGACATTCTCATCAATGATAAGATGACATAAACTACAGTGGAAAGTCTACACATCAGAGTTATCGGATTCACATGGAATTGTTGTTCAATTTAAATGTTTGAATATGAAATTATTCATGATGGGATGAAATGTGATTTTAGCTTCTAAAATGTGAGAATTGGGTTTTTACAAGGTTAGGGCTCTGCTCAATCAGTGGCCCGCCCCTGTGAAGGGACATGGGCTATAAAACTTTTCAAACACGCCCTCCTCTACCTTCCTATATAAAGCTTGACGACAATATAACCTCCTGTTCCGAGGATGTGAGGACGACGGTCCGATGTCAGAATGGTTCAGATAATAACTACAGAACAAAGCCAACATCAGCTTGAGCTTTGGTTGCGAATGGTATGAACTTTGAACTCTTATTCACTACAGAAGTGATACCTCCTAGCCTTTGAGTTAGCAACAGCCGCTGCAACGAGGGTTAGGAAGGAACAGACAGAGTATCCCGTCTATCACACAACGACATTACTACAACGTATACAATTGACCACCAGAGACATTCTTCAAAGGACAAAGGACTCGGTTAGGCAACACGGCCTTCCAACTACCACCAACCTACTGAAGCGCAGATCAGAGTAAATATTTATTGCATTTTCCTTTTCCAAATGGGCGGTAATTTAGAATGCATGAGATACTGTATTTACGATAGCACAGCTTCGCCCTTTGTTACTCAGTCTTCCCGCTCTTTCACTCAAATCCAGCCCTTTTCTTTTGTGTAACAAGCTGTCATATCTGTTCTGCCCGCTAGGGACGTTTTCCTTTATGATGTCATTTGTAATCAAGTTACGATTAATTATGTGTATGTGGTATTCTGTGTGATTCGTTAGGTATTTAGTAAATAAATAATTAAACCCAATTTTGTATTGCTGTTTCAACTTGTTAGCCAGGGTTCGTGAAGATAACCAAGAATGTACAACTTTCAGATGAGACTGAATTAAGGTGACGATTAATATTGACTGCTATTGATGTAAAATATTACTAGGTCTTTAAGAGTTTATTCGGATGATAACAGCTCTATAAACATTATTTTGTGGTGCACCGACTCTCTAGTAAATTACATTTACATGATTAGCTCAATCAGGTAATATTAATTACGGAGAAATTATTTTATAGAATAGCATGTCATATCACTTAATCCGGCATAGCCAAAGACACGACAACCCCATAGATATACAAAATCCCTAGACAAGACAAAACACACATACCCACCCTCGTCACACCCTTACCTGACCAAAATAATACAGAAAGCATAGATAACTAAGGTCAGGGCGTGACAGCATCACAACTTAAATGATGGTTGGGTTTGTTTCAGTCCTGTTCACATGCCCACAGCTGGCAGTACACAAGTAATCATCAATTCGGAGCGCAGCTGCACGTGACCCAATCGTAATGCCTGTGGTAAATTTGGGTTAACTTTGGATATCCCCATTGGGCTAGTTAGGGACCATTGGTCAATAACACAATGTACATGGGATAATATGTTAAAATTCTAATAGCTCCAAATTTCATGACTTAAAAACCTTAAACCAACTCTAAATTCTTGAAATCCATGTACACATTTTGAAAGAATTTAATGAGAAAACTGTGCAGAAAACTGTGCAGCATGAAAATATTGTCTCATTTACATTTTGTAAAAAAAAGGTATGGTCCCTAACTAGCCCCGGAGGTAGGCTATGAAAAATCTAAGTCAGGTCGCACACCATCCGGCTGAAGCTAATTGCAAAATAATTTGGCTAAGTCTTCCCACCTGCAAACACACCCACGAGACCTTCAATCAAACCACACTCCGAAACAAACTCACAAGTTAATTCAGTCATGGCTGCTGGCATTTCGTAGTGAACCAATTCTAAAACAAGGCCAAATCAGGAAGTGCAGTAGCCCTCTAAAACTATCTCATGACATGTTGTACCTCTACCTTGTTACCTTTCAGATGATCCAAGGAGGAGGACAGATGAGAACAGCATGCCAGTGGAGCACTTAGATCAGCAACAGCCGGGGGCAAATGATAGGGAATAGGATGATTTATGTGACCCAGAATAAGGCCCAAAACAAGTTAAACTACCCCTTCACCGATTTGGATTGTAAAACTAAAGAGACACACCAGACAAGACACAGAGACAGCAAAAGAATAATAGGTGATGGAGAGAGGCACCAGACAAGACACAGAGACAGCAAAAGAATAATAGGTGATGGAGAGACACACCAGACAAGACACAGAGACAGCAACAGAAGAATAGGATATGATAGAGAGAGACACACCAGACAAGACACAGAGACAGCAACAGAAGAATAGGATATGATAGAGAGAGACACAAGAATAACAGAACAGGCCATAAGAAGAACCTGAGACAGTAACAGGCAAGACAAAGAGAAAGAAGAGAGAGGGCAGATGTAGACAGAACAGAGATGAGTCGAGGACACAGTAGACTTTATCACTTCAAGCTGCTCTATAGATTATAATTTGTTGTATTTATTTGCATAAATTATAACAGGTGAAATAGAAACAGTGAATAAGTTAAACATGGTTTACCAAGAATTTGCAGGTGAGGTGAAGAAGCCTGTGAAATGACAATTAAAACAATTGTTTATTTTTACACTTTTTAAAACCAGGAAAGGACTAGAGAGGCTAGACAAGAGAGAGCACCGTAGCATACTCAGAGACAGCAAAAGAAGAGGGCAGACAAGAGAGACAGCAACGATGACACAGAGAAAGCAATGGAGAGAGGCAGAGGAGGGGTGAGCATACAATAGACTGTATCACTTAAAGCTGGTGTATGGATTCTAATTAGCGTGCATGTGCGTGCACGTGTGTGTGTGTGTGTGTGTGTGTGTGTGTGTGTGTGTGTGTGTGTGTGTGTGTGTGTGTGTGTGAGCGAGAGAGAGAGAGAGAGAGAGAGAGAGAGAGAGAGAGTGTTTTGGTACTGTGGGATTCTTTAATCCGTTTTGCTCATTGGACAGATCAGAGTCTATGTTGAACGTTTTTGAGTGGTTACTGGCAATACACTGTAGAAGTATGTTTTCCAGAGTAAAAAGTAGAGCGTGTTCCAGAGTAGAGAGTAACCACAGTAGCAAATGTAATTGAGTACTTGCAGAGTCTGCTGTGGCAAGTGGGAAGGTGCAAGTTACCTCAAAAAGATATAAACTCTCCATGTTCTAATCTCTCAATATTCATCTCAAAGTGCACCAAATTCATGTATTTAGCTGTTGAAATTATATATTTTTTGCCAAGGGAAAATGCCCCCAGACTCCCCTACTAGCTTTGGGCTAAGCCCCTAATGTCTTCAACTCCTAGAAAAACCCTGTGGTTCTGTTCCTTTTCATGCATTTCTAGCAGATTCAGAAACTCCTCCTCGTAGTCATCTACTCCATTCACTGATCCATCAGCCCCTGAAACACACACAGGAGGAACATACATTCACATAAACTATTATTATTATCTATCTATCACTTTACTCTGCCTTCATGTAAATATTTACCTCAAAAACCTCATACCCCTGCACATTGATCTGGTACTGGTACTTCCTGTATATAGCTCCATTATTGTGTATTTTCCTCCTCCTGTTACAATTTAAAAAAAAATGTTTTACTCTGCATCTTTAAGAAGGGCTCGTAACCAAGCATTTCACTGTAAAGTCTACACGCGTGTGTGACAAATAAAATGTGATGTGATTTGATTTGATTTGATTAAACATGCACATGCATGGGGGGTGAACTTGGCTCTCTACGACCAATCCAATTTCCAACGCCATAACCGAGGTCCAAACCGCTTAATGAGATTGCTAAGTGTTGTTTAGCTCGCTACAATATATACTACACACCATACATAAATATATAGTAGAAGTGTATGACTGAATAAACTGTCTGATTTCCTGTTAGGTGGGATCTCTCTTTGGTGAGAACTGAACACGACCCTGTATGAACTATAAGTGCAAGACCGAAGAAACTGCCAATAATAGACCAAGCAGTGCAAGCCGTGAATCTGTCCCCCTACTAACCTGTGAACAGAACTAGTTGTGGAATGAAATGGTACCTGGGAGGCTGTAAAGGTCTGCGGACCATCGGACTGAGGTGGATCTAAACTTCTCCTTCTCCAGACACTCTCTTCACATCAATAAGCACATCCACATTTAAGATCCTCTCACCCCAGAGTACCGAACAGACACATTATAAAAGCTTGTAATAAAAAGGTGATGCAATTTCCAGCCCATGGCTTCAAAGCGCCATGATTTTAGCTGTTAAATTGACAGGCAGTTATCTATTTAAAAAGGTTATGGAATGCTCCGGGAGGAACATTCTATCTAATCGGAAACTCCAATAGATGAAAATGAAAACGTATTATAAGACACAATGTGTCAGAGTTTTAAAAACGATGTAAAATGAAAAGGTTTCGCCAATTAACCCCGGCAGGCGTGTCTCTGGAAGCACAGTCTTGTAAGGAGATGGTCTCTGCTGACCTATGGAGTCATGGGGAGGACAGAAAGCTGCAGCCTTCTGGGTTTTTTACTCCTAATTGGACCGAGTTTTACAGGTCTCCTCTCTCGGCCTCGTCTCCATGCTGTGCCTTATTTACAAGAGCCTTAACATTTCAGCCTGCCTAACCTCTGACACGTGTAAAACATTTCCATTAGCAAGATGTGACGGTGGTGTCATTTCAAAGGTTTCTGGGAATAATGATAACCATATGGATTCTATAGGCTTACACACAGAAGAGCCATGTATTGCCTGCCTTTCATCTACACATAGGGGTGGGATCAGAAATGCCAGTCCTGGAATACTTTGTATTTAAGTTTTATTAGTAAAAAAAAACTTCTCAAAGCAGGCTCAACTTGCCTGACTGCCTACTGTCACGTTCTAACCTTAGTTCTTTTGTTATGTCTTTGTTTTAGTATGGTCAGGGCGTGAGTTGGGTGAGTTGTCTACGTTCGTTTTCTATGTTGTGTTTTGCATTTGGCCTGGTATGGTTCTCAATCAGAGGCAGGTGTCGTTAGTTGTCTCTGATTGAGAATCATACTTAGGTAGCCTTTTTCCACCTGTGTTTCGTGGGTGTTTATTTTCTGTTCTGTATTTTGTATTTCACCGTTCAGGACTGTTTTCGTTTCGTTCTCATGTTATGTTGTTTTTGTTTGAGTATTCGTTTTCATTAAAAGAGAATATGAATACTTACCACGCTGCATCTTGGTCCTCCTCTCTCCCAATGACGAGCGTTACAGAAACACCCACCACCAAAGGACCAAGCAGCGTGGTAACTGGCAGCAGCAGCAGCAGCAGAGGCCGAAATCTCAGGACTCCTGGACATGGGAGGAGATTTTGAATGGAGAAGGACCCTGGGCTCAGGCTGGAGAATATCGCCGCCCCAAAGCAGAGCTCGAGGCAGCGAGAGCTGAGCGGCGTTGGAATGAGGAGACAGCACGGCAGCGAGGTTGGAAGCCCGAGAGGGAGCCCCAAAAATGTATTGGGGGGTGGGGGGTGTCTAAGTCAGGTATGACACCTGAGCCAACTCCCCGTGCTTACCATGGAGAGAGAAGGACCGGGCAGGCACCGTGTTTTGCCGTGAGGCGCACAGTGTCCCCGGTGCGCAGGCATAGCCCGGTGCGGTACATAGCAGCGCCTCGTATCGGCTGGGCTAGAGTGGGCATCGAGCCAGGTGCCATGAAGCCGGCTCAGCGCATCTAGTCTCCAGTGCGTCTCCTCGGGCCGGGGTACATGGCACCAGCCCTACGCATGGTGTCCCCAGTTCGCCAGCACAGCCCAGTGCGGGCTATTCCACCTAGCCACACTGGCCTGGCTACGAGGAGCATTCAGCCAGGTAGGGTTGGGCAGGCTCGATGCTCGAGACCTGCAGTGCGCTTCCATGGTCCGGTCTATCCGGTGCCACCTCCACGCACCAGCCCTCCGGTGGCATCCTCCCGCACCAGGCTATCTCTCCGTCGCCTCCCTACAGGTGCTCCCGCCTGTCCAGTGATGCCAGAGTCTTCCTCATGCCCAGCGCTGCCAGAGTCTCCCATCTGTCCTGAGCTGCCAGAGTCTCCAGTCTGTCCTGAGCTGCCAGAGTCTCCCATCTGTCCTGAGCTGCCAGAGCCGCCCGTCAGTCGGGAGCTGCCAGAGCCGTCCGTCAGCCAGGAGCTGCCAGAGTTGCCTGTCACGCCGGCTAAAGAGGCGGAGAAAGACTATGGTGGAGTGGGGTCCACGTCCCGCGCCAGAGCCGCCACCGCGGACAGACACCCACCCAGACCCTCCCCTATAGGTTCAGGTTTTGCGGCCGGAGTCCGCACCTTTGGGGGGGTGGTACTGTCACCTTTGTTCATTTGTTATGTCTTTGTTTTAGTATGGTCAGGGCGTGAGTTGGGTGGGTTGTCTATGTTCTGTTTTCTATGTTGTGTTTTGCGTTGGGCCTGGTATGGTTCTCAATCAGAGGCAGGTGTCGTTAGTTGTAGCCTTTTTCCACCTGTGTTTTGTGGGTGTTTGTTTTCGGTTCTGTGTTTTGTATTTCACCGTTCAGGACTGTTTTCGTTTCGTTCTCGTGTTTTGTTGTTTTTGTTTGAGTATTCGTTTTCATTAAAAGAGAATATGAATACTTACCACGCTGCACCTTGGTCCTCCTCTCTCTCAACGACGAGCGTTACACGTACATTATCGGTCTTTCACTTAAACAATGGGGATGAACCAGAAAGATCCGATTTAGGTTCGGAATTCTTAGCAGTTTTTTGTCAAACATTTTTACCTGCCCAATGGGCAACCTCAGAAAAGGCTAAACTTCCACTCCGATGTACAACTGTGCCATCTGAATCAAATCAAATCACATTTTATTTGTCACATACACATGGTTAGCAGATGTTAATGCGAGTGTAGCGAAATGCTTGTGCTTCTAGTTCCGACAATGCAGTAATAACCAACAAATAATCTAACTAACAATTCCTAAACTACTGTCTTATACACAGGGATAAAGAATTTGTACATAAGGATATATGAATGAGTGATGGTACAGAGCAGCATAGGCAAGATACAGTAGATGGTATCGAGTACAGTATATACATATGAGATGAGTATGTAAACAAAGTGGCATAGTTAAAGTGGCTAGTGATACATGTATTACATAAGGATGCAGTCGATGATATAGAGTACAGTATATACGTATGAATATGAGATGAATAATGTAGGGTAAGTAACATTATATAAGGTAGCATTGTTTAAAGTGGCTAGTGATATATTTACATAATTTCCCATCAATTCCCATTATTAAAGTGGCTGGAGTTGAGTCAGTGTCAGTGTGTTGGCAGCAGCCACTCAATGTTAGTGGTGGCTGTTTAACAGTCTGATGGCCTTGAGATAGAAGCTGTTTTTCAGTCTCTCGGTCCCAGCTTTGATGCACCTGTACTGACCTCGCCTTCTGGATGATAGCGGGGTGAACAGGCAGTGGCTCGGGTGGTAGATGTCCTTGATGATCTTTATGGCCTTCCTGTAACATCGGGTGGTGTAGGTGTCCTGGAGGGCAGGTAGTTTGCCCCCGATGATGCGTTGTGCAGACCTCACTACCCTCTGGAGAGCCTCACGGTTGAGGGTGGAGCAGTTGCCGTACCAGGCGGTGATACAGCCCGCCAGGATGCTCTCGATTGTGCATCTGTAGACATTTGTGAGTGCTTTTGGTGACAAGCCAAATTTCTTCAGCCTCCTGCGCCTTCTTCACGATGCTGTCTGTGTGAGTGGACCAATTCAGTTTGTCTGTGATGTGTATGCCGAGGAACTTAAAACTTGCTACTCTCTCCACTACTGTTCCATCGATGTGGGTAGGGGGGTGTTCCCTCTGCTGTTTCCTGAAGTCCACAATCATCTCCTTAGTTTTGTTGACGTTGAGTGTGAGGTTATTTTCCTGACACCACACTCCGAGGGCCCTCACCTCCTCCCTGTAGGCCGTCTCGTCGTTGTTGGTAATCAAGCCTACCACTGTTGTGCCGTCCGCAAACTTGATGATTGAGTTGGAGGCGTGCGTGGCCACGCAGTCGTGGGTGAACAGGGAGTACCGGAGAGGGCTCAGAACGCACCCTTGTGGGGCCCCAGTGTTGAGGATCAGCGGGGAGGAAATGTTGTTACCTACCCTCACCACCTGGGGGCGGCCCGTCAGGAAGTCCAGTACCCAGTTGCACAGGGCGGGGTCGAGACCCAGGGTCTCGAGCTTGATGGCGAGCTTGGAGGGTACTATGGTGTTGAATGCCGAGCTGTAGTCGATGAACAGCATTCTCACATAAGTATTCCTCTTGTCCAGATGGGTTAGGGCAGTGTGCAGTGTGGTTGAGATTGCATCGTCTGTGGACCTATTTGAGTGGTAAGCAAATTGGAGTGGGTCTAGGGTGTCAGGTAGGGTGGAGGTGATATGGTCCTTGACTAGTCTCTCAAAGCACTTCATGATGACGGAAGTGAGTGCTACGGGGCGTTAGTCGTTTAGCTCAGTTACCTTAGAATCCTTAGAATCCTTCCCTTTCTTCTGGCTAGGAGGGATAATGAGATGGCTGATTCCATTCCCAAGAGGCAATAGGCATCAGAACAGTCATTAACTACTGGGATGCTATCAGGACAATAAAGAATATGAAGAAATATATCATATTGATTTGAGTGTATCATATAAAATGAAGACATGTTTTATTTATCAGGAAAATCCCATCCCTGTGACCAGGACCTAAAGTATTACCACCACCCATCAAAGAGATTTGGTAGATAAGAATACTGTAGGGATTGCGTGTGATGATCTCTTCATGAAGCCCATCTCTTTTGTTCTTTAGACGAGCCCACCATGAGCCACAACTAACCTCCCCGTCCACTGCCCTTGAGCCTTCTGTTCTAACTGGCTCAACAACAGAAAGCTTGGCTGGAGGACCATTCATCAGACAAAGACACAAGCTGTGAGAAGTGTCTGTCCCGCACAGCACTCCAGTCCCATTGACGAGGGCAGGGGCCTCAACCTTGCCTTTGGCTGGGAGGGATAGAGAATGGTGCATTACAGGCAGGGCTCTGTCTGTGATACTATATAATGATTGTCTTTCCTCCATAGGAGCACCTCTCTCAGCAAATTAGTTTCCCCTCTCCTGTCTAGAGGCTCTCTATATATATATATGTGACTGCCACCCCTGTGCTCCATTCTCCCCTTCCAGCATTGCAGTTTGAGTCAGAAATGAAACAATTCAATATAAGTATATAGTGATGGAAGGTGGAAAGAAACTGGAGAAAAAGAGGCATCATCATTGTATGGTAAATTACTGGAGCACCATCCAGAGAGGTATTCATTGTCTACAATTTGTCCCCACTTTTTTCTCACTTCTATCAAGTCTTTATCTCTAAGATCATTTTAAATCTATTTGTACTTTCTTTGCCTTAAGGTAAAAAAGTTGCTTCAGAGAACATCATGGGAGGTTTATGAAGTTTCGAACTCAAATTCTTCTTTTCTTCTAGAGTTTTATTATATTTTTTACAATTAATTTGAGTGTCACTGGTCTTTGTGGTCGTCACAGGACCGATATTACACATTATGCTGCTGGGGTACATAGTGGATCGATAGTCTTTCTCTTACATATGACAGAGAGGGTGGAAGAGCACCGCAGACTGTTGATACTTATATGATGTGACTTGACTTCAGTATTATGTGACTTGACTTCGGCACTTCATCTCAGTGCAAGAGGTGTCACTACTGTCTCCAGTCCCTGAGCTTCCATCCTCCTCTGGGCCCATTGACTTCAATACAAAACCTAGGAGGCTCATGACTCTCACCCCCTTCCATAGACTTAACAGTAATTATGACAACTTCTGAAGGACATCCTCCAGCCTAGCAGAGCTCTTGCAGCAAGAACTGACAAGTTGTCCGCCCAATCAAAGGATCAGATAATTAATATAGTACTGAAAACATATGCTACAGCTAGCTAGTAATGCAGTGTATAAAATGTGGTGAGTAGTTTACTCAAAGAGAGAAAAAGACAATAGTTAAACTGTTTTGAACAAATGTATTTCTTCCAAAATGAAGGAGAAGCAAGAGAGAAATAGAGAGAGATGGTCATTTTTTTTCACTTTCAGTTTCACTTACTTAGCCAGCAAATGTAGCTATCTAGTTTAGCCTACTGAAACACCCTGCTCATACAGAGGGATACTATGTTAGCTAGCTGGCTATGACTATCCAACACAACACTGGAACTCTTCCAATTCAAGATAAGCTTTTGGTATCACTAATTTTTTGCCACCTGGGCCCTCCAGTGAAACTGCTTACTGACTGTACACGAACGTTACTGCATGATTGTAGCGGGTTTACTAACCTGTTTAGTTATATTAGCTATGCTGACTATGACATTACTTTAGCAGATATGGTAACAATGATGTAGGCTGTGTGTAGGGGTTTGGTTTGGAAAGGTTTTTTGGCCAGGTCACATACAGCTGAAGTCCACAAGCGAAGGGAATAGATGAGAGGAAGAGAGCCCATAGAAGGAATACAATGTGGCTGCTATGAATGTGAACTGTGTTTACGAGTGATCAGGGATGTATTCATTCTGCCGATTCTGTTGAAAAATGTTTCTTCAACGGATGCAAACGGAACCAAACAGGGATAAACATAACTGAATTTGCCCAATAGAAACTCTTGCTTGCAACTCTTGGACTAATGATTACACCCTATATCAGCTAGATGTAGGCAAGAGTGTGCAAGGGAGTATTAAATGCCACTGTCAGTCCATGTTTCGCTGTCTGTCGCCTCAAATTTGTTTCTTGACCTGTGTGCAACTACATTGTAAACTTTCATTCATAGGCTAGGTTGTACATTCTCATGATGTATATAGGGAAATATTTAGTATCATGTAGTAGCCTAAATCTATCGCTATTACATTGAACTGGGTGAAGGGAATATGAATGAGAGATATCCAATATGCTGTAATAGAAATAAGGCCATGCTCATGAAATAAAAAATAACCTCCCTCATCTTAAATGGCACTGACCGCCACTGGTGTTAGTGATGCGCAGGTCAGCTATTTGTTCACTCGCACCCACCTACAATTGCTAATAACCCATCCACAACCGCCAAACTAAATGTGATAAAGTGAAAATATGAGGCCCACACCCGAGAATGCGCATGTACAGTTATCTTTTTCTCTTTAACATTTATTGAACAATGTACTTTTCTTAAACATTTCTTAATTTATTTATTGGATGTTTAGGCCAATTGAACAGTATGTGACAATGTGAGCTCTCTACTGCTCTCTCATCATGTTGAACCACTGGTCTCCATTCCTCATGTAAAGTGATTAACCTACAAACATTTCCATTTCTGTAAACTGTATTAGGCCTACTGCCATTGCATTAAACTTATGAGTGCACCATTTGTTTGTGCTATTAGCGTTAACACAAACACAAACTCAAGCACTATTTCATTAGTTTATAAAATAATGTGTGTTAGAGTTCTGTCAGGGAAGGGCGTGCAGTGTTGCTAGCAGGTGCAGATGCCACACTTCAGTATTTCAGGCAATCTGTAATTGCACTGGTTTCTCCCGTTTGGGATTCATACTATTCTGACAAGTTTCATTGTATTTCTTAACCAGTCGGGTAACTGTATTATTTATGGTGTACGTTTATTGTGCTGACGTCTGTATATTTGATTTCCTTTTAGTGTCTATAACAATTATCAGGGCCGTAACTAGGGTCTGAGTTTTAGTGAGGTCTGGAAGAATTCTCAAATGCTATTTGGAGAATTGCAAAGATAAGAAAAAATGACCCCAGTAATTATCACGTTGGTTTCTGTAACTTCATTCACTTCAGTTGATCTACAAACACTTAGCCTACACATGAACTCACATCAACTCAGTACCGGGATTAAAAACTATAATTTAATACGTACAGAGGGATCTGTAAGCAGGAAAAGTATTTTATTAACAAAAAGTTAACAAAATAATTCATTACAACACCACACTCCTCTTGAGTTGGAGGCATGCATGGCCACGCAGTCATGGGTGAACAGGGAGTACAGGAGAGGGCTGAGAACGCACCCTTGTGGGGCCCCAGTGTTGAGGATCAGCGAGTTGGAGATGTTGTTTCCTACCCTCACCACCTGGGGCGTCCCATCAGAAAGTTCAGGACCCAGTTGCACAGGGCGTGGTTGAGACCCAGGGTCTCGAGCTTATTGACGAGTTTGGGGGATACTAGGGTGTCAAATGCTGAGCTGCTGTCGATGAACAGCATTCTTTCATAGGTATTCCTCTTGTCCAGATGGGTTAGGGGATTAGGGCAGTGTGCAGTGTGATTGCGATTGCGTCGTCTGTGGACCTATTGGGGCGGTAAGTGAATTGGAGTGGGTCTATTGTGTCAGGTAGGTTGGAGGTGATATGATCCTTGACTAGTCTGTCAAAGCACTTCATGACTACAGAAGTGAGTGCTACGGGGCGATAGTCATTTAGCTCAATGGTGGCCCTCTTGAAACATGTGGAACAGCAGACTGGGATAGGGATTGATTGAATATGTCCATAAACATACCAGCCAGCTGGTCTGCGCATGCTCTGAGGACACGGCTAGGGATGCCGTCTGGACTGGCAACCTTGCGGGGGTTAACACATTTAAATGTTTTACTCACGTTGGCTGCGGTGAAGGTGAGACTGCAGGTTTTGGTAGAGGGCCGTGTCAGTGGCACTGTATTGTCCTCAAAGCGATCTAAGAAGTTGTTTAGTTTGTATGGGAGCAAGACATCGGTGTCCTTGACGGGGCTGGTTTTCTTTTTGTTGTCCGTGATTGACTGTAGACCCTGCCACATACCTCTCGTGTCTGAGCCATTGAATTGCGACTACTTTGTATCTATAGTGACGCTCAGCTTGTTTGATTGCCTTGTGGAGTATATAGTTGCACTGTTTGTGTTCGGTCATGTTTCCTGTCGCCTTGCCCTGATTAAAAGCAGTGGTTTGCGCTTTCAGTTTTGCGCAAATGCTTCCATCAATCCACGGTTTCAGGTTGGGGAAGGTTTTAATATCACCGATGCACTTGCTAAGAAACTTGCTCACCGAATCAGCGTATACATCAATGTTGTTGTTCGACGTTATCCGGAACATATCCCAGTCCATGTGATCGAAGCAATCTTGAAGAGTGGAATCAGATTGGTCAGACCAGCGTTGAACAGACCTGAACACGGCCGTTTCCTGTTTTAGTTTTTGTCTATAGGCTGGTAGCAAAAAAATGGAGTCGTGGTCAGATTTGCCGAAAGAAGGAGGGCGAGGGAGGACTTTGTATGCGTTGCAGAGGTTAGAGTAACAGTGATCCGGGATTTTTCCGGCCTGGGACTTGCATTCGATATGCTGATACATTTTAGGGAGCCTTGTTTTCAGATTAGCCTTGTTAAAATCCCCAGCTACAATAAATGCAGCCTCATGATATGTGGTTTCCAGTTTAAATAGAGTCCAATGAAGTTCTTTCAGGGCCGCCAAGGTGTCCGCTTGGGGGGGATATACACGACTGTGATTATAATCGAAGATAATTCTCTTTTAGATAATGTGGTCGGCATATGATTGTAAGCAATTCTAGGTCAGGTGAACAAAAGGACTTGAGTTCCTGTATGTTGTTATGATCACACCACGACTCGTTAATCATAAGGCATACACCCCCGTCCACTGACAAAGAAATGATCTGTCTATAATTTTAATGGTAGATTTATTTGAACAGTGAGAGACAGAATAACAACACAAAAATCCAGAAAAATGCATGTCAGGAAATAAGTATTTGACCCCTCTGCAAAACATGACTTAGTACTTGGTGGCAAAACCCTTGTTGGCAATCACAGAGGTCAGACGTTTCTTGTAGTTGGCCACCAGGTTTGCACACATCTCAGGATGGATTTTGTCCCACTCCTCTTTGCAGATCTTCTCCAAGTCATTAAGATTTCGAGGCCGACGTTTGACAACTTGGACCTTCAGCTCCTTCCACAGATTTTCTATGGGATTAAGGTCTAGTGACTGGCTAGGCCACTCCAGGACCTTAATGTGCTTCTTCTTGAGCCACTGTCATGCTGGAATACCCATCCACGACCCATTTTCAATGCCCTGGCTGAGAGAAGGAGATTCTCACCCAAGATTTGACGGTACCTGGCCCCGTCCATTGTCCCTTTGATGCGGTGAAGTTGTCCTGTCACATTAGCAGAAAAACACCCCCAAAGCATAATGTTTCCACCTCCATGTTTGACGGTGGGGCTGGTGTTCTTGGGGTCATAGGCAGCATTCCTCCTAACACAGCAAGTTGAGTTGATGCCAAAGAGCTCCTTTTTGGTCTCATCTGACCAAAACACCTTCACCCAGTTGTCCTCTGAATCATTCAGAAGTTCATTAGCAAACTTCAGACGGGCATGTATATGTGCTGTCTTGAGCAGGGGGACCTTGCGGGCACTGCAGGATTTCAGTCCTTCACGCCGTAGTGTTACCAATTTTTTCTTGGTGACTATGGTCCCAGCTGCCTTGAGATCATTGACAAGATCCTCCCATGTAGCTCTGGGCTGATTCCTCACCGTTCTCATGATCATTGCAACTCCACGAGGTGAGATTTTGCATGGAGCCCCAGGCCGAGGGAGATTGACAGTTCTTTTGTGTTTTTTTCATTTTCAAATACTCGCACCAACTGTTGTCACCTTCTCACCAAGCTGCTTGGCGATGGTCTTGTAGCCCATTCTAGCCTTGTGTCGCTCTACAATCTTGTCCCTGACATCCTTGGAGAGCTCTTTGGTCTTGGCCATGGTGGAGAGTTTGGAATCTGATTGATTGATTGCATCTGTGGACAGGTGTCTTTTATACAGGTAACAAACTGATTTGGAGCACTCCCTTTAAGAGTGTGCTCCTAATCTCAGCTCATTACCTGTATAAAAGACACCTGGGAGCCAGAAATCTTTCTGATTGAGAAGGGGTCAAAAACTTATTTCCCCAATTAAAATGCAAATCAATTTATGACATTTTTGACATGCGTTGGTATGAATTTTTTTGTTGTTATTCCGTCTCTCACTGTTCAAATAAACCTACCATTAAAATTATAGACTGATCATTTATTTGTCCATGGGAAAACTTACAGAATCAGCAGGGGATCAAATACTTTTGTCAGATATAGACCCGACTTGCTTTTAAATTTCACTTCATTTACTTGAAAGTAACACACATTATCACTTCTCCAAAGCAAAGCAAAGTGCTAATATATTCCAAATCATTTTTTCCTACCCCTACCAGAGCCACTTAAAAATAAATATGTTGGCTTTTCTATTTGTGTTGAAAATAGTCTATTTGTAAAAAGAGGATTCCGAGTTCAGTGAAAATGCCACTCTGTATCTCTATGACAAGGTGTTTAAGAGATCCAAAGCATGTTTATCAGCTAGAGGCAGGAGGCATAGACATCACACACAGAGGAACATGAAAAAATGTGTCGGAAAAGCACTGAAAATCCCAGAGAGAGAGAGAACTACAGCACCAGCATCTCAGCTGTCTGAGGGAAGATTTCACCACTCCAAATAACGGACGTTTGAGTCACCCCAGTGCGTACACACTGGTTAAATCTACATTGTTTCAACAGAACTTGTCAATGTATTGTGACGTGGATTCTACATGGAAATTTGAACCACAGGATTATGTCGTCATTGATTATGTCGTCACTGTTAAAAAAAGCAGCTTCTTGCTATATTCGTTGACAGTATCTCTAGTCATAGTTTTGAATGTTTAGAAATCTCATAGTAGAGTGGTTATCAACTTCTCTAGGCTCCTGGAAGCTGCAGTCACAATGACCTGAGCATTCTGATTGACAAGCCGTAGGCCTATAGGTGCACTTGATTAACTCTCCAGGCCCACCGGGTAGGCAAAGTTGGTACCTTCAGATACATGAAATGGTTCAAAATGGGAGCACTTCGACTACCAAATCGACTAGGGAAGCCTCCAAGGCGTCGTGACCGACCGGTTGGTGAGCACTGCTGTACACAGAAAACAAAATGTATCAGAAGTTTAAATCAAATCAAATTGTATTTGTCACCTTACCATGCAATGCTAACTTACAAGCCCTTAACCAACAATTAGAGTTAATAATGTCATGACTGTCCTGATCAGGTCAGGTTACAGGAGACCACAACCGTACAGATTATCTCTCACCCCAACAGAGGAGGGAGATCTAGGGGTATGAAGATGTGAGGGATTTTATGACCCCTCACGCCCATTGTAAATCTTAGGCAACAGACAAAATTCCTTTGTCCTCTCACTATGGAGAACCGGACTCAGAACATTAAACATGCAATAAATGGACTTTGGAACAATGGTCTCGTCAGCCACAATGGTGGTAATGACGATAGATGGAATATGAAAATTAATGTCATTTTTGTTATGTCAGTAAAAGTCAAAGGACAAGGTTATAACAAAAACATTGTAACTTTAAGAGTTTTCCTAATATCTGCTTGATGTTTATACATTGTATGTTGTGTGGAAAATGTCCAAATCAAAGAGAATGTTTTTGTAAAGATGAAATGCGAAGTTGGTTGTCTAAATTGGATCTGAGTAAAATCTAGACCTTGCCTCATAACTTGGTGCGTCCAGAGAATTGCCCTAAAGGCGGTTACCCCCACTTCTGACCCGAGGCTATAAGACATGTGAGTTAAGAATTAAAATATCAGACTAAGTGACCCGAGCTGCAGCAAAGGTCTGAGTAGTCAACGACCCCAAAACGCAACACGAGGTTGAAGACTTAGGAATCCTTCTCTACCCATGCTACGGATGAGTAACTGCTTCTAAAAGGGTGAATTCAAGCAGGACTTTCCATTTCACCAGTCTCTATCAAATCGTGTACCTACACTGTTTTCATTCCTACGCTGTGAGCCCTGAGCTACAGGGCTGGCTGTCCTCAGTAGACGCCTTTCAGAACAAGGGCGAGGAATCAGACTATTAAGCCAAAAGGACACTGACATCTTGAGGACAACCAGAGAGTTGCACCAGAGAAGTGTGTCATTTCTTGAAGCCTAAACGGCCCACCTTCAACGCGTAATTACATAATTATATTCTGACCCATAAGAGCGGCAGTTAGGGGCAAGAATCGGGTTAAAATAAGCATAATAAGAAATGTACATTTCTTGTGTTACCTTGTGATTGATTCGAATTTTAGTTTATTTCGTAAATATTTCATTAACTATTTCTTGAACTGCATGGTTGTAAGTAAGCATTTCACGGTTGTATTCGCTGCATGTGATTCGCTGCACTTTCACAATAAGGTCTTGACTAACTTGTACCCTCGCACATTGACTCGGTACAGGTACACCCTGTATATAGCCTCGTTATCGTTATGAACATTTCTTGTGCTACCTTTCGATTGATTCAATTTTTTATTATTTTACAATTTTTTATTAATATTTTATTGTCGTGACGTTGTATTAATATCCCCTTGCTGTCTCTGCCTGTCCGGTTCCCCTCTTTCCACTGGAATTCTCTGCCTCTAACCCTGTTACAGGGGCTGAGTCACTGGCTTACTGGGGCTCTCTCACACCGTCCCTGGGAGGGGTGCGTCACCTGAGTGGGTTGATTCACTGATGTGGTCATCCTGTCTGGGTTGGCGCCCCCCCTTGGGTTGTGCCATGGCGGAGATCTTTGTGGGCTATACTCAGCCTTGTCTCAGGATGGTAAGTTGGTGGTTGAAGATATCCCTCTAGTGGTGTGGGGGCTGTGCTTTGGCAAAGTGGGTGGGGTTATATCCTTCCTGTTTGGCCCTGTCTGGGGGTGTCCTCGAATGGGGCCACAGTGTTACCTGACCCCTCCTGTCTCAGCCTCCAGTATTTATGTGTCGGGGGGCTAGGGTCAGTTTGTTATATCTGGAGTACTTCTCCTGTCCTATTCGGTGTCCTGTGTGAATTTAAGTGTGTTCTCTCTAATTCTCTCTTTCTCTCTTTCTTTCTCTCTCTCGGAGGACCTGAGCCCTAGGACCATGCCTCAGGACTACCTGACATGATGACTCCTTGCTCTTTGCCTTTCTAGGGAGTTTTTCCTAGCCACTGTGCTTCTACACCTGCATTGCTTGCTGTTTGGGGTTTTAGGCTAGGTTTCTGTACAGCACTTTGAGATATCAGCTGATGTATGAAGGGCTATATAAATCAATTTGATTTGATTTTGATTTATTCGTTAATGTGATGACTGCTGCTCATCGAATGATTAACGGTTTATAATTGCGTGATTAAATTAATCAGGCAATTATCAACTCATTAACCTGGGGCACCATGGGAAC
This sequence comes from Oncorhynchus masou masou, assembly GCF_036934945.1. Classification (NCBI taxonomy): domain Eukaryota; kingdom Metazoa; phylum Chordata; class Actinopteri; order Salmoniformes; family Salmonidae; genus Oncorhynchus; species Oncorhynchus masou. The sequence continues at coordinate 24,514,974 of NC_088217.1, read as the reverse complement.
CCCCCTTTTACACTACTGCTACTCTCTGTTCATCATATATGCATAGTCACTTTAACCATATCTACATGTTCATACTACCTCAATCAGCCTGACAAACTGGTGTCTGTATGTAGCCTCGCTACTTTTATAGCCTCGCTACTGTATATAGCTTGTCTTTTTTACTGTTGTTTTATTTCTTTACCTTCCTATTGTTCACCTAATACCTTTTTTTGCACTATTTGTTAGAGCCTGTAAGTAAGCATTTCACTGTAAGGTTGTATTTGGCGCACGTGACAAATACACTTTGATTTGATACGCACAACGTACTACCCTCTGTAGCGCCTTCCGGTCAGAGGCTGAGCAGTTGCCATACCAGAGGGTAATGCCACCGGTCAGGATGCTCTCAATGGTGCAGCTGTAGATCTTTTGAGTATCTGGGGACCCATGCCAAATATTTTCAGTCTCCTGTGTGGGAAAAGGTGTTGTCATACCCTCATCACAACTGTCTTGGTGATAGTTTGTTGGTGATGTGGACACCAAGGAACTTGAAACTCTCGACCCGCTTCACTTCAGTCCTGTCGATGTTAACTTTTTATGGCAGGGGCAGTATTGAGTAGCTTGGATGAAAAGGTGCCCATTGTAAATGGCCAACTCCTCAGTCTCAGTTGCTAATATATGCATATTATTATTAGTATTAGATAGAAAACACTCTGAAGTTTCTACAACTGTTTGAATTATATCTGTGAGTATAACAGAACTCATATTGCAGGCAGAAACCTGAGAAATTCCACTGTTTGGATTTTTTCTGGGGGTGGCAGATTTTCAACCAAGCTCTCATTGAAATTACAGACAGATATGGATGAGTTTTCACTTCCTACGCCTTCCACTAGATGTCAACAGTCAATAGAACTTTGTCGGATGACTCTAATGTGAAGGGGGGTCGAATGAGACAGGAAATAGTCACCATTGCCACGAGTTGACCATGCTTTCGCTATGCACGTTCACAGGGGAAGGACCTGCGTTCCACCGGTCATCTGAAGTCATTCTAATTCTCCGGTTGGAATGTTATTCAAGATATATATAAACAACATTCTAAAGATTGATTCAGTACATCGTTTGACATGTTCCTACTGACTGTTACGGAACATTTGGACATTTCGTCACGTTACATTGGACGCGCTTTGTGACTTTGGAATTGTTTACCAAACGCGCTAACCAAAGTAGCTAATTGGACGGACATTAACGGACATTTTCGAACAAATCAAGCATTTATTGTGGACCAGTGATTCCTAGGACTGCATTCTGATGAAGTTCATCAAAGGTAAGGAAACATTTATCATGTATTTTCTGGTTTCTGTTGACTCCAACATGGCGGCTAATTTGGCTAATGTTCTGAGCTCCTTCTCAGATTATTGCATGGGTTGCTTTTTCCGTAAAGTTTTTTTGAAATCTGACACAGCGGTTGCACTAAGGAGAGGTATATCTATAATTCCATGTGTATAACTTGTATTATCATCTACATTTATGAGTATTTTTGTTGAAACGGTGTGGCTATGCAAAATCACTTGATGTTTTTGGAACTAGTGAATCTAATATGCCAATGTAAACTCAGATTTTTTTAAATATAAATATGAACTTTATCAAACAAAACATGCATGTATTGTGTAACATGAAGTTCTATGAGTGTCATCTGATGAAGATAATTCAAGGTTAGTGATTCATTTTATCTCTATTTTTGCTTCTTGTGAACGCTATATTTCGCTGGAAAATGGCTGTGCTTATTGTGGTTTGGTGGAGACCTAACATAATCGTTTGTAGTGCTTTTTCTGAAAAGCATATTTGAAATCGGACACTTTGGTGGGATTAACAATGAAATTACCTTTAAAATTATATAAGACACATGTATGTTTTAGGCATTGTAATTATGAATTTGGCGCCCTCTATTTTCACTTGTAGTTGTCATAATCGATCCCATTAGCGGGATTGCAGCCATAACAAGTTTTAAAGGGGGCCTGTAGTTCATGATCAGCTCCGTTGTCTTGCTCAAATTGAGAGAGATGTTGTTGTCCTGGCACGACACTGCCAGGTCTCTGACCACCTCCCTATTGGCTGTCTCATCGTTGTCGGTGATCAGACCTACCACTGTTGTGTCATCAGCAAACTTAATGATGTTGTTGGAGTCGTGCATGGCCATGCAGTCGTAGGTGAACAGGGAGTACAGGAGGGAACTAAGCACGCACCCCTGACGTGCCCCAGTGTTGAAGATCAGCGTGGCAGATGTGTTGTTGCCTACCCTTACCACCTGGGGGTGGCCCGTCAGAAAGTCCAGGATCCATGTGCAGAGGGAGGTGTTGAGTCCCAGGGTACTTAACTTAGTGATGAGCTTTGTGAGCACTATGATGTTGAACGTTGAGCTGCAGTCAATGAACAGCATTCTCATGTAGGTCAATCAATCAGATTTATTCATAAAGCCCTTCTTACATCAGCTGATGTCACAAAGTGCTGTACAGAAACACAGCCTAAAATCCCAAACAACAAGCAATGCAGGTGTTTGTGAGACATATCCATTTGGTCTTCTCTTCTTATAATACCTTTATAGCAGTGTTTTGCAACACTGCTATAGCCTGATATGTGGTTGTGGATGTAGCCTAGCTTGCCTAGGCACTTCTGCATTTCATTTACCGTCTGCGGTTTTATCATATCCTGTACTGTCTCTAGGTAACTCTCGCTTGCAGTAATATCATTGTTTATTGTAAACCCGAGAAAGCTCACTTCCTTTTACCCTATTTGAATTTTGGTTTGGTTGAGCTTCATGCCTGCAGTATTCAACTTGGTTAAGGCCACTTTTGTGTCTGGGTATTCTGCTTTGCTTCCCTGGCTTATGTACTCCTCCAATTATTTTGTGTGCAAACTCTGTTCCCAGGGTTCCACAATCCTTTTTTAACTGCTGTATTTTTCTCTTACCTAGCTTTTCTGTTATTTGATTAATATTTTTCTCTGGCAAGGCCGTTTCTGTTCTGACTCTCTCTATTTGGTCTGGAACATTTACAGGTTAAAAATGGTTCATATTTATGACTCCCCTTACTTATAATTGTTTAACGTCCGATAAGCTGAGGAGATTTTCTTCTCCTTGTAGCATAGTTATCCCCAATGGTTTATTATTTTCATATCTTTTTAAAGTCTATCCTGAAATTTTACCCTGAGGTGTCCACACTGCGGCTGTTTTTTAAGTTTTTTTTTACTCCTGTGTCAGTGTCTAACTGACCTAATACATTTGCACATGGGTCACTATCTGTTTCAGCGCTTTCATTGTAGTTATGTCTATGTTTAACTTCCTCTTAACTGCTGCTTTAATGGCTATGGTTTAAAACCAGCCTTTTTCGCTTCCGCATCTGCTTCCTGTTGCCGCAGCGAATACTGTCAGTAACAGATATGGTTTCTGTTTCCAAATATTGACTGACTGTCTCCCTGTTTGCACTAATGCATTTTATAGAACTCAACATTTCTATGCAGTAACCTATAAGATAATTATATAGTTCAACTTTATTAACCCGATACTGTTAATGACCCTGGGTGTCACGCCCTGGTCTTAATATTTTGTGTTTTCTTTATTATTTTGGTCAGGCCAGGGTGTGACATGTGTTATTTATGTGGTGTGTTTTGTCTAGGGTTTTTTTGTAGGTAATGGGATTGTGGTATAGTATAGTAGTCTAGGAAAGTCTATGGTTGCCTGGAGTGGTTCTCAATCAGAGGCAGGTGTTTATCGTTGTCTCTGATTGGGAACCATATTTAGGCAGCCATATTCTTTGAGTGTTTCGTGGGTGATTGTTCCTGTCTCTGTGTTTGTTGCACCAGATAGGCTCAGTCACTTTGGATTTTCTTTTTTCCTTGTTTTGGAAGAGAAGAAAACGAGCGCCATTCTCCTTGCGGAGATGGTGCAAAATACATCAACTCGGTCGGTCCCAGGGATTGGGCAGGCCAACACGATTCGTTTTGCTTGGAAGGAAAAGGAGTTGGAGCCTTTACGACGGGAAACTTTTGGAAGGATAATATTGATGGGGATTCTAAAGCTGACGGTGAAGGACGTGTTTTGTTTCCAAGGCAACTCGTTGAAGGGAGCATACGACGTGGCACTATATACAGAGGAGAAACACGATGATATCCTGAGAAGGGCAAGAGCAGTGGGAGGTGAGAGGCCGATGAGCCACTACGAAATAACAAGCCTGGCGAAGAACAACTTTAGGGTTGTAACTGTCAACATTTACAACCCATACGTTAAAGACGAAGAGGTGAGGGCCTTTCTGGGGAGATACATGGATAACGTCTCCTCAGCTAGGCACCTCAAAGACTCCCTTGGGTTTTGGAATGGGATGAGAGGCTTCCAGGCCCTCCTCAGGGAGGACCCAAAGGGACATGGTGGCTACCTCCATCCTCCTGCTATGTTCTCCCTTGGGGCTGACAGGGGACGTTGTTTTATGCACAGCCCCCATTTTGCAGGCGCTGTATGGCCCCACATTTTCGCCTCGTGCAGCATGAGAAAATGCAGATTTTGTGGATCTGAGGATCACGAGGCGAGGGATTGTGACAAGCCTAAGACGTGCCATGGGTGTGGCTCGTCAGCACACCTGTGGCGGCGGTGCCCGGCCCGTCAGAGGTCATATGCGTCTGCGGCTGGGGGGGGGGGGCAGGAGTGGGGATGGGGGAAGAAGAGGAGGGGAAGGAAGCACGCCTCATGACCAGAGTACAGGTCCAGAGGGGAAGGCCACAAGGAAGGAATTAGGAGCAAGAAGCGGCGGATGGAAGACTGAAGGAAATGGAAGGCACAAGAGTAGGAGAACCAGGAAAAGCGGCGGAAAAGGGCAACCGAGTGGAGGAGCATGAAAGAGAAGAAAGCAAGGGAGGAGTGGTGGAGAAGGAGACGGTGGAAGAGCAAGTGGACTGGGGGGAAAGTGCCCTGGTGGAAGAGATGAGGGGTATGGTGGAGGAGCTGGCGGGGGGGAGGGTGGTATCTCTCCACTGCCGCCATCACCAAAGAAGAGAATGAAGAGGAGGGTGCGATTGGCCGACAGTGAGGGGGAGGGGATGGCCAAGAGAGTGATGGGGGTGGGATAAACCTCTGGGTTGCTGCTGGTTTCCCCAGGCCCTCAACTTCGTTTGGGTGGGGACACACCTAACAAGACTCAGGTCTGGGTACAGGAGGAGGTGGGGTGTTTTTTGTTTGGGGGCTCAGCCTCCCCAATTTTTTTCCAAACCAGATGCAACACTGGGGAGGGGGAGGATTGTGGGGGTAGACCCAGGGTGCAGGGCACCCCGGAGCCAAACACTATTCCTGCATCCTGGGATGGTGTGATGGAGGAAGAGGGGGGGATGTCGGGATTACGGATGGTGTTCTCACCGGTAGATATGGAGCAGGGGAGCATCGGGTGAGTCTCCTGTTTTTTTTTCTGTCTGGGTTTAGAATTTGAGTGTATTACATGTTTTTATTTTTTCATGGAGTCTAATTTTACTTTTGTTAGTTTAAATGTAAGGGGATTAAAGGATTTTGTTAAGAGGAGGGCGGTTTTTAGTTATTTGGAGGGTGTGGGGTTTGATTTTTGTTCTTTACAGGAGGTTCACCTGAGGGATGGAGGGGAAGTTAGTAGGTTTAAGAGGGAGTGGGACAAGGGGGTTTGGGGTGTTGGGGGGGTTCACTCATCGTGGGTAGGGATTTTGTGTGGGCACAGGGAGGTAAAAGTGGAGGATTCTTTTGTGGTAATGCAGGGGAGGGTTATAGGGGTGGATGTCACGATAAGGGATTGTAAATTTAGATTAGTGGTGGTGTATGGGCCACAGGTGGTGGCAGACAGGAGGGAGATGGTGGACTGTCTGATGCCCTGTGTGTCACAAATAGGAAATTAGTGAAAGGGGGGATTTTAATAAAGATTTAGGAAGAGGGGGGATAGCAGTGCAGGCGCCATTGCCAGGCTAATGGCTTGCCATGGTCTGGTAGATGGTGGTCTGCACACTACTCCGAAAATGGACGGTCCTACATGGCGTAACTCCAGGGGGGTTGAGCGGAGGCTCGACTATATTTTTGTACCCAGGTCTTTGGGTAAGTTGTCTGGGCGGCTGTTGCCTATTTTCTTTTCGGATCACGACGGGGTGCTCCTGCAGGTGGGGTCGCCAGTCTGCCTCTTTGGTAGGGGGTACTGGAAGTTAGATCGGGATGTGCTGGAGGAGCAGGCTTTTGTTGACGGGCTTTTTGGTTTCTTTTGGAGGCTTGAAGGCCTCCGGTCCATGTGCGAGGGGGTGTTAGAGTGGTGGGAATTAGTTAAGGTGAGGATTAGGGCTTTTATAATAGGATATTGCAAGAGGAAAAAAAGGGAGGAGAGGAGGGAGGTGAATCGTATCCAAAGGTTAATTGAACTCCAATACGAGGCAGGCAACCTCGGCGGGTCGTTTGACTGGGAGAGATCCGCAACCCTAAAGGCGCAGCTCAGGGAGTTGCAGGAGCGGAAGGCTCGAGCTTTCCTGGAGCGTGCGCATAGTGGCTTTCTAGAACATAATGAGACTTGTTCTGCTATGTTCTTTAAGTCGGTTAGGGCCAGACAGAGTAGGAAGTTAATGCATGGCGTTAGGGAAGAAAATGGTAGTATAGTTAGAGAACCAGAGGATATGGTCAGGGTGACAACTGATCATTTCCAAGGTTTATTTAAGGAAATGGAAATAGATGTAGAGCAGGGAAATGTGTTTTTAGAACACTTGTCCAGGCGGTTGCTGGAGGACATTAGAGAAGTGATGGAGGCCCAGATCTCACTAGAAGAGGTTGAGAGCGCTCTTAGGAGGATGGGAAAAGGGAAGGTGCCTGGGATGGATGGGCTGCCGGCTGAGTTTTATCTCAAGTTTTGGGGTATACTTGGACCAGTGGTCCTCGAAGTCTTGAAGGCCATCCTTGAGACGGGGTCCCGGGGGGATCAATGGCTGTTGGTGTGCTGTCACTTTTATATAAGAAGGGGAAGTAACAGACCTTGGCAACTGGCGGCCGTTGACCATGCTGTGTGTAGATTACAAGCTACTTGCAAAGGTTTTAGCAGACCGGTTGCGCACAGCCCTTCCCTACGTTGTCCATGAGGATCAGACGTGCGGGGTAGAGGGTCGCTCTATTAGATGGAACCTACAGTTAATCAGGGACTCCATCGCTTGGGTCGAAGATAGAGGACTGCCTTTAATGGTAGCAGCGCTAGATCAGGCAAAAGCCTTTGATCGCGTGAATAGATCCTTTTTATTCAGAGTGTTAGGTCGATTAGGATTTGGGGAGAAGTTCATAGGATGGATTCGTACATTATATGTCGGAGCGGGGTGCCGAGTTAGTGTAACTAGTCACTTGGGTGATGTTTTTTACCTCTCGTCTGGGGTCAGGCAGGGGTGCCCACTTTCGGCTCTCCTCTTCGTTTGGTACATGGAGCCTCTGGGGTCTGCCATTAGGGCAGACACAGGGGTGGAAGGCTTGTTGATCCCTGGAAGTGGTGGGCTGCGTGTTAAGATGACGCAGTACGCCGACGACACTTCCATGCTGCTGTGCAAGGACTCGTGCCTGACAAGTTCCCTTGCCATCTTTGGGGATTTCACCCGAGCGTCGGGAGCGGTTCTGAACCATGCAAAGTCTTCCATCAAGTTTTTCGGAAGATGGCGCGGTAGAACGGATGTGCACGGGGGGTTCTCTCTCTGTGAGGGGGCCCTGACGATTCTTGGGGTCCATTTTGAGACCTCCGGCTCAGCGACGCTAAAATGGAACATGCGTATCGCAGTGGTACAGAGGAAGCTAGCAATGTGGAAGGCTAGGTATTTGTCTTTTATGGGCAAAGTCCTGGTCCTAAAGGTGGATGTGTTTTCATCTCTTTTGTATTTGGCGTACATCTACCCATTGCTGGCTTGTCTGAGGAGGCCTCTAGTGAGGCTTGTGTTTCAGTTCATGTGCAGTGGCAGGTGCGAGTGGGTCGCCAGGGCACGCATGCTCTGTCCCATCGGGGAGGGAGGTAGGGGGTACCAGTTGCCCGAGTAGGTTTAGATTTAGATCACAGGCACCTGTACGAGGAGGTCAGAAAGGCAGGGAGTCCGGCACCTGTAGTGGGCATCTCGGAAGTGGTCTGGGAGGGAGTGCAGGCGCGGGGTCTGGACAACAGGCTCAAGGACCTGAATTGGTTGAGCCTCCATAAGTGCTTGCCGGTACGTTCCATCATGTACCGGTATAGTTTGGTGCAATCCCCCACCTGTCCAAGATCCTCTTGTGGCAGGGAGGAGACTGTGCGCCATGTCTTTTGGGACTGTGCCTTTGCCGGAGTAGTATGGGCTAGGGCACGGGTGTTGTTAGGTTTGGTAAGGGGGGATTTTGTATTGACGTGGGCCAGGTTAGAGAGAGGTGTAGGGAGAGCGGGAGGGACGGATAGGGACAGGTTTCTGCTCTGGCTTCTCATGAGTCTCTTTAAACGGGGGCTGTGGGAAGCCAGGCAGAACATGGTGAAGACAGGGAGAGATTGGGGGGTGGAAGGGATAGTGAGGAGGGTGGAAGGAGATTTGAGGGGGAGGATGAAGAGGGAGGAGAGGAAGTGGGGGCAGCATGCTGCTCGGGAGAGGTGGAAGGGGTGTTTAGGGCTGGGTGTTATTTAGATTTGTAAGGGGATAGATTAGGGACAGGGAAAGGTAGTTTGTAGGGTGACGGGGAAGGAAGATGCTCCACTGAGGTTTTGTTTGGGGTTGTTGTATAGTTAAATTAAAATACCATTATTGGAGTATGTATGAAAATTATGAGTTGTAAAGAATGAATGGTATTGAAGGTAATAAATTATTTTTTTATAAAAAAATACATTTAAAAAAGATAGGCTGTTTAGGTTTTGTATTGTATCGTCTTTATTAAAAGATGTATGAAGATATCCATGCTGCATTTTGGTCTGATCCCTGCTACACCTCCTCTTCAGAGGAAGAGGAAGAAAACCTTAACACTGGGTCACAACAGATGCCATTTATTCTTGTCATCTTTCTACTATTTAAAGACAAACCTTCAAATTATTAAATAAGGCCAAAACACTGCTAAACATAGCATATGTTTTCTGTACTAGTGAAATTTCTCTTTCGGTAGTCCACTGTATTTTATCTAACAATAACCTGGGTTAATCTTAACTCAGTCTCAATAATTTTATATATGTTGCGTAGTATGGAATCCATTATCTACTGTACTTTATTATCCCTAAGAACTGCAACATATTTATTTTCATAATTAAATTTAATGCTAATAAAATTACTATTTTTCTACCTTTATCTTTTTTCTGCCCTGTTGGCTTAAAATATATCCTAAATACTTAACATGAGCCTTCCTGCATGGCTCTCAACATTACACTAGTCTCCTAGATTCGAGTCCCATCTTATAGCAGGGCCATTGCCATGGGGTACCAGGGCTGTGCATAGAAGGCCACTTTGCCACAATACACACTTACAAATATTGTGGTTTAATTCAAATATACTAATTGACAACAAAAAAAACTTTTCGAATACATTTGTTAAAAAGGTCATTTTTGTGAATGATATCATAAATAGGACCAGTGGAGTTGTCACACATGCAGCTAACACAGACATATGGAAATGTCTGCTCTCTATGTCTGCTTTATCCAAAATTACAACCAATTAATTGCAGCATTACCACAAAAATGGAAGAGGCAAGTAGAAGGGGAAAAAAGTAAGGAACTTGTATGTCGGCCCTATATTAAAGAACATACAGTGCCTTGACGAATGTAGAAAATATTCGGCTTTCCCCTTGAACTTTGAAAACATCAGAAGCTCTTCAAAGGTAAATGATTTTATTTATTTGCCACATTTCAGGCTTCAAACATAAAGATATAAAACTGTATCTGAGATTTTTTTGTGAAGAATCAACAACAAGTTGGACACAATCATGAAGTGGAACGACATTTATTGGATATTTCAAACTATGTTTTTAACAAATCAAAAACTGAAAAATTGGGAGTGCAAAATTATTCAGCACCCTTAAGTTAATACTTTGTATCAAAAACTTTAAAATTGGGAGTGCAAAATTATTCAGCCCCCTTAATTTAATACTTTGTAGCGCCACCTTTTGCTGCGATTACAGCTGTAAGTCGCTTGGGGTATGTCTCTATCAGTTTTGCACATCGAGAGACTGAAATCTTTTCCCATTCCTCCTTGCAAAACAGCTCGAGCTAAGTGAGGTTGGATGGAGAGCATTTGTGAACAGCAGTTTTCAGTTCTTTCCACAGATTCTCGATTGGATTCAGGTCTGGACTTTGACTTGGCCATTCTAACACCTGGATATGTTTATTTTTGAACCATTCCATTGTAGATTTTGCTTTATGTTTTGGATCATTGTCTTGTTGGAAGACAAATCTCTGTCCCAGTCTCAGGTCTTTTGCAGACTCCATCAGGTTTTCTTCCAGAATGGTCCTGTATTTGGCTCCATCCATCTTCCCATCAATTTTAACCATCTTCCCTGTCCCTGCTGAAAAAAGCAGGCCCAAACCATGATGCTGCCACCACCATGTTTGACAGTGGGGATGGTGTGTTCATGGTGATGAGCTCGTTTGCTTTTACGCCAAACATAACGTTTTGCATTGTTGCCAAAAAGTTCAATTTTGGTTTCATCTGACCAGAGCACCTTCTTCCACATGTTTGGTGTGTCTCCCAGGTGGCTTGTGGCAAACTTTAAACGACACTTTTTATGGATATCTTTAAGAAATGGCTTTCTTCTTGCCACTCTTCCATAAAGGCTTAATTTGTGCAATATACAACTGATTGTTGTCCTATGGACAGAGTCTCCCACCTCAGCTGTAGATCTCTGCAGTTCATCCAGAGTGATCATGGGCCTCTTGGCTGCATCTCTGATCAGTCTTCTCCTTGTATGAGCTGAAAGTTTAGAGAGACGGCCAGGTCTTGGTATAGTTGCAGTGGTCTGATACTCCTTCCATTTCAATATTATCGCTTGCACAGTGCTCCTTCGGATGTTTAAAGCTTGGGAAATCTTTTTGTATCCAAATCCGGCTTTATACTTCTTCACAACAGTATCTCGGACCTGCCTGGTGTGTTCCTTGTTCTTCATGATGCTCTCTGCGCTTTTAACGGACCTCTGAGACTATCACAGTGCAGGTGCATTTGTACGGAGACTTGATTACACACAGGTGGATTGTATTTATCATAATTAGTCATTTAGGTCAACATTGGATCATTCAGAGATCCTCACTGAACTTCTGGAGAGTTTGCTGCACTGAAATTAAAGGGGCTGAATAATTTTGCACGCCCAATTTTTCAGTTTTGATTTGTTAAAAAAGTTTGAAATATCCAATAAATGTCGTTCCACTTCATGATTGTGTCCCACTTGTTGTTGATTCTTCACAAAAAAATACAGTTTTATATCTTTATGTTTGAAGCCTGAAATGTGGCAAAAGGTTGCAAAGTTCAAGGGGGCCGAATACTTTCGCATGGCACTGTACATGGATAAAGAAAAGTGTGATAAATAAAAACATATACCAATTTAAGGACCAAAAAACTGACAGCTGTGCCATATAACTTGCAAAATAGTTGGGAAGAGATTTTCGATGTACCCATTCCATGGCACATGGTTTATGAATTGATACGCAAAACGCCAGATGCAAAACTTAGAATTTTTAAATTTAAATTAATATAAAAAATACTTGCAACTAATAGAATGTTATATATATGGGGGATACAATCTTCCCAGCTCTGCAGATTCTGCTGTGAGGAGGCAGTCATTCGATCATTTATTTTGGTATTGTCCATATGTAGCTCGTTTTTGGTCACAGGTCCAGGAATGGCTGAAGAATTGCAACATTTGCGAGAACTAACACTGCAGATAGGAACACTGGGTGATTTGAAAAGCCATAGTCAATCAATCAATCAATAATATAATAATTATTTTAGCAAAACATTTTATTTTTAATTTACAATCTGTAGAAGCTATGAAATTAGAAAGGTTAAATTGATTTGTGAAGCATCACAGCACAGTTGAAAAATATATGGCAAATAGAAATCCAAAATGAATAATGTTGTGAGATAGATGGGAGAGGTTGAATGGAGCTGAAAGGTGGGACTAATATGAAGATAAAACATGTAAAACATACGGGGTCTATAAAATGTATACAGGTTCAGATCCTTTGTGAAATAGCACAGTTACAAATAGAAATCAAACTGGATGGACATCAGATATAGAGGAAGGACTAAAAACAAACAAAATAACTATTGTAAAGTAGACTGTGTCTGTAAAATGTGTATAAGATGTATAAATTGAAGGTAAAAGCCGAAGTGTTTATTAGTTTACTCCAATTGCGGGGAATAATAATAAAGGTATATTCTTTAAAAAGTATGTCTATATAGGTATGTGTATGTATATATGTGTATATGTATGCATGCGTGTATGGATATATATATTTACCCCAAAAATATATGGAGGATTGGAAATGATGCAGACAATTACATTGATGGAACTAATATTCTTTCCGCAATATTAAGCTGATCCACCCCTTTAAGAAGAAAAAAAAGACTCCTAGTGGTAATATCTACTATATGATTACCTTTCTAACTGATTCCTAATGTTAATATCTACTGTATGCTGAACTTCACACTTGTGTGTATGTGTAAGTGTGTGCCTGCCTGCATGCTTGTGTACGTGCCTGCGTTCGGCATGCAGTGTGTATCTGTGTCCTCTTAGTACATTTGACATTTTACTCATTTAGCAGACGCTCTTATCCAAAGCGGCTTGCATTTTCATACTTTTTTTGTAGTACTTTTTTGTAGTACTGTTCTACCCTCTGTCTGTGTTCATGTCACACTATTTTAACGAACCAATCACATTCAAGCATGAAGCTGGTACACCTGCTGCCACGACTTCCGCCGAAGTTGGCTCTCCTGCCTGTTTGGGCGGTGCTCGGCGGTCGTCGTCACCGTCCTACTAGCCACTACCGATCCCTTTTTCGTTTGTCTGTTGGATTTGTCTTATTAGTTTCACCGGTGTGTATTTTAGTTTAATTAGTGTCCTTATATGTAGTAGGTTGTCCCGCCCTTGTTTTGTGCGGGATTGTTTTTGTATTCCTGTTATTTGGTTGGGGTTCATGTGTTTTTTTTCTCCGGACTGTTTTGGTCCTGCATTGGATTATTCACCCTGTGTGTTGGATTGACCATTGTTTTTGTGCTCCGGAGATTAAACTGTCTAATCACTGAAACCTGCTCTCTGCGCCTGATTCCACCCACCTTGGTAAATCCTGACAATTGCTCCTTTATTACCTAACTTTCTGTGCCTAAGCCTATGGAATGACACGTTCCTAATAAAATCAATTAATACAAGCATTTTACAGAGTACAGTCCCACTGGCACAGACATAAATTCAACGTCTACTCCACGTTTTTTAATTTTTATTTATTTAATCTCCTCTCCTTTTCTCCTCACCCTCAACTCTATAAGAGGAGGCCCAAGGTCCCTCCCCTTGGATTGTATCCTCCAATGTGTGTTGAGGAGAGGAGGAGAGAAGATGTGAGGAGGAATCGAGGAAAGGTGAGTTGAGAAAGAGCCCATAGGCAAGTCTGTAATACCACTATTTCTCGGTTGTCACTATCTGGCCTAATTGCAAAGTCAGAAACCCTGCCTATTTCTAAAATGTATCTGCTTCAAATCTGATTGTAAACCTAACCCTAACCACACTGCTAATCTTATGCCTAACCCTAACCATATAGAAAGTGAGCGAAAGAGAGAGAGACCTACATGCAATGCTACTGTACATAATAAGCTATTGTTTGTTATATCACCCTTTCACAAATCCAGTTAAATTGAGAGTTACATGCTATGTCATTCCATTTATTTACAGGGTCAGTATACCTATAATTAATCTCAACACAGTCCTCCTCTCCTATGTGTACTGCAAAAACAACACCATTATCAGGCTGGTTACGCCCCCAGTACCTGCAAGGAAAACAACACAGAGAACCAGACAGTCAGACACTGTGATAAACATTCTAAGTCATACCCAGATGTTGTTCTACTTAAAATGGTTAGAGTCATATGGCCAGATTATTATCTCTCACCTTGTGGCCAGTGGTGTACCATCCACCCATTTCCAGGTCCCCTCTGTCTCTCTATCAGTCAGACCGATCCAAACACTATCAATATTCCTGTTTAATCCAGTGAGGAATATCTGTTGTTTAGAAAAAGTGAGTATTAATTATTTACCTGATTCATAAGCGTGTGAATCTCTCTCTCTATCTCTCTCTCTCTCTCTCTCTCACCTGTTCATTTCTGCTGTTTACAACCACCAGGTCTGCTCCTCTCTCCAGACAGTCTTGTCTGCTCTCCTCCCATGTTTTCCTCTCAGTAGACAGGAAGTAACAGCTGGATCCCGACAGCCTCCATCCTTCAATACACCCTAACAGAGTCCTTGTTGGGACCCCTATGTCCCTCTCTTCCACCACTCTTCCGGTACCTACAGTACAGACAGCATACACACAGCCTCCATCATATTTAAACTATTCACATCTGGGTTGCGTTCCAACAATCTCTCCTTTCTCCTCAAGTGTGCACTTGTCCACTACATCCCACAAATCTAAAAGCATTGGCTTGGTGTAGGCATGGACACAAGAGGGAATTCCCATGCACCAGTCATTTCCTTTTAAATCCATGAAGGGAAGTGTACAATTGCACACATTTGGAAAAAGGGCAAGATTTTTAGGACAGATTTCCTTTAGGACAGGTTTTCCACTGTTAAACTTCGTTGGAGAAATATATATTCCACGTATTGAACAACACATTCTAACATTGTAATTAACTGAGGGGGGTGTAGTTAAAACTTGTTAACGGTACAGGTTCCCCAGCGGGAACCACACCCCCCCCTGCTCAACTCAAACGGTGGCGCACAGAATGCAAAAATATTCTTCGAAATATTTACCCTCCACACATTAACAAGTCCAATAGCTCAAAAGTTTCATCTACCCAGCGTGTTAGATTTCTAAAATGTTTTACGGCAAAAACATAGCACATATTTATGTCAAACCACCACAAAGACATAGACGATATGCAGCCATTTTGTCAAACAAAAGATGCAATCATAAATGCAGGATTAAAAGAAAAATAATTCACTAACCTTTTGAAAATCTTCATCAGATGACAGTAATATGACATGTTACATAGTACATTTGTTTTTTTCAATAATATGCAATTTATATCCATAAATCTCCATTTACATTGACGCCATGTTCAGAAAATCCTCAAAAATATCCGGAGAAATTATAGATAGCTCCGCCAGATAACAGAAATACACATCATAAACTTTGACTAAATATACATGTTCTACATATAGTTAGAAAGACACACTGCTTCTTAATGCAACCGCTAACGTTACGGAATTAGTTCACTATGCAATAATCTGAGACGGCGCTCAGACTTAAGCAACATTTCTCCGCTATGTTGGAGTCAACAGAAATACAAAATTACAACATAAATATTCCTTTACCTTTGATGGTCTTCGATCAGAATGTAGTGGAAGGAGTCATACTTACCCAATACATTGTTTTGTTTCAGTTCGGGTGTCCATATAGTAGCATATGCTACCACTTTCAGCTCAAATGCACCAAAAATGACTTCTGGTCCAGAACAGTTGCGCATCAAAACTTCAAAATTACATATTATATGTTGACTAAACTGGTCAAACTAAGTGCAGAATCAAGCTTTAAGATGTTATAAACGTACAAAACGATTGGCATTACAACCGGACAATCGTACTTCATCTCAGGCAAGCTGGAACAGAGGAAGGTCTGTGTCCAATTCGCGCCCTAACGCGCATGTATTTTCTCGCGACACCCACTGTTTTTCGTCTCAAAGGGTCAAAGTTCGCGGAATTTGCACAATTAAATGCTCTACTGAATGAGGACATGTAGTGGAAGACATTGAAAGTGTTTCCAGATCCATAGCTGGTTGGGAAGGGTGGGGGCTATGACGTCAAAGTTGCCCCAACTTTCTGGATGCCAAAACTAGTTTGGGAGATTGCCTGCCCTGTGAGTTCTGCTATACTTACAGACATAATTCAAACGGTTTTAGAAGCTTTAGAGTGTTTTCTATCCAATAATTATTATTATATGCATATATTAGCAATTTTGGACAGATTTTTTTTCCAGTTTACTATGGGCACGCAATTCATCCAAAGGGTGCAGTATTATCCCTAGCCTTAACAGGTCTGAGGGGGTGTAGATAACTGACGGGGGCTAAATTTCGATTCACCACCCTTATCCCGACGTGTACACTCGTACACTCCCCCTCATTGATTGAATTGAAATGGTGTGAGGAATATGGTGGAAACTCCCTCCAGCCATGCTGGTCCTCCAACTCTTCATCAGAGAACGAAATATAGAAAGAGAAGAGAAGCTCCTGGGATGCATCCCAAATGGCCCCCTATGTATTTTACAGTGCAGCAATGCATTGTACAATGTTCAGTGATGTACACAAGGCCAAGGGCACGAGTTACAGTAGTCACTTAATTATCTATGGGTGATGTCAACATTATTTTTTTGTGTGTCAACATTATTGACAAACTTCTGGTTCCACAAGCTATGTAACATCAAGTATTGTCTGAATTGTGATCCATGCTTTGTGAGTATAGAACTATAGTAATATAGTAAAATACATTTACAATGCCTTGCAAAATAATTTATCCCCTTGGCGTTTTTCCTATATTGTTGCACTACAACCTGTACTTCAAGTGGATTTTTATTTGGATTTCATGTAATGGACATACACAAAATAGTCCAAATTGTTGAAGTGAAATTTAAAAAAGTACTTAGTCAGAGAGGCAACTAAGAGACCAAAGATAACCCTGAAGGAGCTGCAAAGCTCCACAGCGGAGATTGGAGTATCTGTCCATAGGACCACTTGAAGCCGTACACTCCACAGAGCTGGGCTTTATGGAAGAGTGGCCAGAAAAAAAAATTGCTTGAAGAAAAAAGGCATGTGGGAGACTCCCCAAACATATGGAAGAAGGTGCTCCGGTCAGATGAGACTAAAATGGAGCTTTTTGGCCATCAAGGAAAACACTATGTCTGGCGCAAACCCAACAACCAACATCATCACCCTGAGAACAACATCCCCACAGTGAACCATGGTGGTAGCAGCATCATGCTGTGGAGATTTTTTTCATAGCCAGGGACTGGGAAACTTGTCAGAATTGAAGGAATGATGGATGGCGCTAAACACAGAGAAATTCTTGAGGGAAACCTGTTTCAGTCTTCCAGACATTTGAGACTGGTATGGAGGTTCACCTTTCAGCAGGACAATGACCCTAAGCATACTGCTAAAGCAAAACTTGAGTGATTTAAGGGGAAGTATTTAAATGTTTTGGAACGGCCTAGTCAAAGTCCAGACCTAAATTGAGAATCTGTGGTATGACTTAAAGATTGTTGTACACCAGTGGAACCCATCCAACTTGAAGGAGATGGAGTAGTTTTGCCTTGAAGAATGTGCAAAAATCCCAGTGGCTAGATGTGGCAAGTTTATAGAGACATACCCCAAGAGACTTGCAGCTGTAATTGCTGCAAAAGGTGGCCCTATGAAGTATTGACTTTGGGGGGGGTGTATAGATATGCATGCTCAAGTTTTCCGTTTTTTTTGTTGTTATTTCTTGTTTGTTATTACAAGACCATGGTGCTTGCCTACGGAGCTGTGAGGGGAACGGCACCGCAGTACCTCCAGGCTCTGATCAGGCCCTACACCCAAACAAGGGCACTGCGTTCATCCACCTCTGGCCTGCTCGCCTCCCTACCACTGAGGAAGTAGAGTTCCCGCTCAGCCCAGTCAAAACTGTTCGCTGCTCTGGCCCCCCAATGGTGGAACAAACTCCCTCACGACGCCAGGACAGCGGAGTCAATCACCACCTTCCGGAGACACCTGAAACCCCACCTCTTCAAGGAATACCTAGGATAGGATAAAGTAATCCTTCTCACCCCCCCCCCCCCTTAAATGATTTAGATGCACTATTGTAAAGTGGCTGTTCCACTGATGTCAGAAGGTGAATTCACCAATTTGTAAGTCGCTCTGGATAAGAGTGTCTGCTAAATGACTTAAATGTAAATGTAAAAATGTAATTTCTTTCGCAAGCCACTATATACCTGCACATGGAATAGGGTCCAAAATGGCACCCAAGGGTACCAAATGGAAAAGGGTCCCAAATAGCATACTATACTCTATGTATTGCACTACTTTTGACCAGAGTACTCTGACCCCGGTCAAAAATAATGTACTCTAAATGGAAGAGAGCTGATATTGTGTAATTTAGGACACTGACTCACTCACAAAAAGCTAGCTTTAGGGAGATGTTGAGAATGACTTGTAGAATACACATCATCCCAAAACACACAGCAGCCAGCCTGTAGAGTCTTGTTCCTCCATCTGCAGAGGAAAACACACACACACACACACACACACACACACACACACACACACACACACACACACACACACACACACACACACACACACACACACCATCATTCTACATCACTAATTAATATCATTAAACATCACTAACGATTATAATACAAATTCTGACAACCAAACATTTCCATTACGTCATTGGTTTAACTCGATTGAGGGTTGGCAGCAACAGTTTGCTCAGGAGTGCAGTCATCTCAAATGGGATAAACAGGAAGCTAATGTATGAAGAAATTACCCGAAATTACACAATATAGCTGTAGCGTGATTACAGGGTCAATCTGCGATTGCAACATCAATTTTTTGGGACTTTTAAATTAATGATATTTACCTATTAATTCCAGAGGACCGTGAGTTCTCGTTTTCCATAGTTGATGTGAGTAAGACATTTAAACGTGTTAACTATTGCCCCGTAGCACTCACATCTGTCATCATGAAGTGCTTTGAGAGGCTAGTTAAGGATCAAATCACCTCCACCTTACCTGACATCCTAGACCCACTGGAATTTGCATACCGCCCCAATAGATCCATGGATTATTTATTTATATATATATTTTATTTGATTTATTTCACCTTTATTTAACCAGGTAGGCTAGTTGAGAACAAGTTCTAATTTGCAACTGCGACCTGGCCAAGATAAAGCATAGCAGTGTGAACAGACAACACAGAGCTACACATGGAGTAAACAATTAACAAGTCAATAACACAGTAGAAAAAAAGAGAGTCTATATACAGTGTGCAAAAGGCATGAGGAGGTAGACGAATAATTACAATTTTGCAGATTAACACTGGAGTGATAAATGATCAGATGGTCATGTACAGGTAGAGATATTGGTGTGCAAAAGAGCAGAAAAGTAAATAAATATAAACAGTAATGGGATGAGGTAGGTAAAATTGGATGGGCTATTTACCGATAGACTATGTACAGCTGCAGCGATCGGTTAGCTGCTCAGATAGCAGATGTTTGAAGTTGGTGAGGGAGATAAAAGTCTCCAACTTCAGCAATTTTTGCAATTCGTTCCAGTCACAGGCAGCAGAGAACTGGTACGAAAGGCTGCCAAATGAGGTGTTGGCTTTAGGGATGATCAGTGAGATACACCTGCTGGAGCGCGTGCTATGGGGGGGTGTTGCCATCGTGACCAGTGAACTGAGATAAGGCGGAGCTTTACCTAGTATGGACTTGTAGATGACCTGGAGCCAGTGGGTCAGGCGACGAATATGTAGCGAGGGCCAGCCGACTAAAGCATACAGGTCGCAGTGGTGGGTGATATAATGTTATGGCTGCTGCGAATTTTCTAAACTTTTTGTTAAAAATCGTGCAACATTTCAACGTCCTGCTACTCATGCCAGGAATATAGTATATGCATATGATTAGTATGTGTGCATAGAAAACACTCTGAAGTTTCTAGAACTGGTTCAATGGTGTCTGTGACTATAACAGAACGAGTTCCATGGTCAAAATCGCAAGAAAACCTGAACACAAAATCGACGAAGAAAAAATCCATCCATGTATTGTCTATTGCAAACAATAATAGATGGTCCTGGGCTTGCAGTTCCTACAGCTTCCACACAATGTCGCCAGTGTTGTGATTTCCAGGCAACTTTATCCTTGGTCAGATGAGTTATAGGCACATCCTGTCTTCGAGTCCACAGCTGGAAAAAATGGAGGGGGAAAAGTGGACTTCGTTTTCCAAACTTGTTGCTATTGAATACAGATCACTCCGTGATCAATTTGATCGTTTATTAACATTTACTAATACCTAAAGTTGGATTACAGAGGTAGTTTGAAGTGTTTTGTCAAAGTTTATAGGCAACTTTTTTAATTTTAAAAAATGACGTTGCGTTGGGAAACGTGACTTTTTTCCTGGATTTCACGGTGTTCATAAATTTACATTTTGGGTATATATGGACTGATTTAATCGAGAGAAAAAAGACCCAATTGTGATGTTTTTGGGACATATAGGAGTGCCAACAAAGAAGCTCGTCAAAGGTAATGAATGTTTTCTATTTTATTTCTGCATTTTGGGTAGCGCCGGCTACGCTAATTTCTTTGTTTTACGTCCCCTTCGTGTGTTTCTGGGGGTGCATGCTATCAGATAATAGCTTCTCATGCTTTCGCCGAAAAGCATTTTACAAATCTGACATGTTGGCTAGATTCACAACGAGTGTGGCTTTAATTGAGTACCTTGCATGTGAGTTTTAATGAAAGTTTGAGTTGTATCGAGTACTATTAGTTGGCGCTCTGGAATTTCCGCTGATTTGGTTCCTGTACAGGTACAGCAGCCGTAAAAGGATAAGGTGCTTGAGTAACAAAACGGATGGCACTGTGATAAACTGCATCCAGTTTGCTGAGTAGAGTATGTATTGGAAGCTATTTTGTAGATGACATCACCGAAGTCTAGGATCGGTAGGATAGTCAGTTTTACTAGGGTAAGTTTGGCGGCGTGAGTGAAGGAGGCTTTGTTGTGGAATAGAAAGCCGATTCTAGATTTGATTTTAGATTGGAGATGTTTGATATGAGTCTGGAAGGACAGTTTACAGTCTAGCCAGACACCTAGGTACTTATAGATGTCCACATATTCTAGGTCGGAACCATCCAGGGTGGTGATGCTAGTCGGGCGTCCGGGTGCAGGCAGCGAACAGTTGAAAAGCATGCATTTGGTTTTACAAGCGTTTAAGAGCACTTGGAGGCCACGGAAGGAGTGTTGTATGGCATTGAAGCTCGTTTGGAGGTTAGATAGCACAGTGTCCAAGGACGGGCCGGAAGTATACAGAATGGTATCGTCTGCGTAGAGGTGGATCAGGGAGCAACATCATTGATATATTCAGAGAAAAGAGTCGGCCCGAGAATTTAACCCTGTGGCACCACCATAGAGACTGCCAGAGGACTGGACAGCATGCCCTCCGATTTGACACACTGAACTCTGTCTGCAAAGTAGTTGGTGAACCAGGCAAGGCAGTCATCAGAAAAACCGAGGCTACTGAGTCTGCCGATAAGAATATGGTGATTGACAAAGTCGAAAGCCTTGGCAAGTTCGATGAAGACGGCTGCACAGTACTGTCTTTTATCGATGGCGGTTATGATATCGTTTAGTACCTTGAGCGTGGCTGAGGTGCACCCGTGACCGGCTCGGAAACCAGATTGCACAGCGGAGAAGGTACGGTGGGATTTGAGATGGTCAGTGACCTGTTTGTTGACTTGGCTTTCGAAGACCTTAGATAGGCAGGGTAGGATGGATATAGGTCTGTAACAGTTAATGCAATCGCCATTGCACTGCACACTGCCCTATCCCTTCTGGACAAGAGGAATAACTATGTAATAATGCTGTTCATTGACTACAGCTCAGCCTTCAACACTATAGTACCCTCCAAGCTCATCATTAAGCTTGGCGCCTTGGGTCTTAATCTTGCTCTGTGCAACTGGGTCCTGGACTACCTGATAGGCCAACCCCAGGTAGTGAAGCTAAGCAATAACACCTCTACTACGCTGATCCTCAACACATGGGCCCCACAAGGGTGCTTGCTCTTGTACTCCCTGTTCACCCATGACTTTCTCAGCGTGCACATCACTGACAACCTGAAATGGTCCATCCACACAGATAGTGTGGTGGAGAAGTCACAACAGCGACTGGTGGTAAAGAAATATGCCCCTAAGAATTTCACAAACATCTACAGATGCACCATTGAGAGCATCCTGCCGGGCTGTATCACTGCACCGTCTGCAACCGCATCATGTGTTTCCAGAGGGTGGTGAGGTCTGCCCAACGCATCACAGGGGGTAACTGCCTGCCCTCCAGGACATCTGCAGTACCCGGTGTCACAGGAAGTCCAAGAACTTCATCAAAGACCTCATTCACCTGAACCATGGCCTGTTAACCCTGCTATCATCCAGAAGGTGAAGTCAGTACAGGTGCTGGGAGCGAGAGACTGAAAAACAGTTTCTATCTCAAGGCCATCAGACTGTTAAATAGCCATCACTAGACGGCCTCCAAACAGTATCCTGCCCTGAACTTAGCCACTTTCACTAGCCTGCTACCACATGGTTGCTCAACCATGCACCTTAGAGGCTGCTGCCCTATGTACATAAACATGGAACACTTGTCACATTAATAATGGAACACTGGACAATTTAATAATGTTTACATACTGTTTCACCCATTTCATATGTATATACCGTATTCTAGTCAAGGCCATCCTATTCAACTATTGTTGTACATATACTATTCTATGCTACATATTTTTCAGATATACTATATTTTCTATCCATAATGTCTATACTATACATCCCATCATATATTTATACTCTGGACTCCGACATTACTCGTTCTAATATTTCTATATTTCTTAATTCCATTATTTTACTTTTAGAATTGTACATATTGTTGTGTATTGTTAGATACAGTATTACTGCACTGTTGAAACACAATAATTTCACTACACCCTCAATAACATATGCTAATGTGTATTTGTATGCGACTAATATATATATATATATAAATATATATATATTGTTTTTGAATAATGTAAATGATTTATTCCTCATGAGCTTAGTTTAACTGTGTAACCCATCAGAACCCAAACTATAAGCTTGTTTTACGGTGTAACTGTTAACAATGGATTGTAAACTAACAGTTTATAGCCTCAAATGATTAAAACTGTCATTTTAATCTTATGGATGTTCAGTCCTTGCATACATAGCTCTGACTATGAATTTGAGAGTGGTTACATTTCTCCAGCCCCATCACTCAGCTGTTTACCAAAAACAGTGGTAGGGTGTACACTTTGTTGTTGTTTAAAAAGGTTATTTTGTATTTAAATAGTTCCAAATAAATACATTAAATGCATACATTATAGTGTATGTGACCCCAGCAGGTTTTGAAACCCACGCTCGTACCAACTGAACCATAAATAAGTGTTGATTATGTGGTATTTGTGTGTGTGGGTGTGTGTGTGTGAGAGAGAGAGAGAGAGAGAGAGAGAGGGAGAAATGTTTTGTTCTTACCTGAGAGATGGGTCTCAGTCTTTACTCTCCTCGTTGCTCTGTTCTCGTTTCCTTCAATAACCTTGTTTAATTCAATAACCTGTTTATTGACATAGTCGACCATCTTAACTAACTGCAGTCTGTCTGACCTCTTATTGTAATATCTATGATTCTAATTTACTTTTGCTGACAGTATTAACTTATGATCACCTTTCTGACTGAGTAGTAGTTGAGTAGTTGGTATGATGTGTGTAAGCCTGGTCCTTCTCTGTTCTCTGTTTGTGGCCCACAGCAGGTGGCAGGATGTTTCAAGGCTCAAACCACCAATAAGAAGGAGACTATTGAGATGTATCACAAATGGCACTCTATTCTCTATACAGGGCACTATACAGGGAAATAGGGTGCTATTTGGGATTGAAGCTTGTAAAGCAGACAGTTTTGTGTAACCCGCTCTTCAACCCGCTTGTTCATTCTGTTCCGTGTTTTATTTCTTCCTCTTTTTATAGTTTTTTTCGATGTTAAGATATATAGTTCATTATGCATGCAACGATATCTCTTTCTCGCTTTCTCTCTCGATGTTGGTTAGATAGAGAGATAAAAATCAGTTGAGAATTTGTATTAACAATATTGTTTCCTGTCACAACAATAAACATGTATCAATGGGTTTTAATCAGTTAATCATGTCTGGATTGGTCTGACTGACTCTGAAATTGGTGAACGGCACACCACTGACCACAGCTTAAGGAGTAGGACTGATTCTCTGTGTTGTTCATACTCTAGATTCTGAGAGAGTGGCCAGTTTACCTCTGAATTGTTTCCACTGCAGGTATAACTTGAGCTGTGTGTTTATCTCTTATCACTCATCAGGAGAATGGCATGACTATCGGTGTTCCTCTTTAGACAACTGGATATGTGAGAAATAGGCTTCTCATGGGTACTTTCTCTGCTGTTTATGGAACCCCTACTGCATATTAATGATGGTCAGAAGACTGATGTTGTCACGAATCTCGCCGAAGATGGTGCCTCTTCCTGTTCGGGCGGCGCTCGGCGGTCGTCGTCGCCGGCCCATTAGCTGCCATCGATTCCCTTTCAGTTTGTTTCTGTTTATTGGGTTTAATTGGGTACACCTGTTTTGAGTTAGTGTTTGTTTGTAGGCTATTTAAGGGCACTAGGCCCGCTGGGTATTTGTGCGGGCTTGTTTCCTGTTATCTATGTATGAGTGTTATCAGTATTTTTCCAGACAGTTTTTAGTCCGGTGTATTTTTGGGACGGGTTGTTTCATGCGCCCTGGTGTTTTGCATGTTGTGGATCCACAGTTTATGGAATAAAATATCCACGTACTGAATTACCTGGTCTCTGCGCTTGACTCCTCCACTCACCATCGTTAGAAGTTGTAACAGATGTGATTTGGTAGAATGACTCTTTAAACTAGACGTTCAACCTAAAAAGCAATTAGTTCTGCTAACTCCATGTATTTATTTTATTTTTTATTTTATTTTATTTCACCTTTATTTAACAAGGTAGTCCAGTTGAGAAAAAGTTGTCATTTACAACTGCGACCTGGCCAAGATAGAGCAAAGCAGTGCGACACAATCAACAACACAGTTACACATGGAATAAACACACGTACAGTCAATAATGCAATAGAAAAAATGTATATACATTGCGTGAAAATGAGGTAAGATTAGGGAGGAAAGGCAAGAAATAGGCCATAGTGGCAAAGTAATTACAATTTAGCAATTAAACACTGGAGTGATAGATGTGCAGAACATGAATGTGGAAGTAGAGATACTGGGGTGCAAAGGAGCAAAAAAACAAAAACAATATGGGGATGAGGTAGTTGGATTGGCTATTTACAGATGGGCTGTGTACAGGTGCAATGCTCTGTGTGCTGCTCTGACAGCTGATGCTTAAAGTTAGTGAGGGGGATATGAGTCTCCAGCTTCAGTGATTTTTGCAATTCGTTCCAGTAATTGGCAGCAGAGAACTGGAAGGAAAGGCGGCCAAATGAGGAATTGGCTTTGCGGGTGACCAGTGAAATATACCTGCTGGAGCGCGTGCTACGGGTGGGTGCTGCTATAGTGACCAGTGAATTGAGATAAGGTGGGGCTTTACGTAGTAAACACTTATAGATGACCTGGAGCCAGTGGGTTTAGCGACAAATATGAAGTGAGGGCGAGCCAACAAGAGCATACAGGTTGCAGTTGTGGGTGTGGGTAGTATATGGGGCTTTGGTGACAAAACTGATGGCACTGTGATAGACTGCATTCAATTTGCTGAGTAGAGTGTTTTGTAAATGACATTGCCATAGTCAAGGTTTGGTAGGATGGTCAGTTTTACGAGGGTATGTTTGGCAGCATGAGTGAAGGATGCGAAATAGGAAGGTGATTCTAGATTTAATTTTGGATTGGAGATGCTTAAGAACAGTTCGGAGTAGTGATGCTGGACGGGCAGGCAAGTGCAGGCAGCGATTGGGTAAAGAGCATGCATTTAGTTTTACTTGCATTTAAGAGAAGTTGGAGGCCACGGAAGGAGAGTTGTATGGCATTGAAGTTTGTCTGGAGGTTTGTTAACACAGTGCCCAAAGAAGGGCCAGAAGTATACAGAATTGTGTCGGTGTGAGGTGGATCATTTTGTGAGGTGGATTGTGAGAATCACCAGCAGCAAGAGCGACATCATTGATGTATACAGGGAAAAGAGTCGGCCCAAGAATTGAACCCTGTGGCACCCCCCATAGAGACTTCCAGAGGTCTGGACAACAGGCTCTCTGATTTGACACACTGAACTCTGTCTGAGAAGTAGTTGGTGAACCAGGCGAGGCAGTCATTTGAGATACCAAGGCTGTTGAGTCTGCTGATAAGAATGTGGTGATTGACAGAGTCGAAAGCCTTGGCCAGGTCGATGAATACAGCTGCACAGTATTGTCTCTTATCGGTGGCGGTTATGATATTGTTTAGGACCTTGAGCATGGCTGAGGTGCACCCATGTCCAGCTCGGAAACCAGATTGCATAGTGGAGAAGGTACGGTGGGATTCGAAATGGTCTGTGATCTGTTTGTTAACTTGGCTTTCGAAGACCTTAGAAAGGCAAGGTAGGATAGATATGGGTCTAACAGTTTTGGTCTAGAGTGTCTCCCCCTTTGAAGAGGGGGATGATCGTGGCAGATTTCCGATCTTTGGAGATCTCAGACGATACGAAAGAGAGGTTGAACAGACAAGCAATAGGGGTTCCAATAATTGCGGCGGATAATTTAAGAAAGAGAGGGTCAGATTGTCTAGCCCAGCTGATTTGTAGGGGTCCAGATGTTGCAACTCTTTCAGAACATCAGCTATCTGGATTTGGGTGAAGGAGAAATCGGGGAGCCTTGTGCAAGTCGCTGTGGAGGTTGCAGGGCTGTTGACCGGGGTATGGGTAGCCAGGTGGAGAGCATGGCCAGCCTTAGAAAAATGCTTGAATTCTCAATTATCATGTATTTATTGGTGGTGATAGTGTTTCCTAGCCTCAGTGCAGTAGGCAGCTGGGAGGAGGTGCTCTTATTTTCCATGGACTTTAGTGTCCCAGAATTTTTAGGAGTTTGTGGTACAGAACTAACTGCCTGTGTATATTGGTTCCTAACTTCCCTGAAAAGTTGCATATCGCTGGGGCTATTTGGTGCTAATGCAATACGCCACAGAATGTTTTTGTGCTGGTCAAGGGCAGTCAGGTCTGGAGTTAATCAAGGGCCATACCTATTCCCGGTTCTAAAGTTTTTGAATGGGGCATGCTTATTTAAGATGGTGAGGGAAGCACGTTTAAAGAATAACCAGGCATCCTCTACTGACGGAATGAGGTCAATATCCTTCCAGGATACCCGGGCCAGGTAGATTAGAAAGGCTTGCTCGCTGAAGTGTTTTAGGGAGCTTTTGACAATGATGAGGGTTGGTCATTTGACCACAGACCCATTACAGATGCAGGCAATGAGGCAGTGATCGCTGAGATCCTGGTCGGAGACAGCAGAGGTGTATTTAGAGTGCAGGATGGTCAGGATGATATCTATGAGGGTGTCTGTGTTTACGGATTTGGGGTTGTACCTGGTAGGTTCATTGATAATTTGTGTGAGATTGAGGGCATCTATCTTAGATTGTTGGAATGACAGGGTGTTACGCATGTCCCAGTTTAGGTCACCTAGCAGTACAAGCTCTGAAGATAGATGGGGGGCAATCAATTCATATATGGTGTCCGGGGCACAGCTGGGAGCTGAAGGTGGTCTATAACAAATTACGTTGGTAGACCAGTCTTGATGGACCGGTGGGGCTCCGTGTCGGCAGTAAAAGGGTATTGTAGCCCAAGGAGTGGCTGATGGACCTCTTCAGCTAGTTGGGAGATGGGCCTAGCACGAGGCTAGTTCCAGGCTAACTGGTGCTTGCTTCGGGACAGAGACGTTAGCCAGGAGTAGCCACTCGGATAGCAGCTAGCTTGCTGCGACGATCCAGGTGAAAAGGTTCAGAGATTGCGGAATCCAGGGATTCACCACTTTACATTGTAGCAAAGTGTCATTTCTTCAGTGTTGTCACATGAAAGATATACTAAAATATTTACAAAAATCTGAGGGGTGTACTCACTTTTGTGATATACTGTACCTGGCCAAAACATAGAAATACAAAAACATAGAGAAAACCGAACATAGAATGCCCACCCAAATCACACCCTGACCAAACAAAATAGAGACATAAAAAGGCTCTCTAAGGTCAGGGCTTGACAGTACCCCCCCCCCCCCCACCGCCCAAAGGTGCGGTCTCCGGCCACAAAACCTGAACCTATAGGGGAGGGTCCGGGTGGGCATCTATCCACGGTGGTGGCTCTGGTGCGGGACGTAGACTCCGCTCCACCTCTAGCTCCCCCACTTTAGTGGCGCATCTGGTGCAGGGACCCTCGTTGCTGGGGGCTCTGGACTGGAGACCGTCGCTGGAGGCTCCGGACTGGAGACCATCGCTGGAGGCTTTGTGCCATGGATCATCGCTGGAGGCTTCTTGCCATTGATCATCACTGGAGGCTTCTTGCCATGGATCATCACTGGAGGCTTCGTGCCATGGATCACCACTGGAGGCTTCGTGCCATGGATCACCACTGGAGGCTTCTTGTCATGGATCATCACTGGAGGCTTCTTGCCATTGATCATCACTGGAGGCTTCTTGCCATGTATCATCACTGGAGGCTTCGTGCCATGGATCATCACTGGGGTGAGGAGACGTATGGGCAGCCTGGTGTATGGAGCTTCCACAGGACTCACCAGGCTGGGGAGACATAATGGAGGCTTGGTTCTTGGCGGAGGCACCGGATACACTGGGCCGTGGAGTCGCACTGGAGGTCTCGAGCGTAGAGCCTGCACAAGCCGTCCTGGCTGGATGGTTATCTTCGCCCTGCAAATGCGGGGCGCTGGCACAGGACGCACTGGGCTGTGTAGACACACAGGATATCCTGGGCTGAAGAGACGCACTCTAGACCAGGAGCGCTGAGCCGGCACCATCCTTCCTGGCTGGATGCTCACCCTAGCCCGGCAGATGCAGGGAGCTGGGATGTAGCGCACCGGGCTGTGAACGTGCACTGGAGACACCATGCGCTCCACCGCATAGCATGGTGCTTGAGCAGTACCACGCTTCTCCCCACGGTAAGCATGGGGAGTTGGTTCAGGTCTCCAACCTGACTCAGCCAATCTCCTCGTGTGCCCCCACAATTTTTTTGGGGGGCTGCCTCTCGTGCCTGCTCCGCTGTGCCAACTCCTCATAGCGTCGCCACTCTGTTTCAGCTGCTTCCAGTTCCTCCTTAGGACGGCGATATTCACAAGTCTGTGCCCAGGGTCCCTTGCCTTCCAGTATCTCCTCCCATGTCCATTCCTCCAGAAAGCTCTGCTCCTCCTTACCACGCTGCTTAGTCCATTTGTGGTGGGAAGTTCTGTCATGGCTGTCGTTCAAGGAAGACCAAGGTGCAGAGTTGTGAGCATACATTTTCATTAACCTCTCTGGGCAACCCGACACGCAACAATAAATGCAAATGCGCTACGCCAAATGCTAATAGCACTCGTTAAAACTCAAACGTTCATTAAAACTCAAATGCAGGGTACTCATTTGAAGCTACACTTGTTGTGAATCTAGCCAACAAGTCAGATTTTTAAAATGCTTTTCGGCGAAAGCATGAGAAGCTATTATCTGATTGCATGCAACACCCCGAAATACCAGAAGGGGACGTAAACAAAAGAATTAGCCTAGCCGGCGCTACACAAAACGCAGAAATAAAATATAAAACATTCATTACCTTTGACGAGCTTCTTTGTTGGCACTCCTATATGTCCCATAAACATCACAATTGGGTCTTTTTTTCGATTAAATCGGTCCTTGTATACTCAAAATGTCCATTTATGAAGACCGTCAGATCCAGGAAAAACACTGTTTTTAAACGCAACGTTATTTTTTAAAATTAAAAAAGTTGCCTATAAACTTTGACAAAACACTTCAAACTACTTTTGTAATCCAACTTTAGGTATTAGTAAACGTTAATAAACGATCAAATTGATCACGGAGCGATCTGTATTCAATAGCAACAAGTTTGGAAAACGTACTCCACTTTTCCCCTTCCATTTTTTCCAGCTGTGTACCCGAAGACCGGATGTGCCTATTACTCATCTGACCAAGGATTTAGTTGCATCGAAATCACAACACTGGCGACATCGTGTGGAAGCTGTAGGAACTGTAATCCCATCCTTAAATATTATGCCTTGCAATAGACAATACAGAGACTGGCGGATTGATTTTTTCTTCGTCGATTTTGTGATCAGGTTTCCTTGCGATTTTGACCACGGAACACGTTCTGTTATAGTCACAGACATCATTGAACCAGTTTTAGAAACTTCAGAGTGTTTCCTATGCACACATACTAATCATATGCATATACTATATTCCTGGCATGAGTAGCAGGACGTTGAAATGTTGCACGATTTTTAACAGAATGTTGAAAAAAATAGCCCGATCTCTAACAGGTTTTAATTTATTAAAATGTCACCATCAAAACAAGAAATAACAAAAATGACAGTGAAGCTTACAAGGGATATAGGACCCCTAACAAAGACAACTTCCCACAATGACAAAAGGGAAAAAGGCTGCCTAAGTATGATTCCCAATCAGAGACAACGATAGACAGCTGTCCCTGATTGAGAACCACACCCTGCAAAAACATAGAAAACCGAACATAGAATGCCCACCCAAATCACACTCTGACCAAACCAAATAGAGACATAAAAAGGTCAGGGTGTGACATCTGACATTGTATTCCTAGTTGAACTTTGTTGTGTTTTTAAATGGTTGAAAGTGCAGTGATAAAACATTTAGATGATAACTAAACAAAAAATGTGACATTGTTTTTCCATTGGATTGATGGTTGTGTCTTTAGACAATTGAAAGCATAGTGATAACACATTTGGAATTAAACAAACTTCTGGCTGTCTTTTTGAGTGGGTGAATAAATGTTGAAATCTCATTGATCAATGTCTCAACCAAATATTACCCAAATCTTCACATTGAAATGACGTGGTGTGCCCAGAGAGTTGCAGGCAATGGTGCCAGTAGGACACCCAATAACAAATATTTTACTTTTGGGCTTACAGAACACAAAAACACTTTCAGGGTTCTGACAGAATACAGAGAGTTTAAAAAAAGAAATATGAGAAAAAGAAAAGAGAGGAGAAGAGAAGAGAAAAAACAGACAAAATTCCCACTGACAGAGAGCTAGATAAGTTAAAGCTCGTTGGCATGCCACATCACACCCAGCTCTCAGATCAACTGCAGCAGAGATAAATAGATGATGAGTGACAGAACACAGTATAACAGAGCCCTGCATCTAATTGAGAGGCGAGCAGAGAGGTTGACAAGAGCTCGAAGGAGTAATGACATCCTGTAACAAAGCAGCACGCTGAGGTGAAGCACTCTGAGGTGATGACAGCCAGGTGACTAGTGTATTAGACCTCTGTGTGTTTGGGCTCTGCGCCACCAGAAACTCGAACCAACTTGACAGCCATGGCCAGCCTGGTAAATGCAAATCCAGTACACTCAAATTAGTATGATATGCTATGTTTGGTATGGTTAGATAAGACACATGGGTGGTTAGTTGGTCAGTCGGGTAGGCATTTGTGAATGTCTCCCAAACCAAAGGTTGCAAGTTTGAATCTCATCACGGACAACTTTAGCATTTTAGCTAAAGAAAACTGTTCTTCAGCGTGCCAGTGGCCATAGAATGTGAGCATTTGCCCACTTTATTGTCCCCATGGGGAAATGTTGTTGCTGTGTTATGTACACATTTAAAGTGCAGTTCAAATACAAAACAAATTGACAATACAACTTTCATAACAGTTACATACCAATAAAAAGAGACTAGCCTGCTGGTCTAACTGGGCCGAGAGGAACTGTCATGATGTTGGCCTCTGGGTAAGGTTTATGACCCCCCCATAAATACCTTTCTACCTTCCCTCTCTCTTGACTCTACAAAGGGAATATTGAATAGCCTTTGTTAAACAGAGATTCTGGGGAAATCAGAAGATGGGGGGAAATTAACCGTATTTTGGTAATCCAACCAGTTGGACATATGCGTTGGTACTTAATGAATATGATGTCAGTTCAGTTGTCATCTGAGACATTCTCATCGATGATAGGATGACATAAACGGTACAGTGGAAAGTCTACACATTATAGTTATTAGATTCACATGGAATTGTTGTGCAATTTAAATGTTTGAATATGAAATTATTTGGGAGGGGATGAAATGTGATTTTAGCTTCTAAAATGAGAGAATTGGGTTTTCATGAGTGAATTAGGCCTGACTCAGTGGTCCGCCCACGTCAAGAGACATTGGTTATAAACTATGAAACACGCCCTCCTCTCCCTTCCTATAGAAAGCCTTGACGACAATATAACTAGCTGTTCCGAGGACGTGAGGACGACGGTCCATATGTTAAAAAGGACTTACATGTCAACTACAGAACTAAGCCAAACTCAGCATGAGCTTTGGTTGTGAATGGTATGAACTTCGAACTCTTACTCACTAAAGAAGTGAGACATCCTAGCCGTTGAATTAGAAACAACAGCTAAAAACGTGGGCTAGGACAGACAGAGTATCCCGTCTAGCACCCAATGACGACACTTCAACGTTTCCCGTTCACCACCAGAGACACTCTTCAAAGGACTCCGTTGGGCAACACGGCCTTCCATCTACCATTAACCCATATGAAGTGCACCTCAGAGTAAATATTTATTGCATTATCCTTTTCCAAATGGGCGATAATTTAGAATGCATAAGATATTGTATTTACGATAGCACAGCTTCTCCCTTTGTTCCTCAGTCTTCCCGCTCTTTCACTCAAACCCATCCCACATTCCTTTGTGTAACCAGCTGTCATATCTGCTCCGTCCGCTAGGGACGTTTTCCTTTATGACATAATTTATAATCAAGGTATGATTATTTCTGTGTATGTGTAATTCTGTGTGATTAGTTTGGTATTTAGTAAATAAATAATTAAACCCAATTTTGTATTGCTGATTCAACTTGTTAGCCATGGTTCGTGAAGATAACCAAGAATGTACAACTTTCAGATGAGAGTGATAAGGTGACGATTAATATTGACTGCTATTGATGTAAAATATTACTAGGTCTTGAAGAGTTTATTCAGAAGATAACAGCTCTATAAATATTATTTTGTGGTGCCCTGACTTTCTAGTTAATTACATTTGCATGATTAGCTCAATCAGGTAATATTAATTACAGAGAAAGGATTTTATAGAATAGCATGTCATATCACTGAATCCGGCATAGCCAAAGATACAACAGAACATTAGCCCGAGCTATTTAGGAGAGATATCACAGCTGCCACAAATGATTGTCTATTTCTGTTATTCCTGCCGAGGGGTGCCCTATACCTGCGCCCAGAGGGGAGTAGTTGAAAGTCCAGTAACAAGGGGGGCTTAGGTCTAAAATTATTTTGTGATTCTTGAGGAGGACACTGACCTTAAAGATCTCATCCAGGCCTGTCTGACTCCAAATGCATTGATTGCTGTGGTGATAATCATTCCCAGCATATTTCTCTGGCTGATAGTGTCATTGCCAAACCAACAAACAATACAAAAAGTTGGTGTAGTACAGTCAACATTAAAATATCCCAGCTTTTTGAGAAAGTACAGTCTCTGACTTTTGTAGATCAGGTCTGTACATTTACTCCACTGAAGCTTATTGTCCAAGATGACACACAGATATTTATATTCCTCTACAATCTCTATGTTCTGACCTCTGATAGATGTTGCAGAGGTAGGTGTTGTACGCTTCCTGAAGTCTATACACATCTCTTTGGTCTTTTTGGTATTGAGGAACAAGTGGGATTCATTTAGGACCGGACCATGGTGTTCCTCGTCCTCATGCAACAGGTTGACAAAACTTCACATTTTAGAGTGTGCCTTTTATTGTCCCCAGCACAAGGTACAGCTGTGTAATGATCATGCTGTTTAATCAGCTTCTTGATATGCCACACCTGTCAAGTGGATGGATTAACTTGAAAAAAGAGAAATGCTTACTCACAAATTTGTGCACAAAATTTCTGAGAAATAAGCTTTTTGTGCGTATGGAACATTTGAGATTTTTATTTCACAGTATTTCACTTTATAGTATTTCACAGTATTTCACTTCATATTTTTGTTCAGTACACTATTTTCACATAGGATTTTTATTTCACTGTCATGCCTTGGTCTTAGTATTTTGTGTTTTCGTTAATTAGTTGGTCAGGCCAGGGTGTGACATGGGTTTATGTTGTTGTATTTCATAGTGGGGTTTTTTAGTTATTGGGATTGCGGCTGAGTAGGGGTGTTGCATAGGTTTGGCTGCCTGAGGCGGTTCTCAATCAGAGTCAGGTGATTCTTGTTGTCTCTGATTGGGAACCGTATTTAGGTAGCCTGGGTTTCACTTTGTATTTCGTGGGTGATTGTTCCTGTCTCTGTGTATTTTCACCAGATAGGCTGTATTTAGGTTTCACGTTCTGTTTTGTTATTTTTGTATTTGTATCAGTTATTTTATGTAATCGTCATTTAGTTTTCAGTAAAAAACATGAGTAACCAACACGCTGCATTTCGGTCCGACTTTCTTGCGACAAACGAAGAACGCCGTTACAGAATCACCCACCACACACGGACCGAGCAGCGTGTTAACAGGCAGCTGGAGCAGCGAAGGGAGGACGTTATGGACAGCAGAGGCTTGGAGTATACGACGTGGGAAGAAATAGACAGGTGGGCGGCCGACCCAGAGAGAGTGCCGGAGCCCGCCTGGGATTCGCTGGAGCAGTGCGAAGAGGGCTATAGGAGAATGGAGTCGAAAAGAAAGACACGGCGGCGCAGAGCGAAACCCGAAAATCAGCCCCAAAAATTTCTTGGGGGGGCTCAGAGGGAGAGTGGCTGAGTCAGGAGACAGACCTGAGCCAACTCTCCCTATTTATCGTGAGGAGCCAAGGAGGAGACCAGAACCGGTGTTGGAGGTGAGCGAAGAGAAGAAGAGACTGTAAAGGAGTTAATGGGGAAATTGGAGGAGAGAGTAATGAGGGAGTTGCTAGTTTGGTGCTTTAGGTACAAGATTCGTTCAAAGGAGCGTGTCGGGGATTTAATGGCACCTGGGTCAGCGCTCCATACTAGTCCTGAGGTGCGTGTTAGTCGGCTGGTGAAAAATGTGCCAGCCTCACGCACTAGGCCTCCTGTGTACCTACCTAGCCTTGCACGTCCTGTGCCAGTCCTGCTCTCAGGCTCTCCAGTACACCTTCACGGTCCAGTCCATCCTGTGCCACCTTCACCAACCAGTCCTTCGATGGCTGCTCCCCGCACCAGGCTTCCTGTGCGTGTCCTCAATCCAGTACCACCAGTTCCAGTACCATGCACCAGGCCTTTAGTGCGCCTCGCCTGTTCAGCGCAGTCAGCGCTTTCTCCCTCTCCTGCGCTGTCGGAGTCTCCCGCCTATTCAGCGCTGTCGGAGCCTTTCTTCTCTCCTGCGCTGTCGGAGTCTCCCGCCTGTTCAGCGCTATCAGAGCCTTTCTCCTCTCCAGCGCTGCCGGAGCCTCCTGCCTGTTTGGAGCAGCCAGAGCTGCCAGTCTGCATGGAGTAGCTAGAGCTGCCAGTCTGCATGGAGCTGCCAGTCTGCAAGGAGCTGCCAGTCTGCAAGGAGCTGCCAGTCTGCATGGAGCAGCCAGAGCAGCCAGTCTGCATGGAGCAGCTAGAGCTGCCAGTCTGCAAGGAGCTGCCAGTCTGCAAGGAGCTGCCAGTCTGCATGGAGTTGCCAGTCTGCATGGAGCTGCCAGTCTGCAAGGAGCTGCCAGTCTGCAAGGAGCTGCCAGTCGGCAAGGAGCTGCCAAAGCTGTTAGTCTGCATGGAACAGTCAGAGCTGTCAGTCTGCAAGAAGCCGCCAGAGCTGTCAATCTGCATGGAGCAGCCAGAGCCGCCAGTCAGCATGGAGCAGCCAGAGCCGTCAGTCAGCATGAAGCAGCCAGAGCCGTCAGTCTGCCAGGATCCGCCAGTCAGCCAGATCTGCCAGTCAGCCAGACTCTTCCAGATCTGCCAGTCAGCCAGACTCAGCCAGACTCTTCCTGATCTGCCAGATCTGCCAGACTCTTCCAGATCTCTTCCAGCAGTCAGCCAGACTCTTCCAGATCTGCCAGTCAGCCAGACTCTTCCAGATCTGCCAGTCAGCCAGACTCTTCCAGATCTGCCAGACTCTTCAGCCAGACTCTTCCAGATCTGCCAGTCAACCAGACTCTTCCAGATCTGCCAGTCAGCCAGACTCTTCCAGATCTGCCAGTCAGCCAGACTCTTCCAGATCTGCCAGTCTGCCAGACTCTTCCAGATCTGCCAGACTCTTCCAGATCTGCCAGTCAGCCAGACTCTTCCAGATCTGCCAGTCAGCCAGACTCTTCCAGATCTGCCAGTCAGCCAGACTCTTCCAGATCTGCCAGTCAACCAGACTCTTCCAGATCTGCCAGTCAACCAGACTCTTCCAGATCTGCTAGTCAACCAGACTCTTCCCGATCCGCCAGTCAGCCAGGATCTGCCGGATTCAACTGCCTGGCTGGGCTTCATCTCAGTACTGGGCTTCCTCTCAGTACTGGGCTTCCTCTCAGTTCCGGGCTGCCCCTCAGTCCCGAGCTGCCACTCAGTCCCGAGCTGCCCCTCAGTCCCGAGCTGCCCCTCAGTCCCGAGCTTCCCCTCAGTCCCGAGCTGCCTCAGTCCCGAGCTGCCCCACAGTCACGAGCTGCTCCTCAGTTTAGTGGGGTTCTGGGTGAGGACTATTCGGCCATGGTCGGCGGCGAGGGTGGATCATCCCAGGACGCGAAGGGGAGGATCTATGACATTTATGGAGTGGGGTCCACGTCCCGACCCGGAACGGCCACCATGGACAGACGCCCACCCGGACCCTCCCTATGGTCTTAGTATTTTGTGTTTTCGTTAATTAGTTGGTCAGGCCAGGGTGTGACATGGGTTTATGTTGTTGTATTTCATGTTTATTTGGGAGAGAGAGATATAAGGTATGCTTCAGGGTTGGGATCAATCATGAAGTGGAGAATTTATATTGAAGTAAATTCAAATTTCAACAATCTTCAAGTTCTGGAATTGGAATTGAATTGGAATTAGACTGTTTTTAATGTTTAAATTCGAATTGAATTGTAATTGTAAAAAACTCATATCTTGGGAACTGAATTAAATTGGAATTTAATATTAGTACATTTCCTAGTTGGAATTAATGCAAAAGTATGAAAAATGTACTGCAAGATTTGTATTGTATAAATTTGACTTGGATTTCTATATTTCCAGTATAGCTAAGCCAGTGTTCCCCAAATTCTGTCCTCGGGACCCCAAGGGATGGGATGTTTTTTGCCCTAACACTGTACAGCTAAATCAGCTATATAGTGCTAGGGCAAAAACCAAAACGTGCCAATTTTGGGGTAACCCTAAGCTAGGCTATCTGAACAGTGCCATGATCAGCCTGAAAGCCTGAGAGAACTGAATTGGAATTGTTGGGGATATTATTGAATTGGGAATTAAATGATTGGAATTTACCCAACATTGGAAATGAGAGGAATTGAATTAGTGTGCTTGCTGAAGGCCTGGATTGCCTTCAGTAAAAATGTAGACACGACTCTTCTCAAACTGTTTAAGTTATCAACTCCAAAACAATGTTGACATTTGCAGACTGATTCAACTTAGATTGTTTGCATACAGCTTTAATTTATTTATATGTTTTGAACAATAACAATTTTACATTTGTAAAATGAATATGGGTTTGAATGAAAACCGTAGGAATACAGTGGTAGGAATCAAGCGATAAAGCTGTTTTTTTAACCGCATCAACTTATTTTTCATGAAGCTAATTACCCACTGTTGAATTAACTGCAATGGTACTTTCAGAATGATCTAATTATAGACATTGCGTATCTCCACAAAACATGGTGCCGGACTAGTCCCACGCTCCTCACGGCAACTGTCTTGCTCCAGACACCAAAACATCCACTCTACCTCATCACTCCCCTCAACTATCTCACAATCCTCCTCGCTCAGTCTATCCCAATATTCCTTTCGCTTGCAGACTCGCCACTCGGCTTCGCCGACCAACCCGTGTGCCCCCCCAAAATGTTTTAGTGGGCTGCCTCTCGGGCTTCTGTCGTGGTGGTGAAATTCGGAGTCGCCGTTGATCCTCCTTCGCTGCCTCTGCCTGCTTCTATGGCAGGGTCTTGTCCCCTGCCATAACTTCCTCCAGTCCATGATGTCCTCCACTCACCTTTCTCCCAGGCGTAGGATCCCTGCTCCTCCTGACCACGATGCTTGGTCCTTTGGTGATGGGATCTTCTGTCACGCTCATTGAAATGATTGGACCAAGGCGCAGCGTGCGTAGTTCCACAAATTTTAATTAATAGAAACTCACCAAACACAATCGAAACGTGAAGCTACTGGTGTGCACACAGGCAACTATCTGTAGACAAGATCCCACAAAGCACAATGAGGAAATGGAAGCCTAAATATGATCCCCAACCAGAGACAATGATAAACAGGCCAACATAAACCATTAATCACCTAGATGACCCACCCTAGTCACTATCACGCCCCAATCAACAGAGAATAAACAGCTCTCTCTGGTCAGGGCGTGACACTCTGGTTAATGCCCTCCTTGCCTGGTCCATTTTGGTGGGCGGCCCTCTCTTGGCAGGTTTGTTGTGGTTCCATATTCTTTCCATTTTATAAATAATCGTTTAATGGTGCTCAGTGGGATGTTTTATAACCCAACCCTGATCTGATCTTCTCCACAACTTTGTCCCTGAACTGTTTGGGGCACTCCTTGGTCTTCATGGTGCCACTTGCTTGGTGGTGCCCCTTGCTTAGTGGTGTTGGAGGCTCTGGGGCCTTTCAGAACAGGTGTATATATATTGAGATCATGTGACAGATCATGTGATACTTAGATTGCACACAGGTGGACTTTATTTAACTAATTATGTGACTTCTGAAGGTAATCTGTTGCACCAGATCTTTTGTAGGTGCTTCAAAGCAAATAGGGTGAATACATATGCACTCACCACTTTTTTGTTGTATTTTGTTGTTGTTGTTGAATTTAATGAAATAATTTTTTTTTACATTTCAGTTCACCAATTTTAACCATTTTTTGTATGTTCATTACATGGAATCCAAATAAAAATCCATTTAAATTGCAGGTTGTAATGCAACAAAATAGGTAAAACGCCAAGGGGATGAATACTTTTGCAAGGCACTGTATATGAATACCAATTTCTTTGTTAACCGCTCAACAGCCCTCTCCTGTACTCCATGTTCACCCACGACTGCGCGGCAACGCACGCCTCCAACTCAATCATCAAGTTTGCGGACGACACAACAGTGGTAGGCTTGATTACCAACAACGACGAGACGGCCTACAGGGAGGAGGTGAGGGCCCTCGGAGTGTGGTGTCAGGACAATAACCTCACACTCAACGTCAACAAAACTAAGGAGATGATTGTGGACTTCAGGAAACAGCAGAGGTAACACCCCCCTATCCACATCAATGGAACAGTAGTGGAGAGGGTAGTAAGTTCCTCGGCATACACATCACAGACAAACTAAATTGGTCCACTCACACAGACAGCATCGTGAAGAAGGCGCAGCAGCGCCTCTTCAACCTCAGGAGGCTGAAGAAATTTGGCTTGTCACCAAAAACACTCAAACTTCTACAGATGCACAATCGAGAGCATCCTGGCGGGTTGTATCACCGCCTGGTACGGCAACTGCTCCGCCCACAACCGTAAGGCTCTCCAGAGGGTAGTGAGGTCTGCACAACGCATCACCGGGGGCAAACTACCTGCCCTCCAGGACACCTACACCACCCGATGTTACAGGAAGGCCATAAAGATCATTAAGGACAACACCCACCCGAGCCACTGCCTGTTCACCCCGCTATCATCCAGAAGGCAAGGTCAGTACAGGTGCATCAAAGCTGGGACCGAGAGACTGAAAAACAGCTTCTATCTCAAGGCCATCAGACTGTTAAACAGCAACCACTAACATTGAGTGGCTGCTGCCAACACACTGACTCAACTCCAGCCACTTCAATAATGGGAATTGATAGGAAAGGATGTAAAAGATATCACTAGCCACTTTAAACAATGCTACCTAATATAATGTTTACATACCCTACATTATTCATCTCATATGTATACGTATATACTGTACTCTATCATCTACTGCATCCTTATGTAAAACATGTATCACTAGCCACTTTAACTATGCCACTTTGTTTACATACTCATCTCACAAGTATATACTGTACTCAATATCATCTACTGTATCTTGCCTATGCTGCTCTGCACCATCACTCATTCATATCTTTATGTACATATTCTTTATCCCCTTACACTGTGTATAAGATATTAGTTTTGGAATTGTTAGTTAGATTACTTGTTGGTTATTACTGCATTGTCGGAACTGGAAGCACAAGCATTTCGCTACACTCGCATTAACATCTGCTAACCATGTGTATGTGACAAATAAAATGTCATTTGATTTGATGATTTGAACACAGAATAGCCACATGTGTTAGGATAAACTATTTACATTTTATTCAGCTTTGTTCAATTGTATTCTTCACACTATAAAATAATATAAAATGATGCCACAGAATTCTAAGCCAATCTTGTCTGCTAAATAAACTAGTCTAGCCAACAGCCATTTGGCATAGTCACATCAGGAACTAACATCAAATCAAATCAAATTGTATTGGTCACATACACATGTTTAGCAGATGTAATTGCCGGTGTATTGAAATGCTTGTGTTTCTAGCTCCAGTGCAGTAATATCTAATAAATAATATCAGTAATAATTTCAGAGATAGAAGCTGTTTTTCAGTCTCTCTGACCCAGCTTTAAAGAATCTTTGCTGACCTCGCTTTCTGGATAATAGCGGGTGAATAGGCAGTGGCTCGGCATATAGCAAGAAAGGATGCTCTCAATTGTACATCTGTAAAAGTTCATGAGGGTTTTAAGATGCTAAGCCAAATTTCCTCAGCCTCTGGAATCCATAATGACAACTCAGAGTATTCTATTCTTTTCTTCTGAAACAGACATTTTATTCATATTATGCTTCTTTAGACCTGTATAAAATAATGAATGGATTTATTGTGAAGGTGTCGGCTATATTACATGGATTTATTAGACTTTTTAAAATGTAGATGTTCCAAAGGTCTGCATCAGTAGCTTGTAGGCCAGGAGATACTAAATGTGTTCATGTTAATTAACGGTCAATTACCGTGAGACCAAAAAATATTTGCTTGACAATCACCGGCTGATTACATTTTGTGACCGCCACAACCCTACCAATCAATCTTGATACAAGCTGGTGGCAGTGGTGTACCGGTGTGGGGAATGTTTTCCTGGCACATGTAGGTCCCTTGATACCAATTGAGCAACAAACTTTTCCAACACATTGCAGAATCAATGACCTGAAGAATTCAGGCTGTTTGAGGCAAAGGGGAGTCCGAGCTGGGACTTTTCAGAACAAAAATATAAAGGCAACATGCATCAATTTCAAAGAGTTACAGTTCATATAAGGAAATCAGTCAATTGAAATAAATGAATTAGGCCCTAATCTATGGATTTCACATGACTGGGCAGGGGTGCAACCATGGGTGTGAATGGGAGGGCATAGGCCCATCCACTTAGCAGTTAGGCCCACCCATTGGGGAGCCAGGCCCACCCATTGGGGAGCCAGGCCCACCCATTGGGGAGCCAGGCCCATCCACTTAGCAGCCAGGCCCACCCATTGGGGAGCCAGGCCCATCCACTTAGCAGCCAGGCCCACCCATTGGGGAGCCAGGCCCATCCACTTAGCAGCCAGGCCCACCCATTGGGGAGCCAGGCCCATC
Organism: Oncorhynchus masou masou; assembly: GCF_036934945.1. Lineage (NCBI taxonomy): Eukaryota > Metazoa > Chordata > Actinopteri > Salmoniformes > Salmonidae > Oncorhynchus > Oncorhynchus masou. The sequence continues at coordinate 24,473,093 of NC_088217.1, read as the reverse complement.
CACTTAGCAGCCAGGCCCATCCACTTAGCAGCCAGGCCCACCCATTGGGGAGCCAGGCCCATCCACTTAGCAGCAGGGCCCACCCATTGGGGAGCCAGGCCCAGGCAATCAGAATTAGTTTTTCCCCACAAAAGGGAATTATTACACACAGAAATAATCCTCAACATCCACCCTCAACCCCACAGACAATTCCGCAGGAGAAGAAGCCGGATATGGAGGTCTTGTGCTGGCATGGTTACACTTGGTCTGCGGTCGTGAGGCCGGTTGGACGTACTGACAAATCCTCTAAAATGATGTTGGAGGCAGTTTATGGTAGAGAAATTAACATTAAATTCTCTGGCAACAGCTCTGGTGGACATTCCTGCAGTCAGCATGCCAATTGCATGCTCCCTCAAAACTTAAGACATCCATGGCCTTTTATTGTCCCCACCACAAGGGGCACCTGTGTAATGATCATGCGGTTTAATCAGCTTCTTGATATGCCACAACTGTCAAGTGGATGGATTATCTTGGTAAAGGAGAAATGCTCACTAACAGGTATGTAAACACATTTGTGCACAACATTTTAGAGAAATAAGCTTTTTGTGCATATGGAACATTTCAGGGATTTTTATTTCAGCTTATGAAACATTGGACCAACACTTTACATGTTGTGTTCATATTTTTGATCAGTGAAGTTTACCTAATAAACTGACCGGTTCATGTCAACTATTTTGACATTATAACGCCTGCAGAGCTTCCCGGGCTAACTGGCTAATTACAGAAAATAGCTTACGGTTGTGAATGTGATAAAACTAAAGCAGGGCATTCTACCTGATAATGTTTTAACTTGTGCACTGTCTCGTCGCTGTCTCAGTCAGAATGACGGTCAACAAACATTCCACCAGAGAACAAACTAAATGTTGTTTATACCAGTGAAACTTGTCACATTCTTATTACCTACAGATATGTTAGACTAAGTTAAACCAGTCTTAACTCACACGGATACAGAGGGCATGCGTAATGGAAGAATGAGAGAAGGTGATACTCGCGACTGGCTGGTGTCGGAGAACAGTGTAATGACTCAATCATGGTTAATGCCATTGTTTGGACGGCTGACCATTGTGGGTTATCACAAACACACCTTATCTGTGGAAATCTCGAGGAAGAGACGTTCCCATGGAAGTCTTGGGGTTACTGATGGGAGAAGGAAGAGACGTTCCCATGGAAGTCTTGGGGTTACTGACGGGAGAAGGAAGAGACGTTCCCATGGAAGTCTTGGGGTTACTGACGGGAGAAGGAAGAGACGTTCCCATGGAAGTCTTGGGGTTAATGATGGGAGAAGGAAGAGACGTTCCCATGGAAGTCTTGGGGTTACTGACGGGAGAAGGAAGAGACGTTCCCATGGAAGTCTTGGGGTTACTGACGGGAGAAGGAAGAGACGTTGCCATGGAAGTCTTGGGGTTACTGACGGGAGAAGGGAGAGACGTTGCCATGGAAGTCTTGGGGTTACTGACGGGAGAAGGAAGAGACGTTGCCATGGAAGTCTTGGGGTTACTGACGGGAGAAGGAAGAGACGTTGCCATGGAAGTCTTGGGGTTACTGACGGGAGAAGGAAGAGACGTTGCCATGGAAGTCATGGGGTTACTGACGGGAGAAGGAAGAGACGTTGCCATGGAAGTCTTGGGGTTACTGACGGGAGAAGGAAGAGACGTTGCCATGGAAGTCTTGGGGTTACTGACGGGAGAAGGAAGAGACGTTGCCATGGAAGTCATGGGGTTACTGACGGGAGAAGGAAGAGACGTTGCCATGGAAGTCTTGGGGTTACTGACGGGAGAAGGAAGAGACGTTGCCATGGAAGTCTTGGGGTTACTGACGGGAGAAGGAGTAGACGTTGCCATGGAAGTCTTGGGGTTACTGACGGGAGAAGGAAGAGACGTTGCCATGGAAGTCTTGGGGTTACTGACGGGAGAAGGAAGAGACGTTGCCATGGAAGTCTTGGGGTTACTGACGGGAGAAGGAAGAGACGTTGCCATGGAAGTCTTGGGGTTACTGACGGGAGAAGGAAGAGACGTTGCCATGGAAGTCTTGGGGTTACTGACGGGAGAAGGAAGAGACGTTGCCATGGAAGTCTTGGGGTTACTGACGGGAGAAGGAAGAGAAGACTGATGGAAGCTTTGATTGAGGATATAATATTACCGTGGGAATTAAATTGTCATGTTTGGATTGTTTCAAGAGTTCATAAAGAGTTGTATATTTCTACATGTTTTATTGTACTGTAAGTGATATGGATTTATTGTTACAGGGAAACTGTGTTATTTTGTTAATTGGATGGCGGATAGTTCAAAGAGGGTGCGACATAGGGCTCCTGTTATTCTATAATGCTCCTTTTATTCTCCTTTTATTCTATAATGTTTCTTTCTTTCTTCTTACTCATCTACACTGTAATTGTTTGAGTGTTAATTTGTTGGTGACTAATACACTATATTAATTGAATTGAGTAAATTGATTGCTCATTTTGCAGAGTTAGTATTTGATTGACTGTACACTTTAATCGAGTAGGTCTATTGGTACATGTAGTTGTTATTAACACTATACAAATAGCACATGCTTGGGTACCACCTTGACATCTCTAATCTGCTTCCCTCAATAAATTAATGCTACAACATTGGTTTCCAGGATTAGTTGTTTGTATTTAGTCTCTTAATGATTGTATAATGATGCAAGTAAGACACAAGTTCATTATAGTCATACTGAGAGGTGATGTAAGGCTCACTTCTTTAACTAGATTCCACCAGAGTTGTACAGTGCCTGTTGCATTTATATCATTTTATATAAACATAATTTATATACACATAATTTTGGAGTCAGAATGATGAATGTAGTTTATTATTATATTCAACATAATACATAATGATTGGATAATACATACTGATTGGATAATTTCCATCCACCTACATATTGGTGACCACTCCTCAGTTGATGGGGATTTCTATATTCCCCTACACAGGTTCATGTCAACTCAACGTTGTTAAAACCTCTTGAGTGTCAGGGGCAGTATTTTGATGTTTGGATGAAAAACGTACCCAAATGAAACTGCCTATTTCTCAGGCCTAGAATCTAGAATATGCATATAATTGTCAGATTAGGATAGAAAACACTCTAAATATTCCAAAACTGTCCAAATATTGTCTGTGATTATAACAGAACTGATATTGCAGGAAAATCCAACTAGGAAGTGCTGTTTTTCCTGAATGCTCTCTGTTCCATTTCATGCCTTCCACATGGTGTGAACAGTCGTTACACATAGTTTCAGGCTTTTATTTTGAAAAATGAGCGAGAAAGATCACGTCACGTCATTGGATGGTTGAATGCCAGCAGCATTTTGCATGCGCCAAAAGAGTGGAGCAGACTCTTTCTCTCTCTCTCCTATTGAATAAGCTACAGTCCGGTTTAAATATTATCGATTATATATTGTAAAAACAACCTGAGGATTGATTCTAAAAAACGTTTGACATATTTCTACGAACTTTACGGATACTATTTGGAATTTAAGTCTTCCCCGTCGTGACTGCTCGAGCCTGTGGATTTCTGAACATAACGCGCCAACCAAATGGAGGTGTTTTGGATGTAAAAATAATAATTATGGAACAAAAGGAACCCGAAGATCATCAAAGTTAAGCGATTAATTTTATTGCTTTTCGTGACCAATCTACTTTGTTGCTAGCTGTTTGTAATGTTTTGTCTGCTGAGAGAGATGTCCTTACATAAATGCTTGGTATGCTTTCGCCGAAAAGCTTTTTTCAAATCTGACACACCAGGTGGATTAACAACAAGCTAAGCTGTGTTTTGCTGTATTGCACTCGTGATTTCATGAAAATATTTTTCTAATTTAATTAGAATTTGGCGCTCTGCAATTCAGTGGATGTTGACAAAAATGATCCCGCTAACGGGATGGGTGCGTCAAGAAGTTAAACAAGAATGTAAGCTTATAAAAGGCATACTTTTCTCAAACTACAAGTCAAGTCAACAATTCTAAAGTCTTTGTAAACACTTTATGATTTTGTATTCTAGGACTCAATCATATAACCTATAAAGAGAGCCAGAGGAATGCATTGCTATGTGTGTCCAGGTGGATGTGTCATCAATGCTGGTGCTGATGCTGATGTTGCATTGGTGGACCTGAGAGACACTGAGACCTGGTGCTCCTCCCATCTATTCTTCCTCCTGCTCCTGCCATAGACTGGCCAGCATAGGTAGCTCCTCCTCTTCCATATGTAGCTTCTCCTCCTCCTGCATACGTAGGCTGTCCAACAAACACAGATTACAGCTGCTGGACCAAACAGGCTCATGCCTCCTCTCCCTCTTCTCTTCGCCCACCTTCAAGTCAACAACAACCAATAAAACCAAGACTGATTACAGACAATGCATTCCAAACATCAAGATAAAGGAATTTGATTGCTTTTGAGTGCTGGGCTTTCTGGTTTGATCGTGGTATGTATCAAGCACATGACCCAAACTCAACCATCCTTTTGTCATCACATCCACAAATAGCAAGTTATTGGATTTGTCCAATAACAAACAGGTCAAAGAACTGAGGTCATGCAGCCTACTGTATGAAGCCTAAGTGTAACCAAGAGAAGTAATCCCATGCATGCCCAGCACAGGCATGGATTTCACCCACTGGCCCGCGGCTTAACTGGCTGGACTGGTATGTGTCTGTGGGTGCGTGTTTACAGTAACTTGTCTAGCTATTGATTCATGTTGGAGGCTTAGAGCTCTGTGGTAACTGGCTTTGTCCGACAGTAAGGAGGGAAGTTCAGGGCGAACCTTAAGGCTGAGAAAGGATCAATGGCTACTGGCATGAAATTATCCTCACAGGCCAGTGGGAACAGCAACAATAACCCCTGTCATCTCTCTCTCTCTCTCTCTCTCTCTCTCTCTCTCTGACAACCTTTCAATATGGCCCCTGACTGTACTGTACCATGGGCTACCTCAGTGCAAGCTGGTGATGGGAGGAAGGCTCAACAGCCTCCACTGTGCTACCTGCTAGGGACATGGAGCAGGGTGGCATCTCTCTCTCTCTCTGGCATCCTTCTCCTCAGCTCAGCATGATAGATAAACCTGCTCTCAGATCACTGATCTGCTCTGTACGACGACAGCACATCACAAACTTTAATGTAAGCAGAGGGGAAGAGTGGGGTGAGGGAAGAGACAGACAGACAGGGCGACACAGCATTTCATCATGCCATCAGAAGCTGAACAACACGATTCCAACCCCTATAACAAGCTTATCTATACATTTCCGCAACCACACTTCTTCTATCTAAATTTCTCTCTCATCTCCTTCCTTAATATCTCTCTTCTATTGAAGCACACTCTGACTGCAACCACTTGAGCATTGGAGACGATTGGAACTGACCATGTATTTGTGACTCGTTTTCGGATGCGAGGTGTATGTTGGGCTCCCAAGTGGTGCAGCGGTCGAAGGCACTGTCATCACTATATAGTACCTTGCAAAACTATTCACCCCCTTGGCGTTTTACCTATTTTGTTGAATTACAACCTGCAATTTAAATAGATTTGTATTCGGATTTCATGTGATGGACATACACAAAATAGTCAAAATTGGTGAAGTGAAATGAAAATAATAACTTGCATATGCATATGTATTCATCCCCTTTGCATTGAAGCCCCTAATTAAGATCTGGTGCAACCGATTACCTTCAGAAGTCACATAGTTAGTTAAATAAAGTCCACCTGTGTGCAATTTAAGTGTCACATGATCTGTCACATGATCTCAATGTATATACACCTGTTCTGAAAGGCACCAGAGTCTGCAACACCACTAAGTTAGGGGCACCACCAAGCAAGCGACACCATGAAGACCAAGGAGCTCTCCAAACAGTTCAGGGACAAAGTTGTGGAGAACAGATCAGGGTTGGGCTATAAAAAATATCAGAAACAAATTTTGTGCTCAGTTGAACATCCCACTGAGCACCATTAATTAAATCCATTATTAAAAAATTGAAAGAATATGGCACCACAACAAACCTGCCAATAGGGCATTAACCAGAGAGGCAACAAAGAGACCAAAGATAACCCTGAAGGAGCTGCAAAGCTCCACAGCGGAGATTCTGTTTATTAGACCCTTTTAAGCCATACACTCCACACAGCTGAGCTTTACAGAAGAGTGACCAGAAAAAAGCCATTGTTTAAAGAAAGAAATAAGCAAACACATTTGGTGTTCGCCAAAATGCATGTGGGAGACTCCCCAAACATATGGCAGAAGGTATTCAAACCCAACTCCTCGCATCACCCCGAGAACCCATCCCCACAGTGAAGCATGGTGGTGGCAACATCATGCTGTGGGGATGTTTTTCATAGCCAGGGACTAGGTAACTGGTCAGAATTGAAGTAATGACGGATGGCACTAAATACAGGGAAATTCTTAGGGGAAACCTGTTTCAGTCTGCCAGAGATTTGAGACTGGGACAGAGGTTCACCTTCCAGCAGGACAATGACCCTAAGCATACTGCTAAAGCAACACTTGAGTGGTTTAGCTACCTGCAGATAGCCTTAGCTATCATACTCCAGCATTTCATGCATAGTGGCTAGCTATGGCAATGCATTTGTCTTGTAGCTATAGGTTGGGTTTGTGGTTCATTGTTTAGCTAGCTAACAACATGTCATAACAAAAGGCTCCACTTCGCAAGCTAATTATTACATGACCCATCAAGATAGCCAGGTGGGGGTAATTACGGCCATCTATTGTATTTCATGATCATTTGTACATGTCTAGACAATAGTGACCTATCCACATAGGTAGATGTGGCTGGGCTGTGGTTATAGCATCATCTAATAATCAACTTTAAAAGCAGAATTACTTTCCCATTGTTCCTCAACTGCAGTGTATGATATACCATTTTGTAGCTCTGAGTCTCTACTTTTATCCAATGTAAAAAACACCACTTAATATTTAGCTACATAAGACTGAATCGAGGTGGTGGGTCACAAATATCTTCTTACATTCTCACATTCTTCTTATTTGTCATTTTTTATAACTCCTGTATTTTTGTTCTACCTTATGTAATTTTTAGAACTACATTGATATTGATTACTGCATTGTTGGGTTTAGATCTTGCAAGAAAGGCATTTTCCTGCACTTGTGTACATAACATTAAAACTTGAAACCCCAACCTTAGAAGAAACACTGTCACATCCACTCTTTGTCAGACACAACTTACTCCTCCCTGGAACCTCTCGTCCTTCCTTTCTTCAGTGAGAAATCAGACTTTTCACACTCTTACATCACATTGGTGTCCCAAATGGCACCCTATTCCCTGTATAGTGCACTACATTATAGGGAATACGGTGCCATTTGGTATGAATCCAGATCTTTAATTAAACAGTGGGCTCTGTTCTGTTGTGAGAGGTCAAGGTGAATGATCGTTCTCTCATACTGTGATAATTCTCTATCTATCCTTCAACATGCACTCTTCTCACACTCTTTTCTTCTCACTCCTTCACTCTTTGTGTATCCCTCCACTCATTCCCTGTTTTCTCTCTATTCTTTACCAGAGCTTTGGAGATATGGCTGTGGGAGGATGAGGGTCAGCAAGGAGCACAGGCACACTCACTGTATATATCTTTTTCAAAACTGAGCTCTATTTTAAGCTGGCACACTTTTTTCAGAGGGAAAATGTCCAGGAAATTGCAGAGTGCTTCTCTATTGATTCAACTGCTGTAGAGTTTATGACACAGACCACTGAGTCACAATCACAGATAACACTAGGATTAAGTAGCTAGTAGGAGTTTCAGGTTGAAGAAATAAAACATAAAAAATATGAGGACATTCTATCTTTTAACTCTTGTTGGTAGCGTGTAATACATCCATCTATTAGGGCTGTGACGATACCAGAATCACAATATATTTCCCAAGGCAAAAATGAAAACACAAAGCATCCCAATCTTTTTGGTCCTTTAAAAACATGCTTTATGTAAAATATTGTGTGCTATAGCTTAGGGAATAAATAAATGGGATTCTGGATGACAACATAATAATATTTGTTTACAAAATTAGGGCTGTTCTCCTAAAGAAGTCAAATCCGCTTTGTGTTTTGTTGGCTTGCCACGATACTTTAGAGAATTGTGATAATGGTATCATCCCAGCCCTAGCATCCACGTACAGTGCCTTGCGAAAGTATTTGGCTCCCTTGAACTTTGCGACCTTTTGCCACATTTCAGGTTTCAAACATAAAGATATAAAACTGTATTTTTTGTGAAGAATCAACAACAAGTGGGACACAATCATGAAGTGGAACGACATTTATTGGATATTTCAAACTTTTTTAACAAATCAAAAACTGAAAAATTGGGCGTGCAAAATTATTCAGCCCCTTTACTTTCAGTGCAGCAAACTCTCTCCAGAAGTTCAGTGAGGATCTCTGAATGATCCAATGTTGACCTAAATGACTAATGATGATAAATACAATCCACCTGTGTGTAATCAAGTCTCCGTATAAATGCACCTGCACTGTGATAGTCTCAGAGGTCCGTTAAAAGCGCAGAGAGCATCATGAAGAACAGGGAACACAGCAGGCAGGTCCGAGATACTGTTATGAAGAAGTTTAAAGCCAGATTAGGATACAAAAATATTTCCCAAGCTTTAAACATCCCAAGGAGCACTGTGCAAGCGATAATATTGAAATGGAAGGAGCATCAGACCACTGCAAATCTACCAAGACCTGGCCGTCCCTCTAAACTTTCAGCTCATACAAGGAGAAGACTGATCAGAGATGCAGCCAAGAGGCCCATGATCACTCTGGATGAACTGCAGAGATCTACAGCTGAGGTGGGAGACTCTGTCCATAGGACAACAATCAGTCGTATATTGCACAAATCTGGCCTTTATGGAAGAGTGGCAAGAAGAAAGCCATTTCTTAAAGATATCCATAAAAAGTGTTGTTTAAAGTTTGCCACAAGCCACCTGGGAGACACACCAAACATGTGGAAGAAGGTGCTCTGGTCAGATGAAACCAAAATTGAACTTTTTGGCAACAATGCAAAACGTTATGTTTGGCGTAAAAGCAACACAGCTCATCACCCTGAACACAACATCCCCACTGTCAAACATGGTGGTGGCAACATCATGGTTTGGGCCTGCTTTTCTTCAGCAGGGACAGGGAAGATGGTTAAAATTGATGGGAAGATGGATGGAGCCAAATACAGGACCATTCTGGAAGAAAACCTGATGGAGTCTGCAAAAGACCTGAGACTGGGACGGAGATTTGTCTTCCAACAAGACAATGATCCAAAACATAAAGCAAAATCTACAATGGAATGGTTCAAAAATAAACATATATAGGTGTTAGAATGGCTAAGTCAAAGTCCAGACCTGAATCCAATCGAGAATCTGTGGAAAGAACTAAAAACTGCTGTTCACAAATGCTCTCCATCCAACCTCACTGAGCTCGAGCTGTTTTTCAAGGAGGAATGGGGAAAAAATTCAGTCTCTCGATGTGCAAAACTGATAGAGACATACCCCAAGCGACCTACAGCTGTAATCGCAGCAAAAGGTGGCGCTACAAAGTATTAACTTAAGGGGGATGAATAATTTTGCACGCCCAATTTTTCAGTTTTTGATTTGTTAAAAAAGTTTGAAATATCCAATAAATGTCGTTCCACTTCATGATTGTGTCCCACTTGTTGTTGATTCTTCACAAAAAAATACAGTTTTATATCTTTATGTTTGAAGCCTGAAATGTGGCAAAAGTTCGCAAATGTTCAAGGGGGCCGAATACTTTCGCAAGGCACTGTATATGTGACTTCCAGGCTATTAGTTGAAGTTACTGATGAGACTTCGGTCTGTCATCTGGTGGAGGAATCACATGGTGGCTTGTCTGATGTGCTTTGATAACTGTAATGCCCTGTCTGTTGTAGTATCAGACATGGCTGGCTGCACAATTAAAGTCTCAGACAGGAACTCTTTGCCTCTCCCTTTCTCACTCCAACCCATCCCCTTCTCCCTACCATCCCTCCCTCGCAGGATCCTACATCCCTCCCTTACGCTCTATCCTTCCACAGTGACAGGAGACAGTAAGGACTGATGGTCACTTGACAGCTGCTCACTTCATTATCACACGAGAAGTAGAGGAGGAAATATAAGATGTCAGGGTTAACAGAAGAAATGTGTCTTTTCTCTCTTGGAAAATCATGTGCTTCTGTTCTGTCCCACAGGGTGGGTGAGAGGGAATACTAAATGCCTGGCTGCAGACAGACAGTACCTTACCTTGTCTAGTATGGAGTCTCCTCTCATAGAGATCTCCTGCTCAGTGATGTCTTGCTGTTGCTCCTTTCCTGGCTCCCCCCGCCCCCCGCCCAGGTCCAGACTGGCACAATCTGCTGTGTCCTTGTCCCTGCCTGGTGCCCTGACTGGGTGACCGGCAGCGGTTTGGGACCATCCCAGCCACCTCTCCTATTTTCCAGTATGCTTGGAGGTCAGTGTGGGGAGCCTGCCTGGTTTTACCCCCTGCAAGGTCTGTGTGGGATAGGGTTTGGTCCACTGGACTCAGTCCATGCTCTGGACAGAGTATCCCCATCAGGGCTCGGTGATCTGGGTGTACCAGGGCTGTGGGGTACACTGTTCCTCTCATGGAGGAACCTGGAGTAGGTCTCTTCCAGAGAGGAACGGTTTACAAAGAAGATTCTGATCTAGTTTGGAAAGTCAGGAAGTTAGACATTTAAACCAAAATATAGCATAATCATGAAAGGATGAAAGACTCACTGATATCAGTTTCTATCAACTAATTCACATGTATATGGTCCCTTAAATATACTTTCCAAGCAAACTGCCAACTGTCAACAAACTGTCAAGTTTGTCAAATATTCCCCCAAGCTGTTAACTTCTTTTTGCAGATTTTTTTTACCAGTTCCCTTCTTCCTCACTTTAAAACAGGGAGATCAGAACTTTTTTTACCTAATTAAAATATGGGTAATGTTAGCCAGGCAGACATCTCTAAAATGACAGAGGAGACACTGATGCAAGACCTTGAAACAAAAAGACATCTGCCTCAAGCTGGGAAATTATAGCACAACCTGTCACAAAAAACTGCAAAATAGAGTGGGTGCAGGCCATCTACAGTGCCTTGCGAAAGTATTCGGCCCCCTTGGTCGCAAAGTTCAAGGCACTGTAGCTAATAAACCTGCTAATGCTGTAAATCAAATACAATGTTATTGGTCACATACACATGGCTAGCAGCTGTTATTGCGAGTATAGAAAAATGCTTGTGCTTCTAGTTCCAACAGTTCAGAAATATCTAACATGCAATCTAACAATTCCACAACAATTCCATAATACACACAAATCTAAGTAAAGGAATAAAAATATATACTTTTTTTTTTTTACTAGGCAGGTCAGTTAAGAACAAATTCTGATTTTCAATGACGGCCTAGGAACAGTGGGTTAACTGCCTATTCAGGGGCAGAACGACAGATTTTGTACCTTGTCAGCTCGGGGATTTGAACTTGCAACCTTTCGTTTACTAGTCCAAAGCTCTAACCACTAGGCTACACTGCACACTATATGGATGAGCAATGACAGAGTGGCATAGGCAAGATGCAATATGGTATAAAATATGATATGTACAAATGAGATGAGTAATGCAAGATATGTAAACATTATTAAAGTGGCATTATTAATGTGACTAGTGATCCATTTATTAAAGTGGCCAATGATTTCAAGTCTGTATGTAGGCAGCAGCCTGTCTGTGTTAGTGATGGCATAACAGTCTGATGGCCTTGAGATAGAAGCAGTTTTTCAGTCTCTGTACTGTACGACATTGGCGGCTAGCCGAGGGCTGGGATCACAAAGTTCCAAATGACTTGCAATTATCTATGGCAGGAGGCTATCTGAAAATATACATTTGCTTGCTTAGTTGGCAGAGGCTAAGATGGTTCTAAAGTAGTGCTAGGCTTTCATCCCGGCAAATGGTCTCAGTAGGTTTGGCTTGAAAGCAGACAGCTCTGGTTCCTTGTTTATTAATGAGGACAACCTAGTGATAGGGCATGTTATGTTTGACTACTACCTCAAACCACCTTGACTCTTCTTCGCTCCTCCTCTCTCTCATATGTTTCTTCTCATGCTTTTCGTTTCATGCTCAGAATCAATGTCATTGAGTGGGGCACTGATGTCAGTGGTGTGATGGAGGCCTGACATAGTCTAGAGTCAACATCTCTGGATTGGAGGCCATTTATTAAGCATGATATAAGATCCAACTGGGATGAGGCATCGAATGTGGACAATTCAGAAGTTTGCTTTTCATATGATTTAATGATCTACTAATAATCAGGGATAAAGAAAGCAGAGTAATATTGTTTCACTCTTTAGTAACAATGTATTTTCTCACTTTTGCAAGTTACAATTGTCAGGCAATCTGTATTTTGCTTCAGTAATAGGTTAGGGAGTAGAGGAAGATCACAGCCTTTAGTGACTACCTATGGATATGGTAGTAAGTGGTGGTGTAGGATATTTAAACCCATCAATTACCTAAAATAATTTGTGAGTCTACTGTTTAGTATTTTGTTTATTCAAATTAACCTTTCAGAGTAAGATGATTGAGTAAGATAAAAACAAACAGAGCACGATGGGAATTGAAAGAAAAACAGAAAGCTCCAGTGGTAATAGAATATGTTCTTCTAGACTAGCAGAGCTGCTAAGACACACCACACACAAACCCACCACACACACACACACACCCACCCATCCGATGATTTCCCTCAGGAGAGGAGAGAGGGACGGACCGACACACAACTGAATTATATTTCTCTGTCTCACACACAACTGAATTGAGGATGAAGAATATTTAATCTCGGACGTAACTGAAGTTAACTGGTCTATTTTTTTTAAGTGATGTTTTTCTCACGCACCAAACCTAATCAGGCTTTTCTCATATGAGATCTTAACTGAATCAGGTTAATCTAATTGAGGAACCAATATATTTTTTTTCTTGTATATAGACATGGACTAAATGTAGAAAATAACTGACCCTCAATGATCTCTTGGTGGAATTCATTAAGCCAAGCCAAGAGAAGAAAAACTAGCAGCTCAAGGTCCAGTCATTTATTCTGAATATTAATGCAAGTCTTAAACCTGAATAATTAAATTCCTTCTTAAATTTAGAACCAGTAAAGACAATTAGTTTTCATTTGAATACATCTACCGGTAATAGACTTTGTAATCATGACTTTGAAAATTCTCTTCTGCAGCTCTTTATCACTGGGTTAGCATTACTGTGCAAACAGCTTTCACATTAGTTTTGCACTAATGGTATCAGATATAAGATTAAAGAGTATAAAGGAAATAAAGAATCATCCATCAGCCATTGTTAGTTATTATAGGCACTTATTTTATGCTTCTGTTAAGTTTAAAATCTGCCCTTTTATTTGCCCAGAGAGCACCTGATGTATATGATTATATTAGCCTGTAGCTTCTTTTCAGTTTAGCAAACATTTGCTTTTGTGTCTGTACTCTTGTAGGATACTGGTTGAGGAGTGGAGATGATGTAGTTAATTATTCCTTGCCCACGAACATTCAACCACCCATCAGAGATGATAGCAATGCAGTCTCCTTTCTCTTATGATTTGCTTGACCTTCACTTGAACTTTGTTGAACTCTGCATCCAATAAATGAGTAGATAAAGCATGTCTGGTTGGAGGGGTGTATGCTGGTCAAAGAACATTAACCTCTTGAAACTCTGGGGGCAGTATTTCATTTCTGGATGAAAAATGTTTCCGTTTTAAACAAGATATTTTGTCACGAAAAGATGCGTAATCTCCAGCTGCATGCACGTTTCCATTTGGTTCAGAAGAGAAAGGCAACTGCCACGAATGATTTACCATCGAATAGATATGTGAAAAACACTTTGAGGATTGATTCTAAACAATGTTTGCCATGTTTCTGTCGATATTATGGAGTTAATTTGGAAAAAAGTTTGGCGTTGTAATGACTGAATTTTCAGGGTTTTTTCTTAGCCCAAACGTGATGAACAAAACGGAGCGATTTCTCCTACACAAATAATATTTTTGAAAAACTGAACATTTGCTATCTAACTGGGAGTCTCCTCATTGAAAACATCTGAAGTTCTTCAAAGGTAAATGATTTTATTTGAATGCTTTTCTTGTTTTTGTGAAAATGCTGCCTGCTGAAAGCTAGGCTTAATGCTATGCTAGCTGTCAATACTCTTACACAAATGCTTGTGTAGCTATGGTTGAAAAGCATATTTTGAAAATCTGAGATGACAGTGTTGTTAACAAAAGTCTAAGCATGTGAGGCAATATATTTATTTCATTTCATTTGCGATTTTCATGAATAGTTAACGTTGCGTTATGGTAATGAGCTTGAGGCTATAATTACGCTTCCGGATACGGGATTGCTCGTCGCAAGAGGTTAAGAATTCTCTTCCAATGCACATTGTGTCACGAATCCCGCTTCCTGAGTCTGTGTTTGCCTGTGTTTCTGTCCTGGAGTGTGTTTCCGGTGTCCTGGAACGCACCCTGTCTGGTTGCCGGGCGAATTAGCTTGTTGGGAGATCGATGTTCACCCGCACCTGTATCCCATCAGTAATCTGCACACCTGTCCTTATCATCACCTCTCCCCTTCAAAAGCTCTGACCTGACATCCATTCCCTGCCGGATCGTTAGCCATGAACAGTATGTTGTGCCCACGAACCAGCCTCCAGTTTATAGAGTTTGTTTTGTTTTGTTTTATTGTTTTGTACGTCTTGCTTGCCTTTAACTTACCGCCGTTTGTTTTGTCTACAGCCAATCACCCGGAACCCATACGCCATCCATGTCTGCTCGTCGCCAGTGTGTTGTTATCCATTGGATCTGCATATCCACTCCCATCAACCCACCTCCGCTGCCCGCTTCTCCACCCGGAACTATCTACCTCCACGTTCTCATTGATTAATAAATACTCACCATCTTTATACTCACCTTGTCCTGGTCTGCTTCTGGGTCCAATTCTGGTAAACCCTGACAGAACGATCCGGCCAGTGATGAACCCAGCGTACCTGGACTCCGTTTGCCATACAATTACCTAGCAGGAGAAGATGTTGGGACAACACAACACGGCGCTACACGAGATAGCGGGTTCAGTCCGGAACTTATCGGATAGATTAACGAGTAACCAGGATCAGCTCAGGTTGCCAGCGGATCATCCACCACCTGTTTCACCCACATCACCTGCCGATTCGGGAGCGGGTTCCTTCCGTGAGCCCAAGGTTCCGACACCGGAGAAGTACGAGGGAGATCTGGGAGGATGCCGTTCATTTCTTTTACAGTGTGGGTTAGTTTTTGATCTGCAGCCCTACTCTTACGCCACAGATAAGGCTAGGATAGCTTTTGTTATTGAGCTGCTGCGTGGCAGAGCTCTGGAATGGGCTTCAGCTGTTTGGGAACGACGGGACACATGCATGACGTCATACCAGGGTTTCAAGGCAGAGATGAGAAAGCTTTTTGACCATCCAGTCCGAGGTAAGGACGCAGCTAAACGTTTGTTCTCTCTTCGCCAAGGAGCTCGCAGTGTGGCAGACTTTGTGATAGAATTCAGGACATTGGCTGTGGAGAGTGGTTGGAATGAGGAATCACTACATGCGTTTTTTTACCAGGGGTTGTCGGAGCAACTCAAGGACGAGCTGATCTCCTATCCAGAGCCTAGTGACCTAGATAGTTTGGTCACCTTAGCTATTCGGGTAGATAATAGAGTCCGAGAGAGGAGGGAGAAGCAGTGGGGTCCATCTAGTCAATCTGAGACTCGGTTACCATTCGGGTCAGGAAGTGGACCAGAACGGGTTGATCATTTTCCCTCACACGGGATTAGTGGAGGAGTCCTGCCGCCAGATCCTGAACCTATGCAAGTGGGGCGGCACGGGTTAACTAAGGACGAGCGCCAACGTAGACGTGAGACCAACAGCTGCCTCTGTGGTAGCTCGGGACATTACATCTCCGTTTGTCCTCAGCGCGCGTTAAACTGCTCGGCTCGTTAAGTTTGGGAGGTTTGTTAGTGAGCCAGTTTCAACCTCTCAAGAGCCCTGTCAGACCTCGTTTTCCTGCTACCCTCATAAATAAAAATCAGAGTTTAGCGATTAAAGCTTTCATCGATTCAGGTGCCGATGACAGCTTCATTGATGCCGACTTAGTGGAACAGCTGGGGCTTTCCAAGGAGCAATTACCGGAAGCCATTGAAGCAACCACTCTGAACGGCAGTAGTCTGGCACGGATCACTATAAGGACTGAACCGGTTAAGATGCTGTTGTCGGGGAATCATTCAGAGGTTATTTCTTTTTTCATTTTGCCTTCCCCCCATGTTCCTCTGGTTCTTGGATACCCCTGGCTAAGAGAACACAATCCTTCGTTCGATTGGGTGACTGGTAAGGTAACTAGTTGGAGCATTGATTGCCATGCGAACTGCCTCAGGACTGCCTGTTCTCATGCTGTCCCCAGTCGGGTCAGTGAGTCTGCTCCTCCTGATTTGTCCCTGGTTCCTGAAACCTATCACGAGTTGGGTGAGGTGTTCAGTAAGCAGAAAGCTCAGTCACTTCCTCCCCACCGACCTTATGATTGTACAATTAAGCTGTTCTCTGGAGCTGCCTTTCCCAAGGGACGGTTATACAGTATTTCTCGACCTGAGCGGGAAGCCCTGGAGACCTACATAAAGGAGTCTCTTGCTGCAGGTCTCATTCGTCCTCGTCATCACCCCTGGGAGCTGGATTTTTTGTGAGTAAGAAGGATGGCTCTCTTCGACCGTGTATTGATTATCGGGGTTGAATGATATTACGGTCAAGAACAAGTACCCCTTGCCCTTGATGAGCTCCGCTTTCGATTCTTTACAGGGTGCTACTGTGTTTACGAAGCTTGATCTACGCAATGCGTATCATCTGGTTCGGATCAAAGAGGGGGACGAGTGGTTGACTGGATTCAATACACCTATGGGACATTTCAAGTACCAGGTGATGCCGTTTGGACTTTCCAACGCTCCAGCAGTGTTCCAAAGTTTGGTGAATGACGTGCTGAGGGATATGATCAGTCTGTTTGTGTTCGTTTACCTGGATGACATCCTGATTTTCTTTAATGAGCTTTCCAGCCACATCCAGCATGTTAAGCAGGTCCTGCAGCGGTTATTGGAGAACCGTCTGTTTGTGAGGGCAGAGAAGTGTGATTTTCACGGCCACACTACATCCTTCCTCGGGTACATCATCTCCAGGGGTGAGATCAAGATGGACCAAGAGAAGGTTCGGGCAGTTCGGGATTGGGCCCGGCCCGGTACGAGATTGCAGCTCCAGAGATTCCTGGGATTTGCGAACTTCTATCGGAGATTTATCCGTGATTACAGCCGGGTGGCCGCCCCTTTAACTGCTCTGACGTCTTGCACCAGAATTTTCTGTTGGACTCCTGAGGCAGACCGAGCATTTCTGAACTTGAAGAGCCGATTCACCAACGCGCCGATTCTCTCTCAACCTGACACTTCCGTGTCAGTTTGTTGTTGAGGTGGACGCGTCTGATGTGGGGGTGGGCGCCATCCTATCCCAGCGTAGCTCCACTGACGGTAAACTCCATCCCTGCGCCTTCTACTTTTGTCGTCTTGCCTTGGAGGAGTGGCGTCACTGGTTGGAGGGAGCGGAGCAACAGTTTGTGGTCTGGACTGACCACAAGAATCTGGCTTACGTGCAATCGGCTAAACGTCTCAACTCCCATCAGGCCAGGTGGGCTTTGTTTTTTGGACGCTTCAATTTTTCCCTGACGTTCCGACCTGGGTCGAAGAATGGCAAAGCGGACGCCTTGTCCCGGATGTTCTCCAAGACGGATGAGAGTGGGGCCAAGACTGAGACGATTCTTCCCCAGAACCTTGTCGTGGGAGCCGTTACATGGAGGATTGAGGAGGATGTGATGGCGGCCCTTCGGACGCAGCCCGGCCCCGGTAACGGTCCACCCGGTTGGTTGTTCGTGCCTGAGTCGGTCCGTTCTGCGGTATTTCAGTGGTCCCACGCCAGCAAGATAGCTTGTCACCCTGGCGTTGCTAGGACTAAGGCGCTACTGCGCAGACGATTTTGGTGGCCTGCCATGGGAGAAGATACCCGGAGGTTTGTTGCCGCATGTCCTGTTTGTGCTCAGAACAAAAGTACCAATCGGCCCAGCTCTGGGCTTCTTCACCCCCTACCTATTTCTCGGCAACTTTGGTCGCATCTGGCCCTGGATTTTGTCACGGGATTGCCCCCTTCTGTTGGGAACACGGCCATTCTGACCATTGTGGACAGATTCAGCAAGTTTGCTCATTTTGTCCCTCTCTCCAAGCTTCCATCTGCCACGGAGACGTCCGAGATCCTGGTTAGGGAGGTTTTCAGGGTCCACGGTTTGCCCAGTGACATTGTTTCTGACCGTGGTCCTCAGTTTACCTCTGCTGTCTGGAGATCCTTCTGTTTGGCCATTGGAGCTACAGTCAGTCTCACTTCTGGATTTCACCCACAATCTAATGGTCAGGCGGAGAGAGCCAACCAGAAGATGGAGTCCACGCTGCGTTGTCTTGTCTCCTCTGATCCCACCTCTTGGTCATCTCAATTACCCTGGGTCGAGTATGCCCATAATACCCTTCCTTCATCTGCCACTGGGATGTCCCCCTTCCAATGCCTGTACGGATACCAACCTCCCTTGTTTCCTTCTCAGGAGAGGGATCTTTCGGTTCCTTCTGTCCAGGCCCACATTCGTCGTTGTCACCGGACCTGGCATCGGGCCAGGAAGGTCCTCCTTAGAGTTTCTGACCGGTATCAGATCCAGGCGAATCGTCGCCGTATTCCTGCTCCCGCTTATACCACCGGAGATAAGGTTTGGTTGGCTACACGGGATCTTCCTCTACGGACTGAGTCGAGGAAACTGTCACCAAAGTTCATTGGTCCGTTTGTGGTGGAGAGAATCATTAACCCTGTTGTGGTCCGACTCAAATTGCCGGCAACGCTTCGAGTACACCCCACCTTTCATGTCTCCTGCCTCAAGCCGGTTCTCCTCTGTCCTCTGTTGCCCCCTCCTCCTCGTCCTCATCCTCCTCGGATGATCGGAGGTGGTCCTGCCTACACGGTGCGCCGCATAATGGATTCCAGACGGCGGGGTCGAGGTTTCCAATATCTCGTGGATTGGGAAGGATATGGTCCAGAGGAGAGGAGTTGGATTCCTCGGCGTCAGATCCTTGATGACGACCTGCTTCGTGACTTCTACCGCCTCCACCCTGGCGCTCCAGGTAGTCCGCCCGGTGGTGTTCGTCGGAGGGGGGGTACTGTCACGAATCCCGCTTCCTGAGTCTGTGTTTGCCTGTGTTTCTGTCCTGGAGTGTGTTTCCGGTGTCCTGGAACGCACCCTGTCTGGTTGCCGGGCGAATTAGCTTGTTGGGAGATCGATGTTCACCCGCACCTGTATCCCATCAGTAATCTGCACACCTGTCCTGATCATCACCTCTCCCCTTCAAAAGCTCTGACCTGACATCCATTCCCTGCCGGATCGTTAGCCATGAACAGTATGTTGTGCCCACGAACCAGCCTCCAGTTTATAGAGTTTGTGTTTTGTTTTATTGTTTTGTACGTCTTGCTTGCCTTTAACTTACCGCTGTTTGTTTTGTCTGCAGCCATTCACCCGGAACCCTTACCCCATCCCTGTCTGCTCGTCGCCAGTGTGGTGTTATCCATTGGATCTGCCTATCCACTCCCATCAACCATCCTCCGCTGCCCGCTTCTCCACCCGGAACTATCTACCTCCACGTTCTCATTGATTAATAAATACTCACCATCTTTATACTCACCTTGTCCTGGTCTGCTTCTGGGTCCAATTCTGGTAAACCCTGACACATTACCTATGAATATCAGAGGTGAACCAGTTGCATACACAGCCAGAGCAAAACATTCAACAGCATTTCTCTGACTACGTTCCCCCGTTTGAGTAAAAAAAAATTGATTCCAGGAGGACCTTGAGTTGTTGCTATTGATAAGGTGTCTGATTCATCATTTTCACCTCAAATAGAAGTATAGGGATTTTTATCAGAGGTTGCTTGTTGTGAGCACTGAGGGAACTTTATGCACTCGGCCAAATGATTCTGAAACGTTGTTTCATTCTTCACATATGATTTGGCACAGTATTTGCAAATGTACACAGCTTTTCCTTCTACATTAGCTGCAGAGAAATGTCTCCACACATCAAATAGAGCCTGTGACATTTTCCTGTAAAGATGTATGGCCTTAGTATTCTGTGTTTTCTTTATTATTTTGATTAGGCCAGGGTGTGACATGGGTGATTTATTTGTTCTGTCTCATCTAGGGTTTTTGTAGTCTATGGGGTTGTGTTCAGTTGAGTGTTCTAGGTAAGTCTATGGTTGCCTGGAGTGGTTCTCAATCAGAGGCAGGTGTTTATCGTTGTCTCTGATTGGGAACCATATTTAGGCAGCCACATTCTTTAGGTATCTTGTGGGTGATTTGTTACTGTCTCTGTGTTTTGCACCAGTTAGGACTGTTTTGTTTTTTTCCACATTTTCTTATTGTGTATAGTGTTTTCATCATGCTGCATTTTGGTCCTCCTCTCCTTCCCAGGAAGAAAACCGTTACAAAGATTAGAAAAAAATGAGTAAACAACCCCAAATACAATTCCATGATTTAAACACACTTTTCTGTAGGCTACTATTTACTAGTTAACAAAAAATAATGTATGTCATATAAAATATATTCACCCCACCCAGTGTTGTAATCAAAACTTACTAGAAAGCATGTAGTCCACGGCTCAGACTGTGTAGTAGTGTAGGCTCAATAGCATCTCATAAGTGTGCAAGGTCTTGAGAATGTGATGGATGTGATGGAAGAATCCAATGTGCATGTAGAGGTGTCACATTTGCTCCTGCTACACCCTCTGGTGTTCATACGGTGTCTTCTTGACTTGCAGTTACTCCCCCTGTACACTCACTCTCTGTGTGATTGTGTGGTTGGAGACAGGTATGCTGGACTCAGAGCAGATCCCTTACCAGCTGCAACTCATTCCATAATCAAGACCTCTACAAATACTCAGTCACTTCCACTCTGCCAAATAGTAATTCTAGCCATTTATGATTATTCAACATCCTGTTACTCTGCCTGACACAATTATCCTCATTGCAATTACCTCTCTCTCTCTCTCTCTGGCTCCTGTTCCACATCTCACCACCCAAATACCTTGCTCTGGATTTTACTCACCACCACTACCTTGGAATCCCCTTCAGGACCTGTTTACCAACCTCAGTCTCCAAATCTGGTTTTTCTGCAAATAATCCGAGCTTCCCCGGACCTGCACTCCATATCTCCCCGTGTCTGCTCTTGGGTTCCCCTGTGTCGCTCCGCTTAACAAGAGGGTTGCAATTCCATTGAATTGGGGATAGTTTAACCAAAATATGCCATAAGACCTATAATTGCCTTTATGTATCCCACAAAAAAAGTATCCCACAAAAAAAGGTTGCAGTTGTAAATGAGAAATTGTTCTCATTATTGGCCAACCTGGTTAAATAAAAAATCTAACTTTTTTGATGTACAGTGGCTTGCGAAAGTATTCACCCTCCTTTATGGAAGAGTGACCAGAAAAATGCTATTGCTTAATATTAAAGAAAAAAATAAGCAAACATGTTTGGTGTTCGCAAAAAGGCATGTGGGAGACTCCCCAAACATATGGAAGAAGGTGCTCTGGTCAGATACGACTAAAATTGAGCTTTTTCTCCATCAGCAAAAATGTTATGTCTGGCACAAACCCAACACCTCTAATCACACTGTGAACACCATCCCCACAGTGAAGCATGGTGGTGGCAGCATCGTGCTGTGGGGATGTTTTTCATCGGCAAGGACTGGGAAACTGGTCAGAATTGATGGAATGATGGACGGCGCTAAATACAGGGAAATCCCTGTTTCAGTCTCCCAGAGATTTGAGACTGGGACAGAGGTCCACCTACCAGCAGGTCATTAACCCTAAGCATACTGCTAAAGCAACACGAGTGGGGAAACATTTAAATGTATTGGAATTGCCTAGTCAAATCCCAGACCTCAATCCAAATGAGAATCTGTGGTATGATTGAAAGATTGCTGTACACCAGCGGAACCCATCCAACTTGAAGGAGCTGGAGCAATTTTGTCTTGAAGAATGGGCAAAAACCCAGGGACGAGATGTGCCAAGCTTATAGAGACATTCCCCAAGAGACTTGCAGCTTCAATTGCTGCAAAAGGTGGCTCTACAAAGTATTGACTTGGGGGGGTGAATAATTATGCACACAAGTTTTCAGTTTTTTGTTTGTTTATTATTTATTGTTTGTTTCAAAATAAAACAATATTTTGCATCTTCAAAGTGGTTTACATGTTGCGGAAATCAAATGGTACAAACCCCGCAAAATCCTTGAATGAGTAGTGTCACACCCTGAACTGTTTCACCTGTCCTTGTGCTCGTCTCCACCCCCTCCAGGTGACATCCATCTTCTCCTTTATCCCCTGGGTATATTAGCCTGTGTTTTCTCTCTTTCTGTGCCATTTCGGCTTGTATGTTCCAAGTCAACCACCATGTTTTTTCTGCTCACACTGCCCTACCCTGTGCTCTGACCTCTTTCTCCCCTCTCTCTCCAGATGAAATCTCGCTTCTTGTGACGGCCGGCCGCCCAACAACCTGCCCGCTTGACCCTATCCCCTCCTCTCTTCTCCAGACCATTTCCGGAGACCTTCTCCCTTACCTCACCTCGCTCATCAACTCATCCCTGACCGCTGGCTGCGTCCCTTCCGTCTTCAAGAGAGCGAGAGTTGCACCCCTTCTGAAAAAACCTACGATGTCAACAACTACAGACCAGTATCCCTTCTTTCTTTTCTCTCCAAAACTCTTGAACGTGCCGTCCTTGGCCAGCTCTCCCGCTATCTCTCTCAGAATGACCTTCTTGATCCAAATCAGTCAGGTTTCAAGACTAGTCATTCAACTGAGACTGCTCTTCTCTGTATCACGGAGGCGCTCCGCACTGCTAAAGCTAACTCTCTCTCCTCTGCTCTCATCCTTCTAGACCTATCGGCTGCCTTCGACACTGTGAACCATCAGATCCTCCTCTCCACCCTCTCCGAGTTGGGCATCTCCGGTGCGGCCCACGCTTGGATTGCGTCCTACCTGACAGGTCGCTCCTACCAGGTGGCGTGGCGAGAATCTGTCTCCTCGCCACGCGCTCTCACCACTGGTGTCCCCCAGGGCTCTGTTCTAGGCCCTCTCCTATTCTTGCTATACACCAAGTCACTTGGCTCTGTCATAACCTCACATGGTCTCTCCTATCATTGCTATGCAGACGACACACAATTAATCTTCTCCTTTCCCCCTTCTGATGACCAGGTGGCGAATCACATCTCTGCATGTCTGGCAGACATATCAGTGTGGATGACGGATCACCACCTCAAGCTGAACCTCGGCAAGACGGAGCTGCTCTTCCTCCCGGGGAAGGACTGCCCGTTCCATGATCTCGCCATCACGGTTGACAACTCCATTGTTTCCTCCTCCCAGAGCGCTAAGAACCTTGGCGTGATCCTGGACAACACCCTGTCGTTCTCAACTAACATCAAGGCGGTGGCCCGTTCCTGTAGGTTCATGCTCTACAACATCCGCAGAGTACGCCCCTGCCTCACACAGGAAGCGGCGCAGGTCCTAATCCAGGCACTTGTCATCTCCCGTCTGGATTACTGCAACTCGCTGTTGGCTGGGCTCCCTGCCTGTGCCATTAAACCCCTACAACTCATCCAGAACGCCGCAGCCCGTCTGGTGTTCAACCTTCCCAAGTTCTCTCACGTCACCCCGCTCCTCCGCTCTCTCCACTGGCTTCCAGTTGAAGCTCGCATCCGCTACAAGACCATGGTGCTTGCCTACGGAGCTGTGAGGGGAACGGCACCGCAGTACCTCCAGGCTCTGATCAGGCCCTACACCCAAACAAGGGCACTGCGTTCATCCACCTCTGGCCTGCTCGCCTCCCTACCACTGAGGAAGTACAGTTCCCGCTCAGCCCAGTCAAAACTGTTCGCTGCTCTGGCCCCCCAATGGTGGAACAAACTCCCTCACGACGCCAGGACAGCGGAGTCAATCACCACCTTCCGGAGACACCTGAAACCCCACCTCTTCAAGGAATACCTAGGATAGGATAAAGCAATCCTTCTCACCCCCCCTTAAATGACTTAGATGCACTATTGTAAAGTGGCTGTTCCACTGATGTCAGAAGGTGAATTCACCAATTTGTAAGTCGCTCTGGATAAGAGCGTCTGCTAAATGACTTAAATGTAAATGTAATGTAAATGTTTTTCCTGTGCTTCTGCCTCTTCTATTCTCTTTTGCTAGTCCTCCCACTTTTGACCTTTGCCTGTTTTCTGGACTTTGTACCCACCTGCCTGACCATTATTCCTGCCCTGACCTCGAGCCTGCCTGCCACACCACAGCTCCTAAGCTCTGGTTTTGATCGTTTGCCTGTCCACGACCATTCTCTCTAAATACATATGAATAATAGTGACCACTACCTGGTTAAAAAGATAAATACTAATGGTAATTGCAATCAATAATCAATGGACTACAGTGTAATGGAGTAATGTAAGTGTAGGTTGTGTCTGAGTGGGTAGAGACCTGTGGATAGACAAAGAGTCAGTGTAGATAGTCTGTGGGAGAGGGAGAGCAGTAGTTGTTAGCCATTGAATAGTCTTATGGACAGACAAAAGAAGCTGTTTAGGAGTCTGTTTGTTTGAGCCTTGATGCACCAATACTGACTGCTGGCTGGGAGCATTTAGAACAGTCCATGTCTCTGGTGGCTGCAGTCTTTGGCAATTTTTCAGGCCTTCTTCACAACTGTCCCCCCCCCTCCCCCATTTCCGATCAGCAGCTCCTTGGTCTTGCTGACGTTGAGGTTTTTGTCCTGGTACGACACTCTTAGTTCTCTGAACAGTTTCCTCTAGTCTGTCTCATCGCCGTTGTTGATCAAACCTACCACCAACTTGATGAGGCCTCACACCTCTTCCACATCCATCCAAGCTGAGCGCAGTGCACCAGCTCTCTCTCCTGCGAGCAAGTCTCCATCAAATGTTCAATTTATTTTTCGACTATCTGGCTATATTCAAAAATATTGTGATAATATTTGAATAGTGAAATAATTTCAAATTTCCAGGTATTGTTGCTGTTGCCTACTCTCACCAACTGGGGGTGGCCCATCAGGTTGTCCAGGATACAGTTGTGGAGAGAAGTGTTCAGTTCCAGGGTCCCGAGCTTGGTGATGACCTTGGATTGCACCATTGTGTTGAATACTGAGCTGTAGTCGATGAACAGCATTCTCACATAGGTATTCCTCCTGTCTATTTGGGACAGGGCAATGTGGAGTATAATTAAGATTGTATCGTCTGTTGTTCTGTTGGGGTGGTATGCAAATTGGAGTTGGGCTAGGGTGTCTGGGATGATGGAGCTTATGGGTGCCATGACCAGCCTTTCAAAGCACTTCATGATTACATATGTTTGTGCTACAGGGTGGTAGTCATTGTGGGAGGTAGACCAGAGCCGGTTCTGGTTATAAGCAATATAAACAACATCAAATCAAATGTTATTAGACACATGCGCCGAATACAACAGTGAAATGCTTACTTACAAGCCCCCAACCAACAATGCAGTTTAAAAAATACGAATAAGAAATAAAAGGAACAAGTAATTAAAGAGCAGCAGTAAAATAACAATAGCGAGACTATATACGGAGGTACAGGTACAGAGTCAGTGTCCAGGGGCACCGGTTAGTCGAGGTAATTGAGGTAATATGTACATGGAGGTAGAGTTATTAAAGTGACTATGCATAGATAATAACAGAGAGTAGCAGTGGCGTAACAGAGGGGGTGGGGGGTGGGCAATGCAAATAGTCTGGTTAGCCATTTGATTAGATGTTCAGGAGTCTTGTGGCTTGGGGATAGAAGCTCTTGGACCGAGACTTGGCGCCCCGGTACCGCTTGCCGTGCGGTAGCAGAGAGAACAGTCTATGAGTAGGGTGGCTGGAGTCTTTGACAATTTCTTTTACTTTATTCTACTTCTATGTAATAAACTGACATTCCGATCCAGTGTTTACCTGGCTCACAACACACCTACAGTACATTTATTGCATTCCACCCATTACTGCATTCCACCCCTTCCTCTGACACCGCCTGGTATAGAGGTCCTGGACGGTAGGAAGCTTGGCCCCAGTGATGTACTGTGATGTACTAAGCGGCCTCAGTGATGTACTAAGCGACGTAAGCGGTCGCTTAGGGCCACCGGCCGCTAGGGGACCCCCGACCAAAAATCCGGAACTCATCTTACTATTGAGAGAAAGAATTGTAGGATACCCTAGGTGCAATTTCGAAAATTGGTTGATCATCAGCATTTTTTCTCATTATGTCAGTCGCTGACAATCCCTCAATTAGCCATTTGAGCTAAGGTTGACAATGACAGTTAATAGGCCTGCCAGCTGGTCTGCGCATGCTCTGAGAACGTGACCTTAAATACCGTCTGGCCTGTGGCGTCAGCCTCGGAACAGCCTCTGGGACAGCAGGGGCCCTCATACACAGCTCAGTGTTGTTTTGTTGAAACGTGCATAAAAATGATTGAGTATTTCTGGTAGACAGGCATATTTGGATAGATCATGGTTAGGTCTATCTTTGTAACCCATTATGGACTGTAGCCCCTGCCACATGTGTTAAGCCTCGGATCTAGCGTAATAGGATTCCACCTTTTTCCTATATTGATGTTTTGCCTCTTTGATTGCTCTGCGGAGGTCGTAGGGGGACGTCTTGTATGTCCTTAGCCATAGCCTTGGGGTAGGCTGTGATAGCCCGGTATGCGGTAGTTTAGCACGTACCTCATTGTTAATCCAGGGCTTTTGATTGGGTTGCAGTGAACGTTCACTGTGGGGACAACGTCAGCAATGCATTTCCTGATGAAGCCCGAGATGGCAGTGGTTAGCACGTTTATGCTATTGGTGGAGTCTCTAAACATATTCCAATCAGCGCTAGCAAAGCAGTCCTGCATCATAGCTTCCAATTAGGAGGGCCATTTCTCTACAGAACACATCATGGGTACTTCCTGTTTGAGCTTTTGTTTGTAAACAGGAAGCAGTAGTATAGATCTGATTTGCCAAAGGGGGATCAAGGGAGGGCCTTGTATGCTTGCGTGTGGGTTGAGTAACGTTGGTCTTTATCGACGTAGTGGCGAAGGACACGTGTTGATAAAGGTTCGGCATCACATGTCTTGGTGACGCGGAATTAAAATCAACTGCAACAACAAAAGCATCATCCAGGTGCAAGGATTCCTGCTTGTTGATAGCCTCGTACAGTTCATTAAGTGCCAGCTTATTGTTGTTGTCCTAAAATGGAATAATGATAACAGATAAACTCTCTTGGGAGGTAGAAGGGTTGGCATTTGACCATCAGGTATTCCAAGATGGGTGAACAATAGGTTGAGACTTCCGCCGCGTTAGTCCACACATCATCTGTTGTTGATGAACAGACATATCCCTCACCCTCTGGATGTTCCTAAATCTGATATCCTGTCCACTCTGAATGGAGAATATATCGAGTTGAATAGCCATGGGTTGTACCGTTTCCGAAAGACATGTTTCAGGAAAACAGAGAATATTGCAGTTAAGAGAGTCCTGTTGATAGTAATTCTGCGTTACGTTATTAACTGCCGATCTGATGTTCAAAAGTTTTTTGTCAATCATAAGAAATGATAGGGTTACATTCATGCAAAACACGTTTTGGGAGTCAGGCCCAGGAATGGTTGTTATGTCATAAAACCAGGGTGCGGTTGGACCTGCAAACTGTATTGTGGGGGGATTTGAAAGACCAGTCAGTCAGTCAGTCAATAGGAAATATTATTGTGCTCTTGGGTAAAATGTAGATTTTTGGGGCAATTTCGGCACACATTTAGCAGATGTTTGATGTCCTCCAATCAGGGGTAAGGGTGGGGATGTAATTATTGTATGTTTTGGGTTTAGTTACTGTATGTATGTTTTGGGTTTAGTTACTGTATGTATGTTTTGTGTTTTGGTTTCAAGCTGTGAGCAGTGTGTGTGCTCGTCATGGTGGTTGCGGGTGTACTAACTTCCATGCCTTGCCGCTGTCTCGGGGTGGGTGGGGGCAAGTGCACCCACTGATTGGAGTGGCCATTTATATTTTAATTGTAATTTATTGTTGTTATAAATGCCAAAAATAATCATAAAATATCAGAAGTGCGTAGGCTAATGCACAGCCCAAGCCTCTTGCATATCACACTCCTCCATCACAAACAACGGTGATGATAAACACAGGATAATGATAGAGATCTAATTACAGGAAGTAATGGATCCCTCATCATTTTTTCATCCTCAGAAAAATCTCCTGTTGTTCTCTGCCTACTCGGGTTTTGATATATGCAAATAACTAATGCCTAATTACAGTATGGCAGTTTGAAATTAATTCCATTATGCGTTGGTTGCCAAATGTGGCCCCCAAATAATTTCCACTCCTGCGTAGATAGGTACATTTTTGTCAGGGTTTTGTTAATAGCTGCATAATGGCTTAATAAGCGTTTAAAATGGAATCCAGAGCATTGAAAACAATGCTAATGTATTTGTCTGTGGTATGTAGGGAGGGACTGGGGTAAAAAAACAACAATTTGCCTTGGCAGAGCGGGGCTCACCCGCCGGGCACACAAACGACATCGTTAGTAGTGCGGGCACCATTCTGCTGCAGAATCATCGCTCACACACCCATACCGTCGCCCAAGGGGTCTGTCTACAGGCCCTGGCATTAGAAAACACCAAGGCAGCAGGAACACATTGCTCCAGAGACCTGACTGCATGTTGTCCAATCTGACTAACAATAACAAGCTGATGAATAACTGCAGACAGTCACATTGACTGTATGTTGTGGTCCTCTGTAGCTCAATTGGTAGAGCATGGCTCTTGCAGGATACTACATTAGATTCCAAGGACCACCTATATGTAAAGAAAATATTCCCACAACTATATTTAGGATAAAAGTGTCTGCTAAATGGCTTACTGTATATGAAGTAGTCTCTAAACAAATGTTACAGCAATGAACACTGTGGAATGCTCAGAGAATCCATTCTGTCACCAATAGGGTTCAGTGTTACCCAGGAGGGCCAGAATTTGAACACACCATATTCATTCACTCACTCAAGAGCCCATCCATCCACTATGTTGAAATGACTCTCATCAGAACATAAGTACAATAATCAAATCCCAATACATCCAGCCAGCTAGGCTCTATGGTTGCTTCCCAAATGGCACCTTATTCCCTATTTAGTTCACTGCTTTTGACCAAGGCCCATTGAGCTCTTGTCAAAAGCTAGAAGCCCTGGGTCTCGACCCCGCCCTGTGCAATTGTGTTCTGGATTTTGAAGGGCCGCCCCCAGGTGGTGAAGGTAGGAAACATCTCTACATCACTAACCCTCAACACTGGGGCCCTTCAAGGGTGTGTGCTCAGCCCCCTCCTGTACTCCCTGTTCACCCATGACTGCATGGCCACAATGCCACTTTAATAATGTTTACATATCTTACAAACAACACAGAAAGGCCAAACAACACACAGGCCAAACAACACACAGGCCAAACAACACAGAAATCCAGAACATAGAAAATGAACATAGAATGCCCACCCTAGTCACACCCTGGCCAAACCAAAATAGAGAATAAAAGCCTCTATGGCCAGGGCGTGACAATATGTACATATTCTCATTCGCCCCTTTAGATTTGTGTGTATTGGGTAGTTGTTCGGGAAGTTGTGCACTATATACCGATGTAGGATATTAAGCAGGAAAATAATCATGCAGCAATAGGAAATGTGAATTATTGAGAGTATTTTAATTAATGGACATTTTTGTAGGGGATCATACAATTTTAGGGCAAATAAAGCCTGAAAATGTGAAGTTGAAATTACTAACTTTAGAAGCTTTTTTTTCTCCCCAATTTCGTGATATCCAATTGGTAGTTACATTCGGACTTGGGAGAGGCGAAGGGCTCCAGAAGCCTTTTTATGCCTTTTTAACACACTACAAGTTTTGCATTTCCTGCAGCAACAGGGTGATCAAATTAAGATCCTACATCTCTAGGGAATAGGGTTCCATCTGTGACTCAGTCTAGTTAGAGGTATAAAGTCGCTGCACTAGACCAGTGCAGGCAGTACCGCCACCCTAATACTAATAGCAGGTTTAAGTTCGTGAATGAACATTCAACGTACTTCTGTTTCAACATCTCAACAGCATAATCACATTCTCTAATTGCCCACTGTGCTGCTGTGTGGAAGACCCTAAGCCTAACCCAGTGGACTTCCTTCTGAGTCTTATTTAATGTGCCATTACCATTAATGAACTTAGACTGAGCGTTAGAGGGGAGGCTGCAGTGCTGCCTCCTGCACTGCACCGGGACTGCTCGAGGTCTTAGGGGATGGGAAGATCCCATAAATGTGCTTAGAGCAAGATAAGTGTGTAGTTTTCAATGCCCATTCATTTTGTGAGATTGTGGGTGTATGTGTGTGTGTGTGTGTGTGTGTAGCCTTTGGGTGGGTGGGGGGTCTTTTTACAACAACAAAAAACTCAAACTCTTGGCAATGATCCTGCAGGAGTTGGCTATTAGCTGAAAACAAGTGAAAAAAATGGACGGCTGAAGTTGGACAAATAAGCCAATTAATTGAGGTAGACTGCAATGAATCTTGGTAAAAAATAATGCCAGATAGACCATCTGTCCAAATACAGATTGTAGTCACTGGATGAATGCTCTTTTCTAGGAACTGGATGAAGTGGGTAAAGTTGGGCTTGGTTCAGTCCGTGTGAAAAAGGTAGAAGGGGAGAGCGAGTTCCACTGAGATGCTGCCTCTGTCTGTATAGAGGGTTTGACACGCTCATCTGGCTGCTACGGGCTGAACTGTCACTGGATTCACTCCTGGCTCCATGTTGGCTAAGTGCAGCGTCTGTGGGTCCTATTTAAAAATAGAAAAGAGGATCCACACACTTCACACTCAGACACAAAATATATACTGAGTAAAAACATTAGGAACATGCTATTGCCATGACATAAACTGACCAGGTGTAAGTTATGATCCCTTGTTGATGTCACTTGTTAAATCCACTTCAATCAGTGTAGATGAAGGGGAGGAGACAGGTTAAAGAAGTATTTTTAAGCCTTGAGACAATTGAGACATGGATTGTGTATGTGTGCCATTCAGAGGGTGAATGGGCAAGACAAACGATTTAAGTGCCTTTGAACAGGGTTCGGTAGTAGGTGCCAGGCACACCGGTCTGAGTGTGTCAAGAACTGAAATGCTGCTGGGTATTTTCATGCTCAAGAGTTTCCTGTGTATAACAATAATGGTCCGCCACCCAAAGGACATCCAGCCAACTTCACACTGTGGGAAGCTGTGGGAAGCATCAATATGGGCCAGAATTCCTGTGGAACACTTTCGACACCTTGTAGATCACATGTCCCAACAAATTGAGGCTGTTCTGAAGTTAAAAAGGGGGTGCAACTCAATATTAGGAAGTTGTTCCTGATGTTTTGTACACAGTGTAATTCACACAGAGAGGTTTTCTTAAGCTTTGATAATACATACACAGCTCACCTGAGGCAGGGGCCGACCTCTCCTTCCCTGCACTGTCGACCCATAGCTTCATGGCCCTGCCTTATCTGATGTGGCTATGTCTTTAAGTGGTCGCGGCTGCAGGCTCCCCGGACTCCCTGTATAGTACACAACAAGGTTACATTCAAAACACACATTACAATAACAACCTAACAGGCACATAATGGAACTTCAGAACCTATGCAGATGACAGTGTTTCAATGGCTGGCGGAACAGCTTATCGAGTATTGAAAATTATGCCACAGTGAAACCATCATTAACTCTCAATAAAGCTAATTCAGAAAACAAGCTCTATCCAATCAATCAATAGTGATTGGATAGACTGAATAAAGCCAGCTATGAACAACTACCGCTAGGTATTTTAATAATCTTCCTATACGCTCCATCACACTCCAAACTTATTGCATTACCAAGTCTAATATATTGGAATACAGGTCAGTAAGTGTATAGTCAATAGTCAGTGTGCGTATCACGTTCTGACCTTAGTTCCTTTGTTTTGTCTTTTGTTTTAGTATGGTCAGGGCGTGAGTTGGGTGGGTTGTCTATGTTAGTTTGTCTATGATTTTCTATTTCTGTGTTTGGCCTGGTATGGTTCTCAATCAGAGGCAGCTGTCAATAGTTGTCCCTGATTGAGAACCATATTTAGGTAGCCTGTTTTCCATTGTGTTTTGTGGGTGGTTATTTTCTGTTTAGTGTTGTGTTGCACCTTACAGGACTGTTCGTTGGTTGTTTATTGTTTGGTTTTCAGTGTTCATTAAAATATGAACACTTACCACGCTGCACCTTGGTCCTCCTCTCCTTCCCCAGACGACAAGCGTTACAGTGCGACTGAATTAACACCCCTTAAAGGAGCATGCTATCCAGAAAGAATTTTTAAATATTCAGATTATATATATATAATATATAATATTCAGAAACCGTAACTATGATCTCTGTGAACGTTGGAGATTCAATGTGTCTATATCATTACACTATACTAATGATACAATGTTTACGGTTAGCTAGCTTGGTTGAAAAGGATAGTTGTTGAAAGTATTTTAAAAGATACACTGACTCAACTGCTCATACTGGTGCAGTAATCAGTCAAACTGGGCTGAATAAATCAAGCTTGGCAAAACTGAGGAGGAAGATGTTTTTCAGATTCTGCCAATCCCCTCATCTTGCACATAATTAAAAAACTACAATTTCCAAATCAAATCTGTGAATATGGGTCATTGTAGGAAGCACTGTGGAATATATGGTTTAATTCTGTAGTAGTGACAAAACTCAGTTCATGCATTAATCTCTGTTATAACAGACATCTCTCTGTTGTTTATGAAGCATGTGACAAATAAAATATGATTAGATTCTTTTTCCATTCTTCTGGTTAATGGGAAAGGTTGTTTCCTGCTCCAGTCACTATTGTCCTGATGTTTCTCTGGAACAGTTTTTCTGTTGGTTCTTGCACCAGAGACTGACCCTTGTGACACAGAGAAACAGGGAGAGAGAGAGAGAGAGAGAGAGAAGTTGAGAGAGAAAAGAGAGAATTGAGCGCGAGAGAGACAGCAAAGACAGAGAAGCGAGAGTGAGACAGACAAAAAGACAAACAGAGAGAGGTATGAAAAGATATAAAAAATAAAATCAAAGCCCTGAAGACAGAAATAGCAAAGCAACATCAAAGGAGGAAAATCATAGTGTGGGCCTCTTACCAGGCGTCCTAGATGACACAACATTGGCTGCCCAATGATGGGGGATATTATACAGGCAGATAATAATTCCGAAATAGTTCAGACGGCGTCAAAGACCCAAAGAACTTCCAGTGCCTCAATAAAATGTATCACCATGAAACCACTGGAGAAAATAGAAACAAACCAGGAATACCAAAACTAAAATATTATTCACAAAGGCCTCTTTCAGTTGAGTAAGTTTGTTCTTTACTCAACTCGAAAAGAAAGTAATATCCAAAAAGTGGATATTATCTATGTTCGGAGAATGGGCGAGCGCTACAGTAAAATAACAACAGCTATTCCCAACACCTATAGTCACACTATTGATCAATGCAAATAGTCACATCATATGATACATATCTTCATGTGGTTATTCAAAGAGAAGGTGGTCACA
This sequence comes from Oncorhynchus masou masou, assembly GCF_036934945.1. Lineage (NCBI taxonomy): Eukaryota > Metazoa > Chordata > Actinopteri > Salmoniformes > Salmonidae > Oncorhynchus > Oncorhynchus masou. The sequence goes on along the minus strand of NC_088217.1, from coordinate 24,439,329 downwards.
CACTCTACAACTCCCATGTAATACATGTAGAGTTGAAGTCGGAAGTTAACATACACTTATGTTGGAGTCATTAAAACTCGTTTTCCAACCACTCCACAAATTTCTTGTTAACAAACTATAGTTTTGGCAAGTCGGTTAAGACATCTACTTTGTGCATGACACAAGCAATTTTCCAACAATTGTTTACAGACAGATTATTTCACTTATAATTCACTGTATCACAATTCCAGTGGGTCAGACGTTTACATACACTAAGCTGACTGTGCTTTTAAACAGCTTGGAAAATTGACTGTGCCTTTAAAAACTTCTTATGGATGAAATCCCGTCAACGGGATCGATTTGACAACAGCCAGTGAAAGTGCAGGGCGCCAAATTCAAACAACAGAAATCTCAGAATTAGAATTCCTCAAATATACAAGTGTTATACACCATTTTAAAGATAAACTTGTTGTTAATCCCAACACAGTGTCCGATTTCAAAAAGGCTTTACGATGAAAGCATACCATGCAATTATTTTAGGTCAGTGCATAGTCATGGAAAAACACAGTCATTTTTTCAGCCAAAGAGAGGAGTCACAAAGCAGAAATAGAGATAAAATTAATCACTAACCTTTGATGATTTTCATCAGATGGCACTCATAGGACTTCATGTTACACAATACATGTATGTTTTGTTCGATAAAGTTCATATTGTTATCCAACAATCTCAGTTTACATTGGCGTGTTATGTTCATTAATGTTTTGCTTCCAAAACATCCGCTGATTTTGCAGAGAGTCACATCAATTTACAGAAATACTCATCATAAATGTTGATGAAAATACAAGTGTTATGCATGGAATTAAATATATACTTCTCCTTAATGCAACCACTGTGTCAGATTTCAAAAAAAGGTTTATAGCGAAAGCACACCATGGAATAACCTGAGTACAGCGCTCAGACACCAAAACAAGCCATGTTGTGGAGTCAACAGAAGTCAGAAATAGCATTATAAATATTTACTTACCTTTTATGATCTTCATTGGAATGCACTCCCAATAGATGTTTGTTTTGCTCAATAAAGTCCATCATTTATGTCCAAATACCTCCTTTTTGTTCGCGCGTTTAGTTCACAAAATCAAAATTCACTAGGCGCAGGCACTTAGTCCAGACTAAAAGTCAAAACAGTTCCATTACAGTTCGTAGAAACATGTCAAACAATGTATAGAATCAATCTTTAGGATGTTTTTATCTTAAATCTTTAATAATATTCCAAATATTCCATTCCTTTGTCTTTAGAAATGAAAAGGAACGCAGCTCGCTCTCACGGCCGCGGGCATGATTTAGCTCATGGCATTTTGCCATGCCTCTGGTTCAAACAGCTCTTATTCGCTCCCCCTTCATAGTAGAAGCCTGAAACAAGGTTCTAAAGACTGTTGACATCTAGTGGAAGCCTTAGGAAGTGCAATATGAAGGTGTACCTGTGGATGTCTTTCAAGGCCTACCTTCAAACCCAGTGCCTCTTTGCTTGACATCATGGGGGGAAAAAAACAGCCAAGACCTCAGAAGAAATTGTAGACCTCCACACGTCTGGTTCATCCTTGGGAGCAATTTCCAAACGCCTAAAGGTACCATGTTCATCTGTACAAACAATAGTATGCAAGTATAACGCAGCTGTCATAGCGCTCAGGAAGGAGACGAGTTCTGCCTCCTAGAGATGAACGTACTTTGGTGCAAGGAAGGAAGAAGCCACTGCTCCAAAACCGTCACAAATATCGTACATTTTGGAGAAATGTCCTCTGGTCTGATGAAACAAAAATAGAACTGTCTGGCCATAATGACCATCGTTATGTTTGGAGGAAAAATGAGGAGGCTTGTAAGCCGAAGAACACCATCCCAACCGTGACAGCATCATGTTGTGGGGGTGCTTTGCTGCAGGACTGGTGCATTTCACAAAATAGATGGAATCATTAGGGAGGAAAAGTATGTGGATATATTGAAGCAACATCTCATGAAGTTAAAGCTTGGTCGCAAATGGGTCTTGCAAATGGACAATGACCCCAAGCATACTTCCAAAGCTGTGGCAAAATGGCTTAAGGGCAACAAAGTCAAGATATTGGAGTGGCCATCACAAAGCCCTGACCTCAATCCTATAGAAAATTTGTGGGCAGAACTGAAAAAGTGTGTGTGAGAAAGGAAGCCTACATACCTGACTCAGTTTCACCAGCTCTGCCAGGAGGGATGGGCCAAAATTCATCCAACTTATGGTGGGAAGCTTGTGGAAGGCTACCTGAAATGTTTGACCCAAGTTAAACAATTTAATAAAGGCAATGCTACCAAATACGAATTGAGTGTATGTAAACTTCTAATCCACTGGGAATGTGATGAAAGATGTCAAAGCTGAAATAAATTATTCTCTCTACTGTTATTCTGACATTTCAAATCAACTCAAATTTATTTATATAGCCCTTTGTACATCAGCTGATATCTCAAAGTGCTGTACAGAAACCCAGCCTAAAACCCCAAACAGCAAGCAATGCAGGTGTAGAAGCACGGTGGCTAGGAAAAACTCCCTGGAAAGGCCAAAACCTAGAAAGAAACCTAGAGAGGAACCAGGCTATGTGGGGTGGCCAGTCCTCTTCTGGCTGTGCCGGGTGGAGATTATAACAGAACATGGCCAAGATGTTCAAATTTTCATAAATGACCAGCATTGTCCAATAATAATAAGGCAGAACAGTTGAAACTGGAGCGACAGCAAGGAGTCATCATGTCAGGTAGTCCTGAGGCATGGTCCTTGGGCTATGTATGGTCCTCCGAGAGAGTCAGAAAGAGAGAAAGAGAGAATTAGAGAGAGCACACTTAAATTCACACAGGACACCGAATAGGACATGAGAATTACTCCAGATATAACAAACTGACCCTAGCCCCTCGACACATAAACTACTGCAGCCTAAATACTGGAGGCTGAGACAGAGGAGGGGTCGGGAGACACTGTGGCCCCATCCGAGGACACCCCCGGACAGGGCCAAACAGGAAGGATATAAACCCACCCACTTTGCCAAAGCACAGCCCCCACTTACCATCCTGAGACAAGGCTGAGTATAGCCCACAAAGATCTCCGCCACGGCGTGGTGATCTAACTGACCTAAGACAGGGAATTTTTACTAGGATTAAATGTCAGGAATTGTGGAAACTAAGTTAAAATGTATTTGGCTAAGGTGTATATAAACTTCCCACCTCAACTGAATGTGTTGCATTTCTAAATCCAAATCTAAATCTAAATATATGAAATCAACAGTAGTGGTGTGTGGGTAAAATCACCGGGGAAGAAAACATATTACAACCTATGTGTTACATTTACATTTAAGTCATTTAGCAGACGCTCTTATCCAGAGCGACTTACAAATTGGTGAATTCACCGTCTGACATCCAGTGGAACAGCCACTTTACAATAGTGCATCTAAATCATTTAAGGGGGGGTGAGAAGGATTACTTTATCCTATCCTAGGTATTCCTTGAAGAGGTGGGGTTTCAGGTGTCTCCGGAAGGTGGTGATTGACTCCGCTGTCCTGGCGTCGTGAGGAGTTTGTTCCACCATTGGGGGCCAGAGCAGCGAACAGTTTTGACTGGGCTGAGCGGGAACTGTACTTCCTCAGTGGTAGGGAGGCGAGCAGGCCAGAGGTGGATGAACACAGTGCCCTTGTTTGGGTGTAGGGCCTGATCAGAGCCTGGAGGTACTGCGGTGCCGTTCCCCTCACAGCTCCGTAGGCAAGCACCATGGTCTTGTAGCGGATGCGAGCTTCAACTGGAAGCCAGTGGAGAGAGCGGAGGAGCGGGGTGACGTGAGAGAACTTGGGAAGGTTGAACACCAGACGGGCTGCGGCGTTCTGGATGAGTTGTAGGGGTTTAATGGCACAGGCAGGGAGCCCAGCCAACAGCGAGTTGCAGTAATCCAGACGGGAGATGACAAGTGCCTGGATTAGGACCTGCGCCACATCCTGTGTGAGGCAGGGTCGTACTCTGCGGATGTTGTAGAGCATGAACCTACAGGAACGGGCCACCGCCTTGATGTTAGTTGAGAACGACAGGGTGTTGTCCAGGATCACGCCAAGGTTCTTAGCGCTCTGGGAGGAGGACACAATGGAGTTGTCAACCGTGATGGCGAGATCATGGAACGGGCAGTCCTTCCCCGGGAGGAAGAGCAGCTCCGTCTTGCCGAGGTTCAGCTTGAGGTGGTGATCCGTCATCCACACTGAGACATCCAGACATGCAGAGATGCGATTCGCCACCTGGTCATCAGAAGGGGGAAAGGAGAAGATTAATTGTGTGTCGTCTGCATAGCAATGATAGGAGAGACCATGTGAGGTTATGACAGAGCCAAGTGACTTGGTGTATAGCGAGAATAGGAGAGGGCCTAGAACAGAGCCCTGGGGGACACCAGTGGTGAGAGCGCGTGGCGAGGAGACAGATTCTCGCCACGCCACCTGGTAGGAGCGACCTGTCAGGTAGGACGCAATCCAAGCGTGGGCCGCGCCGGAGATGCCCAACTCGGAGAGGGTGGAGAGGAGGATCTGATGGTTCACAGTATCGAAGGCAGCCGATAGGTCTAGAAGGATGAGAGCAGAGGAGAGAGAGTTAGCTTTAGCAGTGCGGAGCGCCTCCGTGATACAGAGAAGAGCAGTCTCAGTTGAATGACTAGTCTTGAAACCTGACTGATTTGGATCAAGAAGGTCATTCTGAGAGAGATAGCGGGAGAGCTGGCCAAGGACGGCACGTTCAAGAGTTTTGGAGAGAAAAGAAAGAAGGGATACTGGTCTGTAGTTGTTGACATCGGAGGGATCGAGTGTAGGTTTTTTCAGAAGGGGTGCAACTCTCGCTCTCTTGAAGACGGAAGGGACGTAGCCAGCGGTCAGGGATGAGTTGATGAGCGAGGTGAGGTAAGGGAGAAGGTCTCCGGAAATGGTCTGGAGAAGAGAGGAGGGGATAGGGTCAAGCGGGCAGGTTGTTGGGCGGCCGGCCGTCACAAGAAGCGAGATTTCATCTGGAGAGAGAGGGGAGAAAGAGGTCAGAGCACAGGGTAGGGCAGTGTGAGCAGAACCAGCGGTGTCATTTGACTTAGCAAACAAGGATCGGATGTCGTCGACCTTCTTTTCAAAATGGTTGACGAAGTAATCTGCAGAGAGGGAGGAGGGGGGGGAGGGGGAGGAGGATTCAGGAGGTAGGAGAAGGTGGCAAAGAGCTTCCTAGGGTTAGAGGCAGATGCTTGGAATTTAGAGTGGAAGAAAGTGGCTTTAGCAGCAGAGACAGAGGAGGAAAATGTAGAGAGGAGGGAGTGAAAGGATGCCAGGTCCGCAGGGAGGCGATTTTTCCTCCATTTCCGCTCGGCTGCCCGGAGCACTGTTCTGTGAGCTCGCAATGAGTCGTCGAGCCACGGAGCGGGAGGGGAGGACCGAGCCGGCCTGGAGGATAGGGGACATAGAGAGTCAAAGGATGCAGAAAGGGAAGAGAGGAGGGTTGAGGAGGCAGAATCAGGAGATAGGTTGGAGAAGGTATGAGCAGAGGGAAGAGATGATAGGATGGAAGAGGAGAGAGTAGCGGGGGGAGAGAGAGCGAAGGTTGGGACGGCGCGATACCATCCAAGTAGGGGCAGTGTGGGAAGTGTTGGATGAGAGCGAGAGGGAAAAGGATACAAGGTAGTGGTCGGAGACTTGGAGGGGAGTTGCAATGAGGTTAGTGGAAGAACAGCATCTAGTAAAGATGAGGTCGAGCGTATTGCCTGCCTTGTGAGTAGGGGGGAAGGTGAGAGGGTGAGGTCAAAAGAGGAGAGGAGTGGAAAGAAGGAGGCAGAGAGGAATGAGTCAAAGGTAGACGTGGGGAGGTTAAAGTCGCCCAGGACTGTGAGAGGTGAGCCGTCCTCAGGAAAGGAGCTTATCAAGGCATCAAGCTCATTGATGAACTCTCCGAGGGAACCTGGAGGGCGATAAATGATAAGGATGTTAAGCTTGAAAGGGCTGGTAACTGTGACAGCATGGAATTCAAAGGAGGCGATAGACAGATGGGTAAGGGGAGAAAGAGAGAATGACCACTTGGGAGAGATGAGGATCCCGGTGCCACCACCCCGCTGACCAGAAACTCTCGTGGTGTGCGAGAACACGTGGGCGGACGAAGAGAGAGCAGTAGGAGTAGCAGTGTTATCTGTGGTGATCCATGTTTCCGTCAGTGCCAAGAAGTCGAGGGACTGGAGGGAGGCATAGGCTGAGATGAACTCTGCCTTGTTGGCCGCAGATCGGCAGTTCCAGAGGCTACCGGAGACCTGGAACTCCACGTGGGTCGTGCGCGCTGGGACCACCAGATTAGGGTGGCCGCGGCCACGCGGTGTGGAGCGTTTGTATGGTCTGTGCAGAGAGGAGAGAACAGGGATAGATAGACACATAGTTGACAGGCTACAGAAGAGGCTACGCTAATGCAAAGGAGATTGGAATGACAAGTGGACTACACGTCTCGAATGTTCAGAAAGTTAAGCTTACGTAGCAAGAATCTTATTGACTAAAATGATTGAAATGATACAGTACTGCTGGAGTAGGCTAGCTGGCAGTGGCTGCGTTGTTGACTTTGTAGGCTAGCTGGCAGTGGCTGCGTTGTTGACACTACACTAATCAAGTCATTCCGTCGAGTGTAATAGTTTCTACAGTGCTGCTATTCGGGGGCTAGCTGGCTAGCTAGCAGTGTTGATTACGTTACGTTACGTTAAAAGAACGACAATAGCTGGCTAGCTAACCTAGAAAATCGCTCTAGACTACACAATTGTCTTAGATACAAAGACGGCTATGTAGCTAGCTAGCTACGATCAAACAAATCAAACCGTTGTACTGTAATGAAGTGAAATGAAAATGTGATACTACCTGTGGAGCGAAGTGGAATGTTGACCGGGTAGTTGAAGTTCAATTCGGTAGACGTTGGCTAGCTGTTGGCTAGCTAGCTAGCAGTATCTCCTACGTTAAGGACGACAAATAGCTGGCTAGCTAACCTCGGTAAATTAAGATAATCACTCTAAGTCTACACACTCTAAACTACACAATTATCTTGGATACGAAGACAGCAAAGACAACTATGTAGCTAGCTAACACTACACTAATCGAGTCGTTCAGTTGAGTGTAATAGTTTCTACAGTGCTAGTAGACGGTGGACGTTAGCTAGCTGCTGGGCAGATAGCAGTGTAGACTACGTTAGGACGACGAAATACGATAATTACGCAATTATCTTTGATACAAAGACGACTATGTAGCTAGCTAAGAAGAAATTGCTAAGATTAGACAAATCAAACCATTGTACTATAATGAAATGTAATGAAAATGTAATGAAAAGTTATACTACCTGCGGACCGAAGTGTAGATGCGACCGCTCGCTCCAACCCGGTTGTTGTGATAATTGTATTGCTTTCTCTATAACCTGTTAGTTCTTAAGCCTTACACCATTGTAACGGTAAATGAGTGAATAGGTGTGGAGTCAGGCGCAGAGAGCAAAGGATACGCGAAAAACACGCTTTAATGTCCAGAAAATCACAAGAACAAAATCAGGTGAACAACACATGTGAAGAAATAAGGACAGCGAAAAAAACAGAAAATGCAAAACACAAACCACTCTAACACATACAGATGAACAAGCCCGCACAAACAGAAGCGGGCTGAACTAACTTAAATACCCCACCCTAACAAACAAACAAGAAACAGGTGGCTCGGTGGCAGCTAGTAGACCGTAGGCCGGAGACGACGAGCGCCGAGCGCAACCCGAACCAGAAGGGGAGTCACCCTCGGTAATATTCGTGACAACCATGATATATAGGCCTAAGGCCTATACAATAAGAAGACACAGTGGAAGAATAAATTCAACCACACATTTGTTACAATACAAAACTGGAGAGCAACATCTGTCCTTTGAAGTCCACAAACAGTTACATGACCTACATTATGGTCAAACACGTTCATGTTTCCCATATTTTCGGACTAATAAAAAACTATTGATTTAGAACAACGGAGAGTTAAGTCTCAAAGAATCTATGAGCTGCCTCCACCATTTCAACTTCAACATTTCAACATCTAATTCCCTATGCTTAGTATAATACAGCGACAACTAAAAGATACCAACAATTATTTAATCCAATTAACGTTAGCTTAATATGATGTGGCTGTCCATGGCTACTGATGTGTGTGTGTGTTTGTGTGTGCGTGCAAGCAGAAAAAACCTGTTGACTCATCCAACTTGTGGATAAACTCCAAAGCCATCCCTTCTCTTTCATGTTGCCTAAACAGTCTATGACTCTGTCATATAGTGCGCGCTTTTAGGTTTTGTTGTCCTAGGCTACCTGGCTAAAATACTTGCTTGATAGCCTAACTTCCTTTCATTGGCAACGATACGCCAGGCCAGCTAGTTAATTCTTGTGACTCCCAAACCCGCATGCAGGAGTGCAATCATCGCCTGAAACTAATTAGCATAACGCAACGGACATAAATATCCCTAGAAAATATTCCTATTCATGAAAATCACAAATGAAATATATTTAGACACAGCTTAGCCTTTTGTTAATCACCCTGTCATCTCAGATTTTCCAAATATGCTTTACAGCCAAAGCTAGACAAGCATTTGTGTAAGTTTATCGATAGCCTAGCATAGCATTATGCCTTGCTAGCAGCAGGCAACCTTGTCACAGAAATCAGAAAAGCAATCAAATGAAATCGTTTACCTTTGATGAACTTCGGATGTTTTCACTCACGAGACTCCCAGGTAGATAGCCAAAGTTAATTTTTTCCCCAAAATATTATTTTTGTAGGCAAAATAGCTCCGTTTGTTCTTCACGTTTGGCTGAGAAATCGCCCATAAATTGCAGTCACGAAAGGCGAAAAATATTCCAAATTAGCTCCATAATATCGACAGAAACATGGCAAACGTTGTTTATAATCAATCCTCAAGGTGTTTTTCTAATATCTATGGCCACCATGTGACCACTTACGCAATGTGGCCGCCTACGGCTATTCTTCAATAGAAATGCGTAAAAACTACGTCACAATGCTGCAGACACTTTGGGAATACGTAGAAAGCGTAAGCTCGTTGATGGCACATTCACAGCTGAATAGGGACTCATTGGAACACAGCGCTTTCAAAACCTGGGGCACTTCCGGATTGGATTTTTCTCAGGCTTTCGCCTGCAACATCAGTTCTGTTATACTCACAGACAATATCTTTACAGTTTTGGAAATGTTAGTGTTTTCTATCTATCTATCCAAAGTCAATTATATGCATATTCTAGCATCTTGTCCTGACAAAATATCCCGTTTAAAACGGGAACGTTTTTTTTTTCAAAAATGAAAATACTGCCCCTAGAGTCGCAACAGGTTACGTTAGTATACTACATCAGGACAACAATGCAACAAATATTTTTTTTTCCTGTCAATAATGACGTTTGGCTTCTGATGTGATTGGTCTGAAGCCAAATCCAAACTGGCTTCCCTTGACACTTTGTTTTGGTGTGCCAGGACCATTCACAGCGGAGCTCACTCAGTTTAGCTCATCGCTGATTGGCTATCATTTTAAATATATTTTTTATCGAGGGAGGCCAAATGCTTGCTGGCTTCCCTTGCATTCAATGCAACATTGTCATACTCTTTCTGACCAGAGAGCATCAGATAGATACGCTGCACATTCTGAGACAGGGCCGGTGTTTCGTTCGTTGAAGGAAATTCATGAAATACCATTTTCATACATTCGGCTTTTCTTGGCATCCATGAATACACGCCCTGGAAATCAACCAATATTTTGACAGCAAGCTTCCTTTCTTCAAGTGAGTATTACCGTATTCATGCTCCTGTGTGTCCTCCCGTCCTGTCCTGTCCCTTTCCCTCTGCACCACTGGATGCCCTACTGCTGCGTTTTTAGTTATGTTTATTTAACAAGGCAAGTCAGTTAAGAACAACTTCTTATTTGCAATGACGGCCTACCAAAAGGCAAAAGGCCTCCTGTGGGGATGGGGTCTGGGATAAAAATACAAACACACATCACGACAAGAGAGACACCACAACACTACAAATAGAGACCTAAGACAACAACATGACATGGCAGCAACACATGACAACACAGCATGGTATCAACACAACATGACAACATCGTAGCAACACATGGCAGCAGCACTACAAAACATGGTACAAACATTATTGGGCACAGACAACAGCACAAAGGGCAAGATGATAGAGACAACAATACATCACGCCGAAGCAGCCACAAATGTCAGTAAGAGTGTCCATAACTGAGTCTTTGAATGAAGAGATGGAGATAAAAATGTCCAATTTGTGTGTTTGTTGCAGCTCATTCCGGTCGCTAGCTGCAGCAAACTGAAAAGAGGAGCGACCCAAGGATGTGTGTGATTGTTTGACCTTTAACAGAATGTGACTGGCAGAACAGGTGTTGTATGTGGAGGATGAGGGCTGCAGTAGGTATCTCAGATAGGGGGGAGTGAGGCCTAAGAGGGTTTTATAAATAAGCATCAACCAGTGGTTCTTGCGAAGGGTATACAGAGTTGACCAGTTTACAGAGGAGTATAGAGTGCAGTGACATGCATTGTTTAAAAATCTGATGGCCGAATAGTAAAGAACATCTAGCCATCCAAGAGCACCTTTAGCTGCAGATCTATTAATTACTTCTCCGTAATGCAGCATGGGTAGGATGGTCATTTGAATCAGGGTTCATTTGGCAGCTGGGGTGAAAGAGGAGTCAATACGATAGAGGAAACCAAGTCTAGATTTAACTTTAGCCTGCAACTTTGATATGTGCTGAGAGAAGGACAGTGCACTGTCTAGCCATACTCCCAAGTACTTGTATAAGGTGACTACCTCAAGATATAAACCCTCTAAACACACATCTGGAAGGTACACAAATAAATTGGTCATTTGGAATTTAATTTGTTATCAATGTTTATAATGCATGGAATCATCTCCTTCAATGTAATACTGAGAAAATAGATAGTGATCGTGACCATGATTGACAATGATGTCCGGCTGTTTGGTACCTCTTTTTAAAGTTACCAACTCAAACACATTACACATAGGCTTAACTTTTCATATCAGCCTATTACTATTAAAATGTTAATCTCTTCTGCCAGAGTTACCACATAGCTCTTATTTATGTTTCATTTATATTACTCAAATGGCTGTGATATCCTGAAATTGCTAACGGATTCAAGCTGATTTAATTTATGCATTTGAGCTTGAAATTACAGTGGCATGCTAGCTTTACTGTGTACAAGTCATTTACAAACGTAAATTACATCCCATTCGCCCAAGTTTCATAATAACCAAATGCTGGCATAACTAACTGGAGGAACATTGAGAGTGGGAAATAACACCATAGCTTCCTTTGTATAAATGCAGTAGCCAACAGCCGATCTCTCACCCCCGTGGGGACGTAGATGCATTCTGTAGGGCAGGTGGCAGGAGCGGGTGTCCTCTCCAGAGCCTCACAGATGTCCACATCCACATCTCAAAACACAGGAACAACAATTTGGGAGGACCGATTGATGGGCTGAAGGACACTCAGAGGGCCCTCCACTGACGTGGAACCACAGGGTGCGGGAAAGCAGGTCCTCCGGCATCCTGGTCCCCAGTCGGTGATTCTCATCTTTGACCAGGAGATGGTGGGGTTATGAAGTTGGAGCCATGGGAGGCTGAGGATGACTTTGTGTACGAGTGCGGTGATGATGAGGAAGGCTGTCCTGGTGCTAGGGTCCCATAATGAGGGTGAGTGGTGCTGTGAAATGCAAAATTGTGCCGGATCCCAATGGTCGCACATCCAGAGCTCACTTGGATAGGAAAAGGAGAGCGTGTATGAAGTCAAGTTCAGGGAGGAGGCGAGGTCCTAGTTGATAAAGTTCCCAGCGGCACCATAATCCACTAGAGCTGTAGAAACAGCACTTGAAAGACAGCCAGGCAGTGAAATGGGAACCAGGAAGGGTTTGGCAGAAAACGATGATAATGGAATACTCATGTCAACCCTGTTCACAGGGCTGCCCCTCTGTTCTAGAGGACCCCAGGTTGGGTTGCACCCGACAAGACTGAAGCTGGTGCCCCTCCTGGCCACAATAGGGACAGAGCCTCAGCTATCTCAGGTGACGCCGCTCTCCCGCGGAGAGGTGTGAGGCCCCTACCTCCATGGGTTCAGACTCAGGACAGCCAAAGGAGGGAGGTGAGACAAAGGTGGACACTGGTGCTCCCAAAGAAGGTTATCCAGATGGATGGCCATTGCAATGAGAGCGTCCAAGTACATATTGTCATTCCGACATGCAAGCTCTGTCTGGACCTCTTCGCACAGTCCACTGTGGAACAGAGTGTGAAGCGCCGGCTCATACCATCTGCTGGAGGCTGCTACAGTCCGAAAAGTGAGGGCGTACTCCGCAGTCGTCTGGGCACCCTGCTGGAGTTAGAAAAGTAACTCACCTACCTCTTTGCCCTTTGGAGTAAGGTCAAAAGCCACCCTGAACAGAGCCAAGAAACTCTTCTAAGAGCCCAGCTCCTCCTCTCCTCTCTCCCAGACGACCGCAGCCCACTCCAACGCCCATCCGGTCAGCAGGGAAATGACCATGGCAACCTTGGAGCTCTCGGTGGTGGGGCCTCCCGTCTGATAGGCAAAATAGAGGGAGAACTGAAGCAGGAAGCCATGACATTCCGATGGAGTGCCGTCATATTTCTCTGGAAGGGACAGTCGGGCATTGCTGACCTGGGCGGACGGCTGGGTAGGCTGGGGGACTGGATCACTCTGACGACCTGTAGGAGGAGGCCCTCCGTTAGAGGTATGAAGCACATCTCTACCAGTGTCGAGACGGTGGAGAATGCGGAAGACCTCCTTCATGGTCGTACACAGTAGAGCCAACTGGTTGTGGTGTTGGTGGAGTAGATGACCCTGTTCCTTGATAGTCTGGATGATGGTGTAATCTTCTGTTGCTTCCATAATTTCTGAGGCAGTATTCTGTAACATATGCAGGGAGTCAGGAAGCAGGTGCAGAACGTTTTATTTATTTATTTACTTCACCTTTATTTAACCAGGTAGGCTAGTTGAGAACAAGTTCATTTGCAACTGCGACCTGGAAAAATCAAAACATACAGTCAATAATAAAGTAGAACAAAAGAAAACAAAAAGTCTATATACAGTGAGTGCAAATGAGGTAAGTTAAGGAAATAACTAGGCCATGGTGGCGAAGTAATTACAATATAGCATTTAAACATTGGAATGGTAGATTGGCAGAGGATGAATGTGCAGCTAGAGATACTGGGGTGCAAAGGAGCAAAATAAATAAATACCAGTATGGGGATGAAGTAGGTAGATAGATGGGCTGTTTACAGATGTGCTATGTACAGGTGCAGTGATCTGTAAGCTGCTCTGACAGCTGGTGCTTAAAGCTAGTGAGGGAGATGTGAGTCTCCAGCTTCAGAGATTTTTGCGATTCGTTCCAGTCATGGGCAGGAGAGAACTGGAAGGAAAGGCGGCAAAAGGAGGAATTGACTTTGAGAGTGACCAGTGAAATATACCTGCTGGAGCGCGTGCTACGAGTGGGTGCTGCTATGGTGACCAGTGAGCTGAGATAAGGCGGGGCTTTACCTAGCAGAGACTTGAAGATAACCTGTAGCCAGTGGGTTTGGCAACGAATATGAAGTGAGGGCCAACCAACTAGAGCGTACATGTCGCAATGGTGGGTAGTGTATGGGGCTTTGGTGACAAAACGGATGGCACTGTGATAGACTGCATTCAGTTTGTTGAGTAGAGTGTTGGAGGCTATTTTATAGATGACATCACCGAAGTCGAGGATCGCTAGGATGGTCAGTTTTACGAGTGTATGTTTGGCAGCATGAGTGAAGGATGCTTTGTTGCGATATAGGAAGCCGATTTTAGATTTAATTTTGGATTGGAGATGCTTATTCTGAGTCTGGAAGGAGTGTTTACAGTCTAACCAGACACCCAGGTATTTGTAAACAAGATATTTTGTCACAAAAAGATGTTACGTATTCTAAGTCAGAGCCAGAACTACCAAGATCCAGAGTAGTGATGCTGAGCACGATTTTTGAGGGCGGGCTGGTGCAGGCAGTGATCGTATTTGTTGAATAGCATGCATTCAGTTTTACTTGTGTTTAAGAGCAGTTGGAGGCCACGGAAGGAGAGTTGTATGGCATTGAAGCTCGTCTGGAGGTTAGTTAATTAATAACACAGTGCCAAGGAGGGGCCAGAAGTATATAGAATGGTGTCGTCTGTGTTGGATCAGAGAATCACCAGCAGCAAGAGCAACATCATTGATGTATACAGAAAATCTGAGATGCCCAGTGTTATTGAACCCTGTGGCACACCCATAGAGACTGCCAGAGGTCCGGACAACAGGCCCTCCGATTTGACACACTGAACTCTATCAGAGAAGTAGTTGGTAAACCAGGCGAGGCAATCATTTTAGAAACCAAGGCTGTCGAGTCTGCCAATAGTCTGCCAATAAGAATGTTGTGATTGACAGAGCAGACGCATTATTTTTGAATGTTGTGATTGACAGAGTCGAAAGCCTTGGCCAGGTCGATGAATACATCTGCACAGTAATGTCTCTTATCGATGGCGGTTATGATGTCGTTTAGAACCTTGAGCGTGGCTGAGGTGCACCCATGACCAGCTCTGAAACCAGATTGCATAGCGGAGAAGGTATGGTGGGATTCGAAATGGTCAGTAATTTGTTTGTTAACTGGCTTTCGAAGACCTTAGAAAGACTGGGTAGGATAGATATAGGTCTGTAGCAGTTTGGGTCCAGAGTGTCACCCCCTTTGAAGAGGGGGATGACCATGGCAGCTTTACAATCTTTGGGAATCTCAGATGATGCGAAGGTGAGTTAAATAATGAAACTATACAAAAGAACAAACATGAGACGGGTACTGAACGTGAGAGAAAAAATACTGCCTGATGACTGAAGCTTACTGAGGGCTAAATGAAGGGAGAGTAATCAGGTTGTGCTTAACGATGGTGAGCAGGTGTGTGTAATGATGGTTGCCAGGTGTGCACAATGTGGGTTGCCAGCACCGGTGGTTAGTAGACCAGCAACGTCGTGCAACGTGCACCGGAGGGAGGTAGGGAGCAGGAGTAAGCGTGACAGCAACAGTCTTTTGGATGCCTACTTTAATAGCAATCCTTAGTAATAATTATTAGGCATGTTATGTTAATAACACAGCAAAGAATTATAGTATTGAATGTCCATGAAAACTGTGTGTGTGTGTTCCTGTGAGTGTGCATGTGTGCGTACTTGCCTGTGCGAGTGTGTGTGCGTGTACATGATTACTGTTGATTTTCTAATGGCACGCCCGGGTGCCTCAAAATGCTGGAGACTGCTGTCAGAACAAATAAATATTGACTGATAAATAAAAAAAAGCCACTGTCTGTCTGTCTGTTTTTTGGGGAGCAGAGTGGAGCTTCTGAATCACTGCCTCATGTGTTTCTTCCTCATAACCACATATAATTGCTGTTCTCTCTCTTTGGGTATATGTGCGCGGTGGTGTGCAAGCTTCATTCCAAAGGCCACCTGGGTTTTAGATTGTAGAAATCTCACTGTGCTGCCTGCAGTAGAGAGGAAGCTTTTAGATGAGAATATAGTAAAGTCCTCTAAAGTACCACTGCCTATTCTTTGCTTTTCATTGCTTTCAACCAGTGAAAAAATGAAACAAATCAACAAGAATGGAACTTTGACCACCTTTCAAAGTCATGGATGAATGATTAGCTATGTAAAGCCACATAATCAAAATGGGTTGAGCTGTCCTCTGATGACGCTGCCCTCTAATGATGCTGTCTTCTGATGATGCTGTCCTGATGTATTATTATTTTTTTGAACATACAATCTACCTGCAGTGAAGCCGCTCAACATTTACATTACATTCAGTCATCTAGCTCAACTCAACCATCCAACTCAACCATCCAAGCCGTCCGCCCCCGAAAAACTTCCACTCCACATGGACAAATCCCCCCCCCATCTACACCCCCCAAGCCACCGCCCCCCTCCAACCCATCCAAAACAACCACCCACCCAATGCGCCAACTGCCAACATAAAGAACAAAAGAGAAAAAAGAGAAAACAACAATGCAAAATCAAAAGACATCGAGGACAACAAAAATAAAAACAGCAAGGACAACTGTATACATTTGTGTGCATTTGTGGCACAATTTACATGTGGGTACAGTATTTGTGTGTGTACGTGTGTGCATATGAACGCGAGTGCGTGTATGCATGTGTACACACGTACAAGCACTTGATGATGCTGTCCTATGATGATGATGTCTTCTGATGGCTTTTTGTAAGTACCCTATTCACCACACATTCCTGGGTATGTCTTTAAGGCCCTGTCTTTATGCCTTTAACCGCCAGACACTCTATTAGACTTTACATACCGTCTGTGAAAGCAGCTCAGGAATCAACAGGAAATGACTGAACTGAAAATAGACAGGTTATTATGTAAGCCATGAGAGACAGGCAAACTATTTGCACATGATTACATGAGACAACGGTGTCAAGAAAAGTTAAAAATCTACATTAGACTGTTTATTTGTGTTAAAACATGTTATGGACATATTGAAAAACAAAACACGTTTTCAATTTCTAAGATAAAGATATTTTATATACTGCTTTCAATAAATGGAAAACTGTTCTGACTATTGGACTAAGTTTACTTTGTTTAGAGGTGGTGGTCTGAGGCTGAGTTTAACCAGTCATGAAGCATATCTACCAGAAACAAAAACAATTGGAGCCAGAAAGGGCAAACCATTTTTTTTTTAAATAAGAGTCCAGAATTACGATTGTCTGTTTGGAAGAAATGTCTGGCTTCAACGTTGGGGGTGATTGCCTTATTTGCACTGAATTGTTATTTGTTTCTTGGTCAAAAATGGAACAAAATGGATGTTGCCTTGAACTGTTTTGTGGAAATGATTAGTAGTCAATCACTTGGTCTGCTATTGACGCACTAGTATTTATTATGGATCCCCATTAGCTGCTGCCAAAGTAGCAGCTACTCTTCCTGGGGTCCAGAAGATTTAAGGTAGTTTATACCATTTTAAAAACATTACAATACATTCACAGATTTCACAACACACTGTGTGCCCTCAGGCCCCTACTCCACCACTACCACATATCTATATGACTAAATCCATGTGTATGTATAGTGCGTATGTTATTGCATGTGGGTGTGTGTGTGCATGTGTCTGTGCCAATGTTTGTGTTGCGGGTTCAAGAGAGCACTCTGGTTGCATTTGTTCTCTCAAATTAAGAAAAAAGTCACACACATGATTTTGCATGTCCAACTTCCTTTTTTACATATATCTTCACCTCTTCAAAGGGGTGTGGGTTCTTTATCTATTTACTTCATCGATCTGTTGTCTCACTGACCTGAATTTGGGTTAAGTGGACCAGTCTTCAGGTCTACCCATCTCAGCCTTTCCATATTCATCACCTGGGTCACCTGCTGGACGTCAGGGGGAAACTGTCAGCTCCAAGGTATTGAGTTCCTGGGACCATTTACACAAATATACAGGTCTAAAAACTAACTTTGCATAAAACAATAGAATTAAACAAACCAAAAGTTATCATGCCCGAAAACATAATTATGGCGTTATTGGCATTCTGGGGAAGGGAAAATAAGCTTACGATTTATAATTCTTAAAGAAAATCCAATACCAGGCCTAACCCTTTCCAGATGCAGCCAGTGCCGTACATGCATAAACACACACACACACACACACACACAGAGACACACAGTCTTGTATCAGGTTTCAGGTACGACCCAAGTGCAGACTGTGTTGAAGTAACAATGTTTATTGTAACCACAGGGGCAGGCAAATGACAGGTCAAGGCAGGCAGGGATCGGTAATCCAGAGTAGGGGCAAAGACACCGGAGTACATTTGGGAGGCTCGTAGGTCAGGGGCAGGCAGAGTGGTCAGGCAGAAGGGCTCAGAGTCAGGACAGGCAAAGGTCAAAATCAGGAGGGTGAGAACAGAGAGACTGGGAAAAGCAGGAGCTGAGAAACAAAACGCTGGTTGACTTGACAAACAAGATGAAATGGCAACAGAGAACACAGGTATAAATACCAACAAAAGTTATCCTTGCATGCAAAATAACTAATTTTAAACGGTGAATAGGTACAGCCTCCTTTTCAGATGACCTAAATCAATTATCCTGTAGCAGAGAACTCATTACAAAAAGGTGGTACAGACTCCTTTTTTAACTAGGCAAGTTAGTTAAGAACAAACTCATATTTACAATGGCAGCCTGCTGGGGAACAATGAGTAAACTACCTTGTTCAGAGGAAGAAGAACAGATCTTTACTTTGTCAGCTCGGAGATTAAATCCAGCAACCTCTCGGTTACTGGCCCAATGCTCTAACCACTAGGCTACCTGCTACCTCTTGTCAGAATACTAAATCAGTTATCCTGTAACCTAACAAATATATTCCAATATGATCAGATAAATAAAGCAATAAAACCAGTAATCTTTAATTTTAACAAAAGACAAATTTCCTTCCAATATGATCGGTAGAGGCACCATCAGTAGCCTAACAAGTGAAGAAAAACATGAACTAAAATGAAATAGACAATACCTTTTTGGAATCCCCTTGTGGTGCTGTGCTCAATGATTCTCTACACTATAATTGCTTTTTTTTATCACATTAACTGAAATTAGGCAAACTATTAGAATTTTTGCAACCAGGAAATGCAATTTCTGAACTTTAAAAATGAAATCAAATAGGGCCAAATAAAAAATTTAGTATCGAATGTTCATTGAAAAAAATTTTAATACATACTAGTGAACTTAGTTTTACAAATATATTCAATATGATCAGATAGCAATATTTTCTTATGGCTCTGTCATAATCTTTAATTTTCAACAGACACAAAAGACAAATTTCCTTTATATAAAAATCATAACATGAACATTAAATGGCATTCAAGGCACCATTACTATATTTTCTAATTTTACAAAAGTGGGCTAAATTTACTTCAAAGAAAAAAACAATAATAGCAATATCATCCACTCAACTGAAATATTTTTAAAATATAATTGGATTTACAATAAAATAAAGTGCAAAAATCTATTAATCAAAAACAACACTTTGTTTAAGGAGAAGTAACATGCTGAAAACAAATATTAAACTTTAACTTTTAAACTTGAACTGAGTAAAAACTCTAAATATGTGACTAGTAATGTTCACTTGTTTTTTATCACATCTTTTAAGTTCATCAAATTAGGCAAACTGAGGAAATCCTCAGAATGGAGGTGTTTGTCGACTTCTGTGTGACCAGGTTCATCAAAGAAAAATGGACAAACATAGACAACGTTTGAGCAGCCTTCTGGGGCATAGTGCATCATATTTTTAGTGCATCATTGCATTGGAGGAATCCATTTGTTTTTGTTTTGCATGGTCCAACCTGCTTTTTGTGCTTCAAAGTCAATACACCACATTTGCCAACGTGCGGGAGAAGGTGGCCGAGCTACAATGGTATTTGTAAGAACATGAGAGATCCTGAAAATCGCTCTTCTCATGAAAATGTCTGTAGCGTCCGAACAGTTTGGCCTACAAACCAACATGTCCACTCATCTGAAGGTACTAGTTAAAACAATGTATGGAAGTATAAAGTGGTTAAATATGGGTAAAAATATATCTGAAACATTATTCCTGATCTTTCTTATATCGCTCAGATATAGAACAGACACATCAAAACAAACTTCTTTTTAATACATTTTTCCATGCATTAATCTGTTATTCAATGTGTTTCTGTGAGCTAATAGCAGTAAGGCCAAATTCAATGATTTATCAAATCATTTTTATATATATTTTTTATAACAAAATTGATGGGGGCCCAATGGAGGTCAGGGCTCATGGGCACATGCCCTGTGTGCCTGGTCAGTATTCAGTTTTGATAACTGGCTAGACTAACTTAACACCAAATTGTGACTGACAAAACAAGAGCAAAACTGCTTATACACAACCAAACATTAAGTTGAGACCACTCGTGAGTTCCTAAAAAAATGTGGGGGTCAGGTCCCCCTAATGGCCAGGGGCCCTAAGCAACCGCTTATGTCGCTAATGCCTGAAGCCAGCCCAGGTTGGAGCAATAACAAACACTACACAATGCATGAAAATTGTCAGCATGATATGAATTATTTATTTAAATCTTATATCTCAAAGGACATGAGAAAAAAAAAAGTTTTTTCCTCAGTGATTCCTCACTGCCTATCTAGCTGGGGAGAGATTATCCCATTACACCTACCTTTCAATAGAGGACAATGGGGTCAAAGTGGCTATACATTGAAATTGCATTTTCAAAATGAGATGTGTGCCTTCAAACAAATAGCCAATGTACATGATCTGTATAGAGATGAACTGGAACAATGTATTGAAGAACTCAATTCCTTTACTGATTTGATTTGTAAATAATCTTTAAAAAGATATACTTGTAAAGATATACAGAACAAAAATATAAAAGCAACATTTAAAATGTTGGTCCCATGTTTAATAAGCTGAAATAAAAGATCCCAGAAATGTTCCATATGCAACAAAAATATTTATGCATACATTTTTTACATCCCAGTTAGTGAGCATTTCTCCTTTTGCCAAGATAATCTATCCACCTGACAGGTGTGGCATATCAAGTAGAGGTCGACCGATTAGATTTTTCAACACCGATACCGACTATTGGAGGATCGAAAAAGGCGATACATGGATTAAATCGGACGATCTTTATATATATATATTTGTAATAATGACAATTACAACAATACTGAATTAACACTTTTATTTTAACTTAAGATAATACATAAATACACTCTATTCAGTCTCAAATAAATAAGGAAACATGTTCAATTTGGTTTAAATAATGCAAAAACAGTGTTGGAAAAGAAAAAGTGTAATATGTGCCATGTAAGAAAGCTTACGTTTAAGTTCCTTGGTCAGAACATGAGAACATATGAAAGCTGGTGGTTCCTTTTAACAAGAGTCTTCAAAATTCCCAGTTAAGAAGTTTTAGGTTGAAGTTATTATAGGAATTTTGGACTATTTCTCTCTATACCATTTGTGGTTCATATACTTTTGACTATTAGATGTTCTTATAGGCACTATAGTATTGCCAGCTTAATCTCGGGAGTTGATAGGCTTGAAGTCATTAAAACCTGTTAGAGCTAGGGCTACTTTTTTCAACATTTTGTTAAAAATCGCGCAACATTTCAACGTCCTGCTACTCATGCCAGGAATATAGTATATGCATATGATTAGTATGTGTGGATAGAAAACACTCTGAAGTTTCTAAAACTGGTTAAACCACGGCTGTGACTATAACAGAACGTGTGTCTCGGGGAAAATCCCAAGGAAAACTGATCACCCAAAGAAAAAAAAAGTATCAATGCGCCAGTTGCCGGTATTGTCTATGGAAAGAGATAATAGATGGCTCCCAGTTGACAATTTCTACAGCTTCCACACGATGTCTCCAGTCTTGGCAATTGGTGTGACGTTATTCCTTGGTTCAACGAAGAAGAGGCACTTCTTGTCATCACTGCATCACAAAGGAAGTTTTGGTAGAGAGAATATCGACCATCGTCTGAAGACTTAAGTCTATTGAATACAGATCGCCCCGTGATGAATTCGATCGCGTATTAACGTTTACTAATACCTAAAGTTGGATTACAAAAGTAGTTTGAAGTGTTTTGTCAAAGTTTATAGGCAACTTTTTTAATTTAAAAAAATAACGTTGCGTTTAAAAACTGTGTTTTTCCTGGATCTGACGGTCTTCATAAATGGACATTTTGGGTATACAAGGACCGATTTAATCGAAAAAAAAGACCCAATTGTGATGTTTATGGGACATATAGGAGTGCCAACAAAGAAGCTCGTCAAAGGTAATGAATGTTTTATATTTTATTTCTTTGTTTTGTGCAGCGCCGGCTACGCTAATTCCTTTGTTTACATCACCTTCTGGTATTTCGGGGTGTTGCATGCTATCAGATAATAGCTTCTCATGCTTTCGCCGAAAAGCATTTTAAAAATCTGACTTGTTGGCTAGATTCACAACGAGTGTAGCTTCAATTGAGTACCCTGCATGTGAGTTTTAATGAACGTTTGAGTTTTAACGAGTGCTATTAGCATTTGGCGTAGCGCATTTGCATTTATTGTTGGCAAGGTGGGACGCTAGCGCATCGGGTTGCCCAGAGAGGTTAACAGCGCTGTGAATTAAGCATTGCTAAGAGCTGCTGGCAAACGCCACAAAGTGCTGTTTGAATGAATGCTTACGAGCCTTCTGCTGCCTACCACCGCTCAGTCAGACTGTTCTATCAAATATCGAATCATAGACTTAATTATAATATAATAAATACACATAAATACAAGCCCTGGGTCATTAATGTAGTCAAATCTGTAAACTTTCATTTCGAAATGAAATACGGAACCGTTCTGTAATTTACTGAGTGGGTTGCTGCCCTAAGTCTAAATATTGCTGTTTCATTGCACAACCTTCAATGTTATGTCATAAATATGTAAAATTCAGGCAAATTAATTCCTGTCTTTGTTAGGAAGAAATTAGTGATTATGTTGAGATATCTTATAAAAAACTAAGTTTAATGCTAGCAATTTACCTTGGCTCCTTGCAGCCACCAGGTCCTTTTGATTATGCACTCGCGTAACACGTGGTCAGCCTGCCACGCAATCTCTTCGTGGTATGCAATGTAATCGGCCATAATCGGCGTCCAAAAATGCTGATCACCGATTGTTATGAAAACTTTAACCTCTTAGGGTTGTAATCCCGTTAACGGGATCGATATGACAACAGCCAGTGAAAGTGCAGGGAGCCAAATTCAAAACAACAGAAATCTCATAATTTAAATTCCTCAAACATACATGTATCTTATACCGTTTTAAAGGTAATCTTATTGTTATTCCCACCACAGTGACCGATTCAAATAGACTTTACAGCGAAATGCACCACAGACGATTATGTTAGGTCACCACCAACTCACAGAAAAACATAGACATTTTTCCAGCCAAAGAGAGGAGTCACAAAAAGGACAAATAGAGAAAATGAGTCACTAACCTTTGATGATCTTCATCAGATGACGCTCATAGGACTTCATGTTATACAATACATGTATGTTTTGTTTGATAAAGTTCATATTTATTTAAAAAATCTGAGTTTACATTGGCGCGTTACGTTCACTAGTTCCAATTTTACAGAAATACTCATCATAAATGTTGATGAAAATATAAGTGTTACACATGGAATTATAGATATACCTCTCCTTAATCTTGAAACTCCCCATCCCGGATCCGGGATCGTGAATAAAGCCTCAGGCTCATTAGCATAACGCAACGTTAACGATTTCTGAAAATCGCAAATAAAATGAAAATAATGCGCCTGCTCTAAAGCTTAGCCTTTTCTTAACAACACTGTCATCTCAGATTTTCAAAATATGCTTTGAACCATAGCTATTCACTAATTTGTGTAAGAGTGTGCTAAGCTAGCTTAGCATTTTGAGTAGCATTTAGCACGCAACATTTAAACAAAAACCAGATAACCAAATAAATAAAATAATTTACCTTTGAAGAGCTTCGGATGTTTTCAATGAGGAGACTCTCAGTTACATAGCAAATGTTCAGTTTTTCCTGAAAGCATCTTTGTGTAGGAGAAATCGCTTTGTTTTGTACATCACATTTGGCTACCGAAACGAACCGAAAATTCAGTCACCAACAACGTCAAACTTTTTCCGAATTAACTCCATAATATCGACCGAAACATGGCAAACCTTGTTTGGAATCAATCCTCAAGGTGTTTTTTCACACATCTCTTCGTTGATATATCGTTCGTGGAAGCCTGCTTTCTTCTCTGAATTCCATGGAAAAATACTTGCAGCTGAGGTTTGCGCACCAATTTCGGCGCTGGACACCGGGCGGACACCTGGTAAATGTGGTCTCTTATGGTCAATCTTCCAATGATATGCCTACAAATACGTCACAATGCTGCAGACACCTTGGGGAAACAACAGAAAGGGCAGACTCATTCCTCTCGCATTCACAGCCATATAAGGAGACAATGGAAAACGGAGCCTCAAAAATCCTGCTCATTTCCTGGATGCCGTTTCATCTTGGTTTTGCCTGTAGCTCACGTTCTAGGGCACGCACAGAGAATATCTTTGCAGTTCTGGACACGTCAGAGTGCTTTCTTTCCAAAGCTACCAATTATATGCATAGTCGAGCATCTTTTTGTGACAAAATATTGCGCTTAAAACGGGCACGTCTTTTTATCCAAAAATGAAATAGCGCCCCCAGAGTTTCAAGAGGTTAATGTAACCGCTGTATCAGATTTCAAAAAAACTTTACGGAAAAAGCAAACCATGCAATAATCTGAGAACGGCGCTGAACAAAAAATTATCTACCGTGTTAGAGTCAACAGAAATCAGAAATAACATTATAAATATTCCCTTACCTTTGATGATCTTCATCAGAATGCACTCCCAGGAATCCTAGTTCCACAATAAATGTTTGATTTGTTCGATAATGTCCATTATTTATGTCCAAGTAGCTACTTTTGTTAAGGCGTTGAGTACACAAATCCAAACGCTCTTGCAGGTCCAGCCGAACGTCGGACGAAAAGTTCAAAAAGTTATATTACAGGTCGTAGAAACATTTCTAACTAAGTATAGAATCAATCTTTAGGATGTTTTAATCATAAATCTTCAATAACGTTCCAACCGGAGAATTCCATTGTCTGTAGAAAAGCCATGGAACGCAGGTCGCTCTCATGTGAAATACGCGTGACCAGGACCTGGCTCTCTTCCAGATCACTGACTCAAAGAGCTCTCATCCGGCCCCACATCAAAGTAGAAGCCTCATTCAAGTTTATAAAGACGGTTGACATCTAGTGGAAGCCGTAGGAAGTGCAACATCACCAATATCCCACTGTGTATTCGATAGGGCGGAGTTCATAAACTACAAACCAGATTTTCCACTTCCTGTTTGATTATTTTCACAGGTTTTTGACTGCCATCTGAGATCTGTTATACTCACAGACATCATTCAAACAGTTTTAAAAACTTCAGAGTGGTTTCTATCCAATACTAATAATAATATGCATAGATTAGCAACTGGGACTGAGGAGCAGGCCGTTTACTCTGGGCACCTCTGGGCACCTTATTCATCCAAGCTACTCAATACTGCCCCTGCAGCCATAAGAAGTTAATTGGTCGACCTCTAATATCAAGAAGCGGATTAAAGAGCATGATCATTACACAGGTGCACCTTGTGCTGGGTCAATACAAGGCCACTCTAAAATGTGCAGTTTTGTCACACAACACAATGCCATAGATGCCTCAAGTTTTGAGGGAGCATGCAATTGGCATGCTAACTGCAGGAATGTCCACCAGAGCTGTTGCCAGAGAATTTAAGGTTAATTTCTCTACCATAAGCTGCCTCCAAGAATTTGGCAGTATGTCCAACCGGCCTCACAACCGCAGACCACGTGCAACCACACCAGCCCAGGACATCCATATCTGGCTTTTTCACCTGCGGGATCATCTGAAACAAGCCATCCGGACAGCTGATGAAATTGAGTAGTATTTATGTCTGTAATAAAGCCATTTTGTGAGGAAAAACTCATTTTGATTGGCTGGGCCTGGTTCCCAAGTGGGTGGGCCTATGCCCAGTCATTTGAAATTCATAGATTAGGGTCTTGTACATTTATTTAAATTGACTGATTTCCTTATATGAACTGTGACTCTGTAAAATCGCTGAAACTGTTGCATGTTGCGTTTATATTTTTGTTCAGATTAGATATCGTTCATGCTATGATTCACAAACACACACACACACACACACACACACACACACACACACACACACACACACACACACACACACACACACACACACACACACACACACACACACACACACACACACACACACACACAACACGCAGTAGTGTATCACAGAGGTAAATCTCTTCTGTAAGAAACTGTCAGGTCATATCAACCACATTGCTTCAGTTCAGACACCACCACTGTGGGCCTTTTAGAAGTTAATTAAGTTTCCTTAGACAAAAGATGACATCATTATCCAATGCTAATTTACTGTCATAATAAGAATGGCAAAAGAGAGAGAGAGAAAAAAAAGAGAGAGTGTGTACATGCACATGTGAGCCTCTATGTGCATGAGTGTGTGTATCTGCATTAAAATGTAATGGTTGTCTTTTGGAACCAATAAAACTGTCACTCTGTTTTCCTGAGGAATTAGTGGCTGGTTAAAGAGGATCAACTCATTTTGAGAGGAGGGAGTACATGTGACCAGGCTAACAGACAGCTTCAGTGTTCAAGGTGTGTGGTTACAGGGGTTGTTCTGGTGTGAAGCAAGACCAAGTGCAAATGTAAGGATACGAGTAGGCTACTTACACAATCTCTGTGGAGAAGTCTTTACATTGGGAAAACATTCACCTGGAGGACCAATAATCTCTGTACCAGCCCAACTGGAATGACACATTTCATTCAACCAACAATAAATGAGTAATAGTAAGCTACAATATGCCTCTATATGTATTTTTCAAACAGAATAGGTCAATATTATTGACACTTACGAGCCATTTTAACTTCTTTTGGCATCTTTTTTAATAGTTTGGCTGCTCCTATCCACAATGTACACAAAGCCCTTGACCTCTTTGTCAAAAACCTGCAGCAGAAACATTAGGTTATGATATTCAGGTTATTCATATCAGTTACAACATCTAGGGTGTATGACAAATTCATAACAGGGGAATTTAGTTATATTTTCTAACATACAATTGAATGTGAAAGATCATGCAATAAATGTCTTGCTCAATATGCAACTCACTTTATTTAAACTTGTCTATGATAGGTCTCTTTCGCAACAGGATCTTTTCCTTACTGGTGATCTCTAAAGCAGCTCCACCCTTTGAAGGAAACAAATGCCATCAGTTTTCTTGACACAGTGAGTGTTTGACAGCTAGTATGTTCTGTAAATTAAAGATTTGTTAAACATAAATTTACCTGATATTCGTTCTTAAACATATTTCAGGTTGGATGTCCTCTTTCCTTTGTCAACTACTACTGTGAGGTTCTGTGTTATGCACTATAGCCCGTTACCATATCATATGTGATTGAATATTATTTGCTGTTGGCTTGTGTGGATTTATGTGTTATGCAACATCGCTGACTTGAGACATTGTTAACAGTTTCAGGGCCATGGGCCTTTCTCGTGATGGAAAACTACAGAATGACATGAAGACAGGAACTGTGCAATGAGTTGGGAGGGCACATTCAGAACGTAGTGTTGCAAGAACAAACTTTTGTCTTTTGTTAGATTTTATTTCACCTTTATTTAACTTATTCGATATAGGGGGCGCTCTTTTAATTTTTGGATAAAAAAACGTCCCCGTTTTAAACAAGATATTTTGTCATGCAAAGATGCTCGACTATGCATATAATTGACAGCTTTGGAAAGAAAACACTCTGACGTTTCCAAAACTGCAAAGATATTATCTGTGAGTGCCATAGAACTGATGCTTCAGGCGAAACCAAGATGACATTTCAAACAGGAAATGGCCCAGATTTTGAGGGCGCTGTGTTCCAATGTCTCTGAATGTGCCAGGAATGAGCCTACACGTCCTGTCGTTTCCCCAAGGTGTCTGCAGCATTGTGACGTATTTGTAGGCATATCATTGGAAGATTGACCATAAGAGACTACATTTACCAGGTGCCCGCTTGGTGTCCTCCGTCAAAATTATTGTGTAATCTCCAGCTGCGTGCATTTTACCATTTGCTTCAGAGGAGAAAGTCAACTGCCACGAATGATCATCGAATAGATATGTGAAAAGCACCTTGAGGATTGATTCTAAACAACGTTTGCCATGTTTCTGTCGATATTATGGAGTTAATTTGGAAAAAAGTTTGCCGTTGTAATGACTGAATTTTCAGGGTTTCTTCTTAACCAAACATGATGAACAAAACGGAGCGATTTCTCCTACACAAATAATCTTTTTGGAAAAATTTAACATTTTCTATCTGAGAGTCTCCTCATTGAAAACATTCGAAGTTCTTCAAAGGTAAATGATTTTATTTGAATGCTTTTCTTGTTTTTGTGAAAATGTTGCCTGCTGAATGCTAGGCTTAATGCTTTGCTAGCTATCAATGCTTGTGTAAATGTGGTTGAAAAGCTTATTTTGAAAATCTGAGATGACAGTGTTGTTAACAAAAGGCTAAGCTTGTGAGTGAATATATTTCCTTCATTTCATTTGTGATTTTCATGAATAGTTAACGTTGCGTTATGCTAATGAGCTTGAGGCTATGATTACGCTCCCGGATACGGGATTTCTCGACGCAAGAACTTAACCAGGTAGGCTTGTTGAGAACAAGTTATCATTTACAACTGTGATCTGGCCAAGATAAAGCATAGCAGTGTGAACAGACAACAACACAGAGTTACACATGGAGTAAACAATAAACAAGTCAATAGCACAGTAGAAAAAAAGAGTCTATATACATTGTGTGCAAAAGGCATGAGGAGGTAGGCGAATAATTACAATTTAGCAGATTAACACGGGAGTGATAAATGATCAGATGGTCATGTGCAGGTAGAGATACTGGTGTGCAAAAGAGCAGAAAAGTAAATAAATATGGGGATGAGGTAGGTAAATCGGGTGGGCTATTTGCCGATGGACTATGTACAGCTGCAGCGATCGGTAAGTTGCTCAGATAGCAGATGTTTAAAGTTGGTGAGGGAGATAAAAGTCTCCAACTTCAGCGATTTTTGCAATTCATTCCAGTCACAGGCAGCAGAGAACTGGAAGGAAAGGCGGCCAAATTAGGTGTTAGATAACAGGAGCCAGGTGCCTGATAACTGTATATTCTAAACTACAACGACCGCTGAAGCGCTTAGGGGGCTGGGACCAGCCTCTGCGCCAACAATCAACGATAGGCTGGGTCAGTCTAAACCACGCCCAGTCTCTACTCTGACAGGCCGGCTCGGAAGCAGAAACTACCTCTGTCAGAGTATATTTATAATATTTTTGTCAGGAACAAGTCAGTTCTCTGTTTGCCCTGCGAGGTGGGACAGAGAGCCCGTATATATACGAAAATTACATTTTCCATTTATTGCTTGAATTTAATTAAAGATAATTAACAACAGATTCTGACTTTTATTCTTCCTGATACCGGATTCGAAAGACGCAGCCTCTAACACTACTAGCTAGCTAACATTCTGGAATGTTAGCTATGTGGCCACTTCCAATAGCTGGCTAACATCA
Source organism: Oncorhynchus masou masou (assembly GCF_036934945.1). Taxonomy (NCBI): domain Eukaryota; kingdom Metazoa; phylum Chordata; class Actinopteri; order Salmoniformes; family Salmonidae; genus Oncorhynchus; species Oncorhynchus masou. The sequence goes on along the minus strand of NC_088217.1, from coordinate 24,410,015 downwards.
TATAGCTAGCTAGGTAACATTAGGAGCTAGCAGTTGCATGCATGCCAATTATATTCCGTCCAGTGTTGGCTTTAAAGTCAAAGATTGTCGGCAAACTGGCTACAGAAGTGTTCAGAATTGACTAATTCTCTAGCTAAATAATTCTTAATTTGTGAGTTTGAATGTTTGCTAGCTAAATTTCCCAGCCAAGTTCCCTCTGCTTGTAAGGGAGTCTCCATGGTGACAGGACCCTACACTGTAGTGTAAATCTGCACCAAAGATGGTGTATAAATGAAGATAGTTCACTCAGGCCATTTTAACTGGGTGTGTCTCCCATAGACACCATAATTTATTTTTTAAAATTCAGTTCGTGGGGTGTCTCGCTTCCTCTTCCATCTCTGATTGCAATAAGAGGCACTGCTATGACGAGATCAGTTGCGTGTCTTACCCAGTATGGTCACACTTCTCATAAAAGTTATCTTGAATCATCTGTGCTAGAAAACCAAATAGAATAGAATATACAGTATATTTATTATCATTGAAGGGCAATTCACCACTACACACATGAAAACACTTTAAATATACAACTACAGTAATTGTGTCTGTGTATAAAGTGTGTATGTGTGTGTTTGCATGTGTTTGTGTGTGTGTATGTGTGCTTGATCTTCCCATGTCCTTTTTAAATACCTATGATTTGTTAGGACAAAGACATATCTTAGAGAGACAAATTATAGAAAAATATACCTGACAAGGAAACCCATGCTGCAATCTGGGGTTCAGGTAGCCTAGTGGTTAGAGTGTTGGACTACTAACTGAAAGGTTGCACGATTGAATCCCGGAGCTGACAAGGTAAAAATCTGTCATTCTGCTCCTGAACAAGGCAGTTAACACACTGTTCCTAGGCCATCATTAAAAATAAGAATTTGTTCTTAGCTGACATGCCTGGTTAACCTCTTACATCTATGGGGGCGCTATTTCATTATTGGATAAAAAAACGTGCCCGTTTTAAGCGCAATATTTTGTCACAAAAAGATGCTCGACTATGCATATAATTGGTAGCTTTCGAAAGAAAACACTCTGACGTGTCCAGAACTACCAAGATATTTTCTGTGCGTGCCCTAGAACGTGAGCTTCAGGCAAAACCAAGATGAGACGGCATCCAGGAAATGAGCAGGATTTTTGAGGCTCTGTTTTCCATTGTCTCCTTATATGGCTGTGAATGCAAGAGGAGTGAGTCAACCCTTTCTGTCGTTTCCCCAAGGTGTCTGCAGCATTGTGACGTATTTGTAGGCAGATCATTGGAAGATTGACCATAAGAGACCACATTTACCAGGTGTCCGCCCGGTGTCCTGCACCGAAATTGGTGCGCAAAAGTCAGCTGCCAGTATTTTTCCATGCGATTCAGAGAGGAAAGCAAGCTTCCACGAACGATATATCAATGAAGAGATATGTGAAAAAACACATTGAGGATTGATTACAAACAACGTTTGCCATGTTTCGGTCGATATTATGTAGTTAATCCGGAAAAAGTTTTACGTTGTAGGTGACTGAATTTTCGGTTCGTTTCGGTAGCCAGATGCAATGTAGAAAACGGAACGATTTCTCCTACACACAGACGCTTTCAGGAAAAACTGCGCATTTGGTATGTAACTGAGAGTCTCCTCATTGAAAACATCAGAAGCTCTTCAAAGGTAAATGATTTTATTTATTTGGTTATCTGTTTTTTGTGAAAATGTTGCGTGCTAAATGCTACTCAAAATGCTATGCTAGCTTTGCATACTCTTACACAAATTAGTCAATTTCTATGGTTCAAAAGCATATTTTGAAAATCTGAGATGACAGTGTTGTTAAGAAAAGGCTAAGCTTGAGAGCAGACGCATTATTTTCATTTTATTTGTGATTTTCAGAAATCGTTAACGTTGCGTTATGCTAATGAGCCTGAGGCTTTAGTCACGATCCCGGATCCGGGATGGGGAGTTCCTTAAATAACGTGTAGCGTGAACACGTTAAATCAAATAAAAATAAATTAAACATCTGCACAGCAGGGAATCCAACTGTTTGCTCTCAAAGCTGATCTCTCATGCTCCATCCTAAAGGGCACCCGATTTCTTTTATAGCGCACCAGTTTTGACCAGGGCCCTATTCCCTTTATAGGACACTACTTTTGGGCTCTGATCAAACGTAGTGCACTATAGGGAATAGGCTGTCATTAGCAACCTTTTTGAGCTCATTTCCCCCTTCCACCTCAGTTCAACCTACCAACTTCCCCAACTCCCCATAATCCTGAACACAATACAAGATTTGAAATCATGGCCTCTAAACCTTCAAGCTGCATACTGGACCCTATTCCAACTAAACTACTGAAAGAGCTGCTTCCTGTGCTTGGCCCTCCTATGTTGAAGATAATAAACGGCTCTCTATCCACCGGATATGTACCAAACTCACTAAAAGTGGCAGTAATAAAGCCTCACTTGAAAAAGCCAAACCTTGACCCAGAAAATATAAAAAACTATCGGCCTATATCGAATCTTCCATTCCTCTCAAATTGTTTTGAAAAGGCTGTTGCGCAGCAACTCACTGCCTTCCTGAAGACAAACAATGTATACGAAGTGCTTCAGTCTGGTTTTAGACCCCATCATAGCACTGAGACTGCACTTGTGAAGGTGGTAAATTACATTTTAATGGCATCGGACCGAGGCTCTGCATCTGTCCTCGTGCTCCAAGACCTTAGTGCTGCTTTTGATACCATCGATCACCACATTCTTTTGGAGAGATTGGAAACCCAAATAGGTCTACACGGACAAGTTCTGGCCTGGTTTAGATCTTATCTGTCGGAAAGATATCAGTTTGTCTCTGTGAATGGTTTGTCCTCTGACAAATCAACTGTACATTTCGGTGTTCCTCAAGGTTCCGTTTTAGGACCACTATTGTTTTCACTATATATTTTACCTCTTGGGGATGTCATTCGAAAACATAATGTTAACTTTCACTGCTGTGCGGATGACACACAGCTGTACATTTCAATGAAACATGGTGAAGCCACCAAAATTGACCTCGCTAGAAGCCTGTGTTTCAGACACAAGGAAGTGGATGGCTGCAAACTTTCTACTTTTAAATTCGGACAAAACAGAGATGCTTGTTCTAGGTCCCAAGAAACAAAGAGATCTTCTGTTGAATCTGACAATTAATCTTAATGATTGCACAGTCGTCTCAAATAAAACTGTGAAGGACCTCGGCGTTACTCTGGACCCTGATCTCTCTTTTGAAGAACATATCAAGACCATTTCAAGGACAGCTTTTTTCCATCTACGTAACATTGCAAAAATCTGAAACTTTCTGTCCAAAAATGATGCAGAAATATTAATCCATGCTTGTCACTTCTAGGTTAGACTACTGCAATGCTCTACTTTCTGGCTACCTGGATAAAGCACTAAATAAACTTCAGTTAGTGCTAAATACGGCTGCTAGAATCCTGACTAGAAACAAAAAAGTTGATCATATTACTCCAGTGCTAGCCTCCCTACACTGGCTTCCTGTCAAAGCAAGGGCTGATTTCAAGGTTTTACTGCTAACCTACAAAGCATTACATGGGCATGCTCCTACCTATCTCTCTGATTTGGTCCTGCCGTACATACCAACACGTACGCTAGAGTTTCTCCTATGGAGCTCCATTTTTATGGTGTCAGAAGGTTTTTATGATGTCAGAAGGTGAATTCACCAATTTGTAAGTCGCTCTGGATAAGAGCGTCTGCTAAATGACTTAAATGTAAATGTAAATGAATGGTCTGCCGACCCATGTCAGAGATGCAAACTTGGTCTCAACCTTTAAATCTTTACTGAAGACTCATCTCTTCAGTGGGTCATATGATTGAGTTTAGTCTGGCCCAGGAGTGGGAAGGTGAACGGAAAGGCTCTGGAGCAACGAACCGCCCTTGCTGTCTCTGCCTGGCCGGTTCCCCTCTTTCCACTGGGATTCTCTGCCTCTAACCCTATTACAGGGGCTGAGTCATTGTCTTACTGGGGCTCTCTCACGCCGTCCCTGGAAGGGGTGCGTCACCTGAGTGGGTTGATTCACTGATGTGGTCATCCTGTCTGGGTTCGCGCACACCCTTGGGTTGTGCCATGGCGGAGATCTTTGTGGGCTATACTCAGCCTTGTCTCAGGATGGCCCTTCCTGTTTGGCCCTGTCCGGGGGTGTCCTCGGATGGGGCCACAGTGTCTCCTGACCCCTCCTGTCTCAGCCTCCAGTATTTATGCTGCAGTAGTTTATGTGTCGGGGGGCTAGGGTCAGTTTGTTATATCTGGAGAACTTCTCCTGTCCTATTCGGTGTCCTGTGTGAATTTCAGTGTGCTTTCTCTAATTCTCTCTTTCTTTCTCTCTTTCGGGGGACCTGAGCCCCAGGACTACCTGACATGATGACTCCTTGCTGTCCCCAGTCCACCTGGCCGTGCTGCTGCTCCAGTTTCAACTGTTCTGCCTTATTATTATTCGACCATGCTGGTAATTTATGAACATTTGAACATCTTGGCCATGTTCTGTTGTAATCTCCACTCGGCACAGCCAGAAGAGGACTGGCCACCCCACATAGCCTGGTTCCTCTCTAGGTTTCTTCCTAGGTTTTGGCCTTTCTAGGAAGTTTTTCCTAGCCACCGTGCTTCTACACCTGCATTGCTTGCTGTTTGGGGTTTTAGGCTGGGTTTCTGTACAGCACTTTGAGATATCAGCTGATGTACGAAGGGCTATATAAATAAATTTGATTTTTGATTTGATTTGATTTGAGACACTTGTTATTTCTCAGCACTGGGTGCATTGCCAGCTCTGCTCTACTGACCACCGTTGCAAATTGTAGAGCATTTTTGGTACCATCTTGAAGGTTTGGACTGTAAACAAACAGAATGAACACACAACACCACCATGCTTTTCACACACACACAATGCATCTCACAATATCCTATTTACTATAATGGCAGGAAGTTGTGAGGCATTGTTTGCTGACACTGATAATATGCTAATTTCAATTAAATGATATGATAACTATGAAACCTATTTCTATGGTGAGAGTAGCACACAAACACACACAGCTATTCTTTAGCTGTGGCAGATGGTGTTCCTGTATTTACATGTATTTAAATAATAATGATGATGACAACAGAAACAGCTAAATTACATTTTGTGAGCTGATATGTATGGCTCATGTACATTTCCCTGAATTAGAGTTCTCTCTCTCTCTCTCTCTCTCTCTCTCATTCTTCTAAACCTATAAGCATACAGGTGGAGAATGCAGCCAATGTGACCTCTGCATAGAAGACTGACTCAGACATGACTTAATGTCCTTCTCAAAGTTATAACAATTAACATTCCCAATCAATAATATGATATGTTGTTAGGGTAGGGTAGGGGCATGAGCCCGAGATGGCTTGGTTGAGCATTATCTATTTTTAGATGTGACAGATTCAAGGTTTAAGTTAATACTGTTTTGGGGTTATTTTGTAACGATATTGTACGTCAAGCTATGAGGACACTGACTGATTGGATGATAAATTAACTTCTTAAAGTGATATTATTGCTACTTGGTAATTACATTAGGATAATGACAATGTGCATAATCATATGATTGTAACAAAGTTAAAAACGTACTCACTCCACAGCTAGCTTGAAATGTTGTCAATACACCTATCGAATTAGATATTTAGTAAAACAGCTTCCTGCTTTCATTTTTTATTGTAAGCGGGAGTCGGGAATCGGGAGGATAGAATTGTGGTCAGATTTGCCAAATGGAGAGCGAGAGAGAGCTTTGTATGCATCTCTGTGTGTGGAGTACAGGTGATCTAGAATTTTTTACCCTCGGGTTGCACATTTAATATTTTTATTTTATTTTAATTTATCCGTGATTTTTCCAGGTAAGTTGACTGAGAACACATTCTCATTTACAGCAACAACCTGTGGAATAGTTACAGGGGAGAGGATGCTGCTTTCTAACATGCTGATAGAAATGAGGAAAAACTGATTTGTTTGCCTGCATCATCCCCGTCCACTATTTGCACTGCCTCTGGGCGAGTGTTTCCGTGTTTGCTTATTTCCTTATACAGCTGACTGAGTGCGGTCTTAGCGCCAGCATCTGTCTGTGGTAGTAAATTAACAGCCACGAAAAATATAGATGAAAACTCTCTCGGCAAGTAGTGTGGTCTACTGTCACAACTTCGGCCGAAGTTGGTCCCTCTCCTTCTTCGGGCGGCGTTCGGCGGTCGACGACAACGGCCTTCTAGACACCACCGATACATGTTTCATTTCCGTTTTGTTTTGTCTTGATCATACACACCTGGTTTCCATTCCATTAAGTATGTTCCTTATTTAACCCTCTGATTTCCCTTTCTGTTTTAGTGCGTTATTATTTGTCATGTGGGTTCTCGTTGTTCGTGCTTTGGATTATTGTGTTTGTTCCTTGTTGAAATCTTACCTATTTTGGAGTAAATTTTGGATTATTACTCAGAACTGTGTCCTGCGCCTGACTCTGCATTTTTTTTACCAACGTCCTGACAGAAGAACCCACCATAAAAGGACCAAGCAGCGTGAAAAGGAAGAGCAGCATTTGATGGAGCAGACAGCATGGACATGGGACGAAATACTGGACGGTAAAGGATCCTGGACGTGGGAGGAAATATTGGCAGGAGAGAATTGCCTACCATGGAGGCAGGTGGAGATAGCACGGGAGGAACGGTGACGATATGAGGGAAGAAGGCTAGCACGGAAGCCCGAGAGCCAGCCCCAATAATATTTTTGGAGGGTGCACACGAGGAGATTGCATGAGTCAGGTCGGAGACCTGAGCCAACTCCTCGTGCTTACTGTGGGGAGCGTGTTACTGGTCAGGCACCGTGTTATGCGGTGGAGCGCACGGTGTCTCCAGTGCGCTATTCTAGCCCGGTGCGCTCTATTCCAGCTCCTCGCATTGGCCGGGCTAGAATGGGCATCCAGCCAGGAAGGAGGATGCCAGCTCAGCGATCCTGGTCTCCAGTATACCTCCTTGGACCAGGATATCCTGCGCCGGCTCTGCGTACTCTGTCTCCGGTGAGTCTGCACAGCCCAGTGTGTCCTGTGCCAGCTCCCTGCATTTGCGACAATAAACATCCAGCCAGGACGGTTGTGTCAGCTCTACACTCCAGACCTCCAGTGCACCTCCACAGTACAGTACATCCTGTGCCTGCTCCCCGCTCTCGCCCTGAGGTGGTTGTCACCAGCCCGGTACCACCAGTGCCGGCACCATGCACCAGGCCTCCAGTGCGCCTCCAGGGTCCTGTACGCCCTGTTCCTGTTCCTCGCACTCGACCCGAGGTGCGTGTCCCTAGCCCGGTACCACCAGTGCCGGCACCACGCACCAGGCCTAGACTGCGCCTCGGCAGTCCAGAGCATCGGGCAACAGTACCAGGTCCAGAACGTCCGGCAACAGTCCCCAGCCCGGGGCCTACGGCGGGGATCCGCAGTCCAGAGCCTCCGACAATGATCCACGGGTCAGTGCTACAAGAGCGGACTCAGTGTAAAGAAGGGGGGCGGCGTCTGGAACCAGAGCCGCCACAGAGGGTAGATGTCCGGATATCTCGATGCCCTAGATACCCGGTACTGTCACGCCCTGACCTTAGTTATCTATGTTTTATGTATTATTTTGGTCAGGTCAGGGTGTGACGAGGATGGGTATGTGTGTTTTTGTCCTGTCTAGGGTTTTTGTATATCTATGGGTTTTTTGTATGTCTAGGTAATGTAGGTCTATGGTGGCCTGAATTGGTTCCCAATCAGAGGCAGCTGTTTATCACTGTCTCTGATTGGGGATCCTATTTAGGTTGCCATTTTGGTTTGGTTTGGGTTATTGTCTATGCGTAGTTGCATGTCAGCACTCGTTCTAAATAGCTTCACGGTTGTTTTGTTAGTTTAGTGTTCTTTCCTTATTAAAAGAAGGAATGTATTCATATCATGCTGCGCCTTAGTTTCCTCTATACGACGAATGTGACATCTACAGCTTATCATGAGATACTTAACTTAAGGCGAGCAAAATCTAGAGACATCCTTAGATTTTGTGCACCAGCTGTTGTTTACAAATATGCACAGATCACCCACCCCCATCTTACCGGAGTGTGCTGTTCTATCTATCCCGCAAGCTGAATATCCATGTCATCATCCAGCCACGATTTGGTGAAACATATACGATGTTACAGTTTTTGATTGCCCGATATTCGTGATCGTCCCTTGTCTAATATATTGTCCAATGATTGTACGTTGGCAAGTAATACTGACGGTAAAGGCATATTTCCCACTCGCCGTCAGTGGATCGTTACGAGGCACCCAGCTCTGTGTCCTCTGTACCTGCGTCTCTTTCTCTTGCCAATGACAGGGATTTTGGCCTTGTCAGGTGTCTGAAGAACATCTTGCGCATGCATCCTGCTTGTTGAACAAAAAATCTTTGTCTAATCCGAGGTGAGTGATCTCTGTCCTGATATCCAGAAGCTCTGTGTCTAATCCGAGGTGAGTGATCTCTGTCCTGATATCCAGAAGCTCTGTGTCTAATCCGAGGTGAGTGATCTCTGTCCTGATATCCAGAAGCTCTGTGTCTAATCCGAGGTGAGTGATCTCTGTCCTGATATCCAGAAGCTCTTTTTTGCCGTAAGATACGGTGGCAGAAACATTATGTACAAAATAAGTTACAAATAAGGCGAAGAAAAAAAACATTTTTTATTTATTTTTTTATTTCACCTTTATTTAACCAGGTAGGCTAGTTGAGAACAAGTGCTCATTTACAACTGCGACCTGGCCAAGATAAAGCATAGCAGTGTGAACAGACAACAACACAGAGTTACAGTGCCTTGTGAAAGTATTCGGCCCCCTTGAACTTTGCTACCTTTTGCCACATTTCAGGCTTCAAACATAAAGATATAAAACTGTATTTTTTTATGAAGAATCAACAACAGGTGGGACACAATCATGAAGTGGAACGACATTTATTGGATATTTCAAACTTTTTTAACAAATCAAAAAGCGAAAAATTGGGTGTGCAAAATTATTGTGATAACGCATTCACATTCCACTAATCGTGAGATGTTTGTAGCCATATTGTAGCCACTGTAGCAGCATGAGCAACTAATGATAGCAATTCAGAGAACTATCCCAAATTGGGAATATCTGACAGGAATAACAAGTTAACAAGTAACAGCATCAATCTCCTTAGTAACTTTGAATGAATGAAGATGACACTGACATAGGGTCCTCTCACATTTTGCTTGGTCTGCTGCTCCATCATATCATAAACCTACATTTTTTTTAGATAGCTACATAACTTATACTGATCAAAAATATGAAGGAAACAAAACAATTTCAAAGATTTTACTGGAAATCAATCAATTTAAATACATAAATGTGGTCCTAATGGATTAACATGACTTGGAATGCAGATACCTAGATCAGAAAACCAGTCAGTATCTCATGTGACCACCATTTTCCTCATGCTGCGCGACACATCTACTTTGCAACTAGAGTTGATCAGGCTGTTGATGGTGGCCTGTCAAATGTTGTCCCACTCCTCTTCAATGGCTGTTTGAAGTTGCTGGATATTGGTGGAAACTAGGATATTGGTGGTAACTGTCATACACTTCGATCCAGAACATCCCAAAAATGCTCAATGGGTAACATGTCTGGTGAGTATGCAGGCCATGGAAGAACTGGGCCATTTTCAGCTTCCAGGAATCGCTCGCCCACACAACGCCATACACGCTGCCTGCCTGGTACAGTTGAAAGGTGAGCATTTGCCAATTGAAGTCAGGTACGACACTGAACTGCAGTCAGGTCAAGACATGGCCCTGGTGAGGATGATGAGCGCCCAGATGGTTTCTGACAGAAGTTCTTTGGTTGTGCAAACCCACAGTTTCATCAGCTGTCCGGCTGGCTGGTATCAGACGATCGCACAGATGAAAAAGCCGGATGTGGATGTCCTGGGCTGGTGTGGTTAAACTTGGTCTGTGGTTGTGAGGCTGGTTGGATGTACTGCAAAATTCTCTAAAATGACATTGGACATTGGCTTATGGTAGAGAAATAAACATTCAATTATCTGGCAACAGCTCTGGTGGACATTCCTGCAGTCAGCATGCCAATTGCACACTCCCTCAAAACTCTAGATAGCTTGTGTGATAGCTTGTGATAGCTTGTGTTGTGTGACAAAACTTCACATTTTAAAGTGGCCTTTTATTGTCCCCAGCACAAGGTGCACCTGTGTAATGATCATGCTGTTTAGTCAGCTTCTTGATATGCCACACCTGTCAGGTGGATGGATTATATTGGAAAAGGAGAAATGCTCACTAATAGGGATATAAACACATTTTGCACAACATTTGAGATGAATAAGCTTTTTGTGCATATGGAACATTTCTGGGATCTTTTTATTTCAGCTCATGAAACGTGGGACCAACTCTTTGCATATTGCGTTTTGAGTTTTTGTTCAGTGGAATTTACTCATTATTTAAGAATAATTAATATCCAGAATAGTGAAGCTAATATTACATTAGAGCTGCTGTTTTTTCTAATGAGTATGCTTGATTGTGATTATTTCATACAACTATCAAATCATGCATATTCTTAAATGACACTGATGTTCAAGATAAGATGATTTTATATTCGTTGATAACTAATATTGAAAGGTGTTATGATACAATCTAACTAGATTAGAATACCTTGCCTAATTCATCCTAATGTAATCGGTTGTCTCTGATTGGGAATCATACTTAGGCAGCCTTTTTCCCTTTGTTTTTTGTGGGTAGTTATCTTTGTTCGTGGCACTATAGCCCTAGTAAGCTTCACTGTCGTTTCTTTGGTTTGTTGGTGACATTTACAAAAATAAAGGAAAATGTACGCTCATCACGCTGCACCTTGGTCCGGTCATTTCCACGACGACGTCCGTGACACTGAAAGCATTGAATACAAATACTAGCATGTGATAAAGTTTAGGAGTCCAATATAAATACAGTACCAGTCAAAAGGTTGGACACACCTACTCATTCAATGTTTTTCTTTTAACTTTTCTACATTGTAGAATAATAGTAAAGACATCAAAACTATGAAAGAACACAGATGGAATCATGTAGTAACCAAAACTGTGATAAACACATTTTATTTGAGATTCTTCAAAATAGCTACCCTTTGCCTTGATGACAGCTTTGAACACTCTTGGCATTTTAAGATCATTTGGTGAATAAATAAATGTTATAAATTCATTATTCCTTATTCTTCTGGAAAATGTTTTCCCAAGTGGTGTCTTCTAATATGCTCTGCACTGCAAGGTGTAATATTGAAACACAATAGGGGAAGGGAAAGTGGCAAGAGAAAGTTAGCTAGGTAAACAGACACTGCATGCAGCTTGCTAGCAAAACAGACTCCTCAACAGATTGCACAAGTACTTGGCTGGCCAGCAAGTCTAGATTGAGAAGAAACCAGATGGCTGCATTTCCTATGTTTTTCATCAGATGTTGTTCAAATGTCTTACCTCCAAACGAGTCGGGCAGGCCGGTTTTCTCCTGCCAAGCCAATGTAATGGAGTGAAACGTGATCAGGTGCCAACTTTTGTCCCTGAAAAGAGATGGGGGAAAAAGATCTTCCACATGTCTTTAGTTGTTTGTCTCTAATCAGCCGATAAGCCGGATGAGATCTCTTAGTAGCTTGCAATCACATTCAACATGTTAGCTAGCCAGCTAGCTTGGCAACAGACTGATTAACACCAGTTACTCAACATTTGAATTCACCATTTATATGAAAGTAATTTGTTGAACATTTTAAGATAATTTGGTGAATAAATAAATGGTATCCTTACATTATTCTTTATTCTTCTGGAAAAATGTTAAGTGGGGACTTAATTTTCTATGCACTGCGAAGTGTAATGGGATAGCCTCCACAGCAAGGGATACATGGGATTGTGACATGCCAAATTTGACTTCTTGCCTAGAAATTCTGCCTCAAAAATATTATTATTATTATCGCCAGATGATGTCTTGTTAAACCATTAATACGAGCTAAAATTCACCTGCACAGCTGATCTAAATTGCATCCATTATTGGTCACCTCATTACCGCTAACTAAGATGCTTTCAACCGAAGTCTTGCAAGATACACCCTATATATGTGGACACTCCTTCTAATGACGGGATTCGGCTATTTCAGCCACACCTGTTGCTGACAGGTGTATAAAATCGAGCACACTGCCTTGCAATCTCCCCTGAAGAGCTCAGTGACTTTCAACGTGGCACCATCATAGGATGCCAGCTTTCCATCAAGTCAGTTTGTCAAATTTCTGCCCTGATAGAGCTCTCACAGTCAACTGTAAGTGCTGTTATTGTGAAGTGGAAACACCTAGGAGCAACAACGGCTCAGCTGCAAAGTGATAGGCCACACAAGCTCACAGAATGGGACTCCCGAGGGCTGATACGTGTAGCACGTAAACATCTGTCCTCGGTTGCAACACCCACTACCGAGTTCCAAACTGCCTTTGTAAGCAATGTCAGCATAAGAAGTCTTCCTCGGGAGGTTCATAAAATGTGTTTCCATGGCCGAGCAGCCTCACACAAGCCTATGATCACCATGCGCAAGGCTGGAGTGGTGTAAAGCTCACTGCCAATCGTTCGCTTGGGTGATGAATCATGCTTCACCATCTGCTGATGGTCTGGGTTTGGTCTGAGAACGCCCCTTGTTCCAATGCACAGTGCCCACTGTAAAGTTTGGTGGAGGAGGAATGTTCTGGGGCTCTTTTTCATGGTCCGGGCTAGTCCCCTTAGTTCCAGTGAAGGGAAATCTTAACACTACAGCATACAATAACATTCTAGATGATTCTGTGCTTCCAACTTTGTGGCAACAGTGTGCAGAAGTCCCTTTCCTGTTTCATGATGACAATTCCACCGTGCACAAAGTGTCCATACAGAAATGTTTTGTTGAGATTGGTGAGGAAGAACTAAATTGGCCTGCACAGAGCCCTGATCTTAACTCCATCGAAGAACTTTGGGATTAATTGCGAGTGCCCGTTCCCACTAATGCTCTTGTGGCTGAATGGAAGCAAGTCCTCGCAGCGTGGAAAGCCTTCCCAGAACAGTAGAGGCTGTTATAGTAGCAAAGGGAGGACCAACTCCATATTCATGCCCATGATTTTGGAATTAGATGTTTGACGAGCAGGTGCCCACATAATTTTGGTTATGTAGTGTATGTTCGCCCAATGGTTGGTATTGGCCCTCTGGTTGGTCACAGCAACTTAGTCCTTTTTGAACAGACTAAGGGCAATTTATCTATTTGACAAGCATTCAGTACAATAGAAATTAAGTATTTCCTCATTTACCACAGAAAATCTACTGTGGCAATTTACCTGACACATTCTGTGAATGGCAACTAATGTTGTTGTAGCCTTAGTGACTGTTATTATTTTATTTGTTTCCTATTTATGTTATCCAAAAGTGGATACATTTCTCATCAAGATCGGTGAAAAAATTACCCTGGACTGTCCATATTTGAAACGTGTAAATACATCAAGTCAATCGGGGATTGAGTTATTTGTGCCAGAAGGGCATGGGCCAGGCCACAATTGAACTACATTTTTTTTTCATTCGTATACTAAGAATACACTAGGTCATAGCCTAGTGTTGATCAATATCTATCTTGTGTTATTAAGCTATAAAGAATGAGGTTGTTGATATGTATGGGTGCATTTCAGATACATTTTTGTACATTGGAATGTTGCAGTAATAGGACCTAGGCTTAGTATTTCAGCAAGCGAGTGAGAATATCATTTTGATAGCAAGCCCTGATCCCAATGACTCGACGGTCCTCGCATAGAGACAAAGAGAACCGCTCATTTTCAGCCACTCACGAGACTCATTCGAATTACTGATGCATCAGGAAAATTCTCAGCGACGAGAGTGATCAAGTTAAACCCTCTACGGGATCGGTGTACCTGTACCGGGACGGTTAAACTAACGTGTGTTAATGTGATTAGCATGACGTTTAAGTAACATCGAACTTTCCAGGACATAGATATGTCTTATATGGGCAGAAAGCTTACATTATTGTTAATCTAATGGCACTGTCCAATTTACAGTGGATATTAGAGTGAAAAAATACCATGCCATTGTTTGAGGAAAGTGCACAACAACTTTTATCATGGGCAACTGGTTCGATGCATTCACCTCTGAAGGTAAATAATATACTTACATTCAGTAATCTTGCTCTGATTTGTCATCCTGAGGGTCCCTAAAGGTAAAATGTAGCATAGTTTTGTTTAATAAAATCCATTTTTATATTCAAATGTAGGAACTGGGTTCTACAGTTTGAATCCCTGTTGTGTCTTGCTCCACACCCACTCCGCCCGGCCATCTAGATGTGTGAAAGTTAGTGAATAATCTAATTATCCATCATGTATGATATTCCTGGGAGTTTGAACTAATGTTGTATTACCATATCAGATTTTGTATATTCTCTATAGTTATGTACTTGAAAATGTATCAACTGACCAATTCGGCAGACTTGATATAAAATATTGTCCAGTATTGCAATGCTTCAGTGGATCAATCTGAAACTTTGCACACACACATTGCTAACATCTAGTGGCCAAAATCGAAACAACAATAGCAAGACAATAGCAAGACTAATCTGCATATAAATGGATGAGAGAGCTTCCTACTGCCTGAGCTATGTTGTCGATGTAAATTGATAAGAGCGTGGGACCTAGGATTGATCCTTGTGGTACTCCCTTGGTGACAGGCAATGGTTGAGACAGCAGATTTTTTGACTTTATACACTGCACTATTTGAGAGAGGTAGTTAACAAACCAGGCCAAAGACCCCTCAGAGAAGCCAATGCTTCTTAGCCGGCCCACAAAAATGGAATGGTCTCCCATATCAAAAACTGTGGTCAACTCAATAAAAATAGCAGCACAACATTGCTTAGAATCAAGGGCAATGGTGACATCATTGAGTACCTTTAAGTTTGCAGTGACACACCCATAACCTGAACGGAAACCAGAATGCATACCAGAGAGAATACTATAGACATCAAACCAGTCAGTTGATTATTGACAAGTTTTTCCAACACTTTTGATAAACAGGGCGAAATAGGAATAGGCCTATAACAATTAGGATCATCTTGCTCTCTTCCTTTAAATAAAGGACTAACCCTGGCTGCCATCCAAGCAATGGGAACCTCCCCAGAAAGGAAAGACAAGTTAAAAGTTTGGAGATAGGCTTGGCGATGATAGGGGCAGCAACCTTAAAGAAGAAGAAAGGTTCTAAACCATCTGACCCAGATGTTTTTTGGGGGTCAAGTTTCAGGAGCTCCTTTAGCACCTCTGACTCAGTGACTGCCTGCAGGGAGAAACTTTGTTGCGGGGGCAGGGGAAAAAGAGGGAGAAGTATTGGGGATAGTCTCATTAGAAGTGGTGTGAGATGAGGAAATGTTGGATGGGCAAGGAGGCAAGGCTGAGTCAAGTCAGAATCCTGACTTAATGAAGTGGTGATTTAAAGAGCTCAGCCATGTGCTTCTTGTCAGTAACAACCACATCATCAACTTTAAGGGACATGAGCAGCTGTGAGGAGGAGAGTTTATTCTCCAGGACTTTAACCGTTTTCCAGAACGTCTTGGGGTTAGACACACAGAGAGAGAACTGGTCCTCGAAGTAACTGACTTTGGCCTTCCGGGTAGCCTGAGTGCACTTATTTCTCATTTGGCTGAATGAGAGCCAGTCAGCTTGAGTATGCATGTGCCAAGCCTTTTGCCAAATTTGATTCTTGAGGTGGAGTAACTCTGCAAGATCATGGAAGAACCCGTAGCTGAACCTGTTTTTATTCTCATTTTCTTTATGGGGGTGAGTATGTTAATACCACTGAAAAAATTAATTTAAAAAAGATCCAAGCGTTTTTGACAGAGGGGATCAACCTGATTCTATACTATTTTACAGAGGGCAGTTCATGAAGGAAGGCTTGCTCATTAAACTTTTTAGCAAGTGTCTGTGACAAATCAGGACAGGTCGTTTCACTGAGCAGCCATTACACAGACTGTAAAACAGTGATCACTCAGGTCATTACAGAAAACCTTAGACTGATACCTATCAGGATTATTTCTGAGGACAACATGAAGAAGAGTGGCCTTTCATGGGTGTTTGGAGTCTTACCTTGTGGTATTGGTTATAATCTGAGAAAGATTTAGGGAGTCCCATTGCTTTAGGACTTGGTCAGGGGCTTTAAGCATGTCTCATTTTAGGTCACCAAGCAGGACAAATTCAGACTTAGGCTTTGACACCTCTCGTTTCACATGTCAGTGCTATTTGAAGTTGTATCTCTTTGTCCTAGCAAGCTTGGTAGCTTTCAGTCCTTATAAAGGCAAATACACTGCTCAAAAAAATAGAAGGAACACTAAAATAACACATCCTAGATCTGAATGAATGAAATATATTTTCTGTACATAGTTGAATGTGCTGACAACAAAATCACAAAAACATTATCAATGGAAATCAAATTTATCAACCCATGGAGGTCTGGAGTCACACTCAAAATTAAAGTGGTAAACCACACTACAGGCTGATCCAACTTTGATGTAATGTCCTTAAAACAAGTCGAAATGAGGCTCAGTAGTGTGTGTGTCCTCCACGTGCCTGTATGACCTCCCTAAAATGCCTGGGCATGCTCCTGATGAGGTGGCGGATGGTCTCCTGAGGGATCTCCTCCCAGACCTGGACTAAAGCATCCTCCAACTCCTGGATAGTCTGTGGTGCAACGTGGTGGATGGATGTCCCAGATGTCCCAGATGTGCTCAATTGGATTCAGGTCTGGGGAACGGGCAGGCCAGTCCATAGCATCAATGCCTTCCTCTTGCAGGAATTGCTGACACACTCCAGCCACATGAGGTCTAGCATTGCCTTGCATTAGGAGGAACCCAGGGCCAACCTCACCAGCATATGGTCTCACAAGGGGTCTGAGGATCTCATCTCGGTACCTAATGTCACGTGCTCAGTGTGAACCTACTTTCATCTGTGAAGAGCACATGGCGCCAGTGGCGAATTTGCCAATCTTGGTGTTCTCTGGCAAATGCCAAACGTCCTGCACGGTGTTGGGCTGTAAGCACAACCCCCACCTGTGGATGTCAGGGCCTCATACCACCCTCATGGAGCCTGTTTCTGACCATTTGAGCAGACACATGCACATTTGTGGCCTGCTGGAGGTCATTTTGCAGGGTTCTGGCAGGGGCAGTGCTCCTCCTGCTCCTCCTTGCACAAAGGCGGAGGTAGCGGTCCTGCTGCTGGGGGGTGTTGCCCTCCTACGGCCTCCTCCACGTCTCCTGATGTACTGGCCTGTCTCCTGGTAGAGCCTCCATGCTCTGGACACTCACTGACAGACACAGCAAACCTTCTTGCCACAGCTCGCATTGATGTGCCATCCTGTATGAGCTGCACTTGTGTGGGTTGTAGACTCCGTCTCATGCAACCACTAGAGTGAAAGCACCGCCAGCATTCAAAAGTGAACAAAACCTTTAGAACCACTCCTTTATTGGGGGTGTCTTGCTAATTGCCTATAATTTCTACCTGTTGTCTATTCCATTTGCACAAAGCATGTGAAATGTATTGTCAATCAGTGTTGCTTCCTAAGTGGACAGTTTGATTTCACAGAAGTGTGATTGACTTGGAGTTACATTGTTATGTGTTTGTCTTGGCTTTTGAATGTACAACATAGCTTCAGACTAACCATTAGTCACTCAGTTCCAGATTGGATGGTGTTTTCAGGTTTCTGTTTGTTTCCCTGAGCATTTGCTGCATAGTTTGGAAATAATAATACTTGGGTGTAAGAAGCATTCCACGTTATTCCGTCTAAAATCAGGTTTTAGGTTTGGAGTTTTGATTTGGAGTGAAGGTTATGTTGTTTATGGTAGCATCCTGTGTATGTAGCTGACAAAAAAAATCTAAGTTTGTCGAACTCTAAATCTATCTATTGTTTAAAACATGCTGAGAAATGTGGGAGCTCATCTGCTCATCCCACTCTCTCTCAGATGCAGTGCCTTGATGTCTGTCTACTAAACTGCACTTAGTGTATTCCTTAAAACCTCTCTGGGATATGTGGGACACTTGCCAGTGAAAATGCAGAGCTCAAAATTCAAATAAATGACTATAAAAATCTAACTTTCATGAAATCACACATGCAAGATAAATTAAAGCTACACTTGTTGTGAATCCAGCCGACATGTCAGATTTCAAAAAGGCTTTTCGGCAAAAGCAAATGATGCTATTATCTGAGGATAGCACCTCCGTAAACAAAGACAGAGAAGCATATTTCAACCCTGCAGGAGTGACACAAAACGCAAAAATAAAAATATAATTCATGCCTTACCTTTGACGAGCTTCTTTTGTTGGCACTCCAATATGTCCCATAAACATCACAAATGGTCCGTTTTCTTCGATTAATTCCGTCGATATATATCCAAAATGTAAATGTATTTGGCGTGTTTGATCCAGCAAAAAAACAGTTCCAACTTGCGCAATGTGACTACAAAATATCTCAAACGTTACCTGGAAACTTTGCCAAAACGTTTCAAACTACTTTTCTAAAGACTGTTGACATCTAGTGGAAGCAATAGGAACTGCAAGAAGGTCCCTTAGAAATCTGAATTCCCAATGAAAACTCATTGAAAAAAGTGACCTCAAAAAATAATAATCTGAATGGTTTGTCCTCGGGGTTTCGCCTGCTAAATAAGTTCTGTTATACTCAGACATGATTCAAACAGTTTTAGAAACTTCAGAGTGTTTTCTATCCACATCTACTAATGATGTGCATATCTTATCGTCTAAGGATGAGTAGCAGGCAGTTGAATTTGGGCATGCATTTAATCCGGACATGAGAATACTGCCCCCTGTCACCAAGAAGTTAATGTAAAACAGTCAAACACTGTGTTGCTGCCTGAGAGTATGTGCCTGCCTCCAGTCAGACTCAGCACTCGCGGCTTTAAGCACTTTAATGGCATTTCAGACTGGAGAACCTCAGTAATGTAAAGGCTTTTTTAGTCCCAGTGCTCTCTGAAATGCCCCTGCTCCCAGCACAGTCACACACTCCACTCTCTGTGTTATTACCCCTCAGCCTGCATGGAGATGGAGTCATTAAAGAACTGACACAACACCTGGGAGTTGGAAAGAACTTATCCCAGCCATGGAAGCTGCCAGAGCACGTTGGGACATTGCTTATATCTGCTATCACAGACTCATTGTATGCCCTCCCTCACAAAATCCTGGAAGCGATGAGAGAGCCAAGCCTATGGGTTTGTAGCTTCAACCACGCTCAACACATACACTTACATACACCAACTGATTAATGGACTGCTGAATGTATAGATTTTTTTATCTTCCTTTGTTTGCTCTTTTACGTATTATGTCTATCTCTGATAAGCTATCAAGGAACGGACTGGAAATAGCCCTTATTAATATATGTAGCCTTAGAAATAAGGTTAATGAAATCAATAACTTGCTAACATCAGATCACATTAAAATATTAGCCATTTCTGAGACTCAATTAGATAATTAATTTGATGCTACAGTAGTAGCAATACAAGGATATAACATCTATAGAAAAGACAGAAATTGGGGAGGTGTTGCTGTACAGTATATATTCAGAGCTATATCTGTCACGCCCTGGCCTTAGTATTCTGTGTTTTCGTTAGTATTTTGGTGAGGCCAGGGTGTGACATGGGGATTTATGTGGTTTGTTTTGTCTGGGGTTGTTTGTAGTTATGGTATTGTGGTTAGAGTAGTACTCTAGGTAAGTCTATGGTTGCCTAGAGTGGTTCTCAATCAGAGGCAGGTGTTTATCGTTGTCTCTGATTGGGAACCATATTTAGGCAGCCATATTCTTTTGTGGGTGATTGTTCCTGACTGACACCCCCTTTGTTCAGGGGCACATTATTCAATTTCTGTTAGTTACATGTCTGTGGAACTTGTTGAGTTTATGTCTCAGTTGTTGAATCTTATGTTCATACAAATATTTACACATTAAGTTTGCTGAAAATAAACGCAGTTGATAGTGAGATGACATTTATTTTTTTGTTTCTCTGTAAAGAAATGAACAACACTTTCAGCATGAATATAGAGAAGGGCACTCAACATGTTGTCACGTTCTGACCTTAGTTCCTTTTTTATGTCTTTATTTTAGTTGGTCAGTGGGTGAGTTGGGGTGGGCATTCTATTTTGTTTTTCAATGTTTTGTTCTGTTGTTATATTTCTATGTGTTTGGCCTAGTATGGTTCTCAATCAGAGGCAGGTTTCAGTCGTTGTCTCTGATTGGGAGCCATATTCAGGTAGCCTGTTTTCTATTGTGTTTTGTGGGTGGTTGTATCCTGTGTTCGTGTTTTCACCATACGGGACTGTTTCGGTTGTTTGTACTTTTGTTCAGTGTTCTGTTGATTTATTGAATATCATTATGGATACTTACCACGCTGCACATTGGTCTGATCCTTGCTACTTATCCTCTGAAGAAGAGGAATTCCATTACACATGTACTACACTGACACAAATGACTAATGATTGGTTGAAATAAATTGATAAGAAGATTGTGGCAGCTGTATTGTTAGATTTCAGTGCGGCCTTTGATATTATTGACCATAGCCTGTTGTTGAGAACTTCTGTCATATTGTGGATTCAGAGCTATCTATCTGATAGATATCAGAGGATATTCTTTAATGGAAGTGCGACACAAATAACAACACCGAGTTATACATGGAATAAACAAGCGAACAGTCAATAAAACAATAGAAAAAAATAAAGTCTATATACAGTGTGTGCAATGGCGTGAGGAGGTAAGGCAATAAATAGGCCTAGTAGCGAAGTAATTACAGTTTAGCAAATTAACACTGGAATGATAAATGAGCAGATGATGATGTGCAAGTAGAAATACTGATGAGGTAGGTAGATTGTGTGGGCTATTTACAGATGGGCGATGTACAGCTGCAGTGATCGGTTAGCTGCTCAGATAGCTGATGTTAAAGTTAGTGAGGGAAATATAAGTCTCCAGCTTCAGTAATTTTTGCAATTCCTTCCAGTCATGGGCAGGAGAGAACTGGAAGGAAAGGCGGCCAAAGGAGGTGTGGGCTTTGGGGATGACCAGTGAGATATACATATTGGAGCACGTGATACATGTGGGTGTTGTTATCGTGAACAGTGAGCTGAGATAAGGCGGAGCTTTACCTAGCATAGACTTATAGATGACCTGGAGCCAGTTGGTCTGGTGACGAATATGTAGTGAGGGCCAGCAGACTAGGGCATACAGTTCGCAGTGGTGTGTGGTATAAGGGGCTTTGGTGATAAAACGGATGGCACTGTGATGGACTGCATCCAGTTTGCTAAGTAGAGTGTTGGAAGCTATTTTGTAAATGACATTGTCGAGGATCAGTGGGATAGTCAGTGTTACGAGGGTATGTTTGGTGGCATGAGTGAAGGAGGCTTTGTTGCGAAATAGGAAGCCGATTCTAGATATCATTTTGGATTGGAGATGCTTAATCTGAGTCTGACAGTCCAGCCAGACACCTAGGTATTTGTAGGTTGTCCACATATTCTAAGTCAGAACCGTCCAGATTAGTGATGCTAGTCCGGCAGGCGGGTGCAGGCAGCGATCGGTTGAAGAGCATGCATTTGGTTTTCCTAGCATTTAAGAGCAGTTGGAGTGTAACGGGTTTCTTCCAACTCCTCCTCTGACGAAGAGGTGGAACAAGGATTGGACCAAAATGCAGCGTGGTTCGTTAGATACATCTTTAATGATGAAGAAAACACAAACAATACAAAAACAACAAACGTCAAAAACCGAAACAGCCCTGACTGGTGCAACAAACACAGAGACAGGAACAATCACCCACAAACACACAGTGAAACCCAGGCTACCTAAATATGGTTCCCAATCAGAGACAACGATAATCACCTGACTCTGATTGAGAACTGCCTCAGGCAGCCATAGACGAATCTATACACCCCACACAACCCCAAGACGAAACACACTACAAATAAACCCATGTCACACCCTGGCCTGACCCAATAAATGAAGATAACATAGTAAATATAGACCAGGGCGTGACAGAACCCCCCCCCCCCTAAGGTGCGGACTCCCGGACGCACAACAAACAATAGGGAGGGTCCGGGTGGGCGTCTGTCCATGATGGCGGCTCCGGCTCGGGACGTGGAACCCACTCTATGAATGTCCCCCTCCTCGCGTCCTAGGATTGTCCTCCCTCGCCGCCGACCATGACCCAGTAGGCCTCACCCAGAACCCCACTGGACAGAGGGGCAGCTCGGGACAGAGGGGCAGCTCGGGACAGAGGGGCAGCTCGGGACAGAGGGGCAGCCCAGCACTGAGAGGAAGCCCAGCACTGAGAGGAAGCCCAGCACTGAGAGGAAGCCCAGCACTGAGAGGAAGCCCAGCCGGGTAGTTGAATCCGGGAGATCCTGGCTGGCTGGCGGATCTGGAAGAGTCTGGTTGACTAGCAGATCTGGAATAGTCTGGTTGACTAGCAGATTTGGAAGAGTCTGGCTGACTGGCAGATCTGGAAGAGTCTGGCTGACTGCCGGATCTGGAAGAGTCTGGCTGACTGCCGGATCTGGAAGAGTCTGGTTGACTGGCGGATCTGGAAGAGTCTGGCTGACTGGCGGATCTGGAAGAGTCTGGCTGACTGGCGGATCTGGAAGAGTCTGGCTGACTGGCGGATCTGGAAGAGTCTGGCTGACTGGCGGATCTGGAAGAGTCTGGCTGACTGGCGGATCTGGAAGAGTCTGGCTGACTGGCAGATCTGGAAGAGTCTGGCTGACTGGCAGATCTGGAAGAGTCTGGCCGCCTGGCAGATCTGGAAGAGTCTGGCCGCCTGGCAGATCTGGCTGCTCCATGCTGACTGGCGGCTCTGGTTGCTCTATGTAGATTGACAGCTCTGGCGGCTTCTTGCAGACTGACAGCTCTGGCTGCTCCATGCAGACTGGCAGCTCCTTGCAGACTGGCAGCTCCTTGCAGACTGACATCTCCTTGCAGACTGACAGCACCTTGCAGACTGACAGCTCCATGCAGACTGACAGCTCCTTGCAGACTGATAGCTCCGGCTGCTCCATGCAGACTGGCAGCTCTGGCTGCGCTAAACAGGCGGGAGACTCTAGCAGCGCAGGAGAGGAGAAAGGCTCCGACAGCGCTGAACAGGCGGGAGACTCCAGCAGCGCAGGAGAGGAGGAAGGCTCCGGCAGCGCTGGAGAGGCGAGGCGCACTGTAGGTCTGATGCGTGGTGCTGGCACTGGTGGTACTGGGCCGAGGACACGCACAGGAAGCCTGGTGCGAGGAGTTGCCACCGGAGGGCTGGGGTGTGGAGGTGGTACTGGGTAGACCGGACCGTGCAGGCGCACTGGAGCTCTTGAGCACCGAGCCTGCCCAACCTTACCTGTTTGAATACTCCCGGTCGCTCTGTCAGTGCGGCAAGGTGGAATAGCCCGCACTGTGCTATGCAGGTGAACCGGGGACACCAAGCGTAAGGCTGGTGCCATGTAAGCTGGCCCAAGGAGACGCACTGGGGACCAGATGCGTAGAGCCGGCTTCATGGCATTTGGCTCAACGCTCAATCTAGCCCGGCCGATACGCGGAGCTGGAATAGAACGCACCGGGCTATGCACCCGCACTGGAGACACCGTGCGCACCACAGCATAACACGGTGCCTGCCCGGTCTCTCTAGCCCCCGGTAAGCACAGGGAGTTTGCGCAGGTCTCCTACCTGGCGTTGCTATACTCCCTGTTATCCCCCCCCAAGAAATTTTTGGGGCTGACTCTCGGGCTTCCAACCGCGCCGCCGTGCTGCCTCTTCAAACCAGCGCCTCTCCGCTTTCTTCGACTCCAGTTCTTCCTTGGGACGGCGATATTCTCCAGGCTGAGCCCAGGGTCCTTTTCCGTCCAATATATCCTCCCAAGTCCAGAAGTCCTATGATCGCTGCTCCTGTGGCTCCTGCCTGTCGACACGCTGCTTGGTCCGTTTGTGGTGGGTGATTCTGTAACGTGTTTCTTCCAACTCCTCCTCTGACAAAGAGGTGGAACAAGGATCGGACCAAAATGCAGCATGGTTCGTTAGATACATCTTTAATGATGAAGAAAACACGAACAATACAAAAACAACAAACGTCGTAAACCGAAACAGCCCTGACTGGTGCAACAAACACAGAGACAGGAACAATCACCCACAAACACACAGTGAAACCCAGGCTACCTAAATATGGTTCCCAATCAGAGGCAACAATAATCACCTGACTCTGATTGAGAACCGCCTCAGGCAGCCATAGACTAATCTATACACCCCACACAACCCCAAGACGAAACACACTACAAATAAAACCATGTCACACCCTGGCCTGACCCAATAAATGAAGATAACATAATAAATATAGACCAGGGCGTGACATGGAGGCCACAGAAGGAGTTTTGTATGGCATTGAAACTTGTTTGGAGGTAAGTTAAGACAGTGTCCAAAGAAGGGCCAGATGTTTACAGAATGGTGTCGTCTGAATAGAGGTAGATCAGGAAATCACCCGCAGCCAGAGCGGCAACCTTGATATATACAGAGAAAAGAGTCGGCCCAAGAATTGAACCCTGTGGTACCCCCATAGAGACTGCCAGAGGTCCGGACAACAGGACCTCCAATTTGACACACTGAACTCTATCTGAGAAGTAGTTGGTGGACCAGGCGAGGTAGTCATTTGAGAAACCAAGGCTGTTGAGTCTGCCAATAACAATACGGTGATTGACAGAGTTGAAAGCCTTGACCAGGTCGATGAAGATGGCTGCACAGTACTGTCTTTTATCGATGGCGGTTATGATATCGTTTAGTACCTTAAGCGTGGCTGAGGTACCAGCTCTAACTGTTTGAGTGTCACCCCCTTTGAAGAGGGGGATGACCACGGCAGCTTTCCAATCTTTAGGGATCTCGGACGATATGAAAGTGAGATTGTACAGACTGGTAATAGGGGTTGCAACAATGGCGGCGGATAATTTTAGAAAGAGAGGGTCCAGATTGTCTAGTTCAGCTGATTTGTACGGGTGCAGATTTTGCAGATCTTTCAGAACATCTGCAATACTCATTTGGGAGAAGGAGAAGATGGGAAGGCTTGGGCAAGTAGCTGTGGGGGGTGCGGAGCTGTTGGCCAGGGTTGGGGTAGCCAGGAGGAAAGCTTTGCCAGCCATAGAGAAATGCTTATTGAAATGCTCGATTATCGTGTATTTATCGGTGGTGACAGTGTTACCTAGCCTCAGTGCAGTTGGCAGCTGGGAGGAGGTGCTCTTATTCTCCATGGATTTTACAGTGTCCCAAATCTTTTTGGAGTTAGAGCTACTGGAAGCAAATTTCTGTTTGATAAAGCTAGCCTTCACTTTCCTGACTGACTGCGTTTATTGGTTCCTGACTTTCCTGAGAGGTTGCATATCGTGGAGGCTATTTGATGCTAAGATGGTGAGGAAATTACTTTTAAAGAACAACCAGGCATCCTCGACTGACGGGATGAGGTCAATATCCTTCCAGGATTCCCGGGCCAGGTCAATTAGAAAGGCCTGCTCGCAGAAATGTTTTAGGGAGCGTTTGACAGTGATGACCCATAGCTGTGGACCCATAGCGGATGCAGGCAATGAGGCAGTGATCACTGAGATCCTGATTTGAAAACAGCAGAGGTGTATTTGGAAGGCAAGTTGGGCAGGATAATATCTATGAGGCTGCCCATGTTTAGGGATTTAGGGTTGTACCTGGTGGGTTCCTTGATAATTTGTGTGAGATTAAGGGCATCTAGCTTAGGTTGTAGGACTGCCGGGGTGTTAAGCATATCCCCGTTTAGGTGACCTAACAGTATGAACTCTGAAAATCGATTGTGGGCAATCAATTCACATATGCTGTCCATCCATGGAACAGCTGGGAGCTGAGGGGGATTTATAACAGGTGGCATCAGTGAGATTTATTTCTGGAGAGATTCATTTTAAAATTATGCCAGCATGCCAGTTTCTCTTGGCTAAGTGTTGAGGAGAGACTGACTACATCACTTCTTCTTTTTTATGAGAAACATAAATAATGTGTTGAAAAACTCAAATTGTTTGCATAGTCCACATACACAGCTCTGACACACACTTACCCCACCAGACATGCCACCAGGGATTTTTTCACAGTCCCCAAATCCAGATCAAATTCAAGAAAGCATGCAGTATTGTACAGCGCTGCTATTGCATGGAACTCTGTTCCATCTCATATTGCTCAAATGAACAGCGAATCTGGTAAAAAACAACAACAAAAAAACAGATAAAGCAACACATCTCCCCTTTTTGACCTCGATAATTTGTGGGTATGTATTCGATCAATCAATCAATCAATCAATCAATCAATCAAATGTATTTATAAAGCCTCTTCTTACATCAGCTGATGTTGCAAATTGCTATACAGAAACCCATTCTAAATCCCCAAACAGCAAGCGATGCAGGGGTAGAAGCACGAAATTGATATGTAGGCTGCGTGTGCCATTTAATTGATGAGGTTCTGTTGTTGTCTATTAATGTTCTGTATTATGTCATGTTTCATGTTTTCTGTGGACCCCAGGAAGAGTCGCTGCTGCTTTCTTAACAGTTAATATTATACTCAATAATATACTCAATTTTGAGTATCATAGCAAGGTTCTGAATACTTATGTAAATGTGATTATTTCCGTTATAAATTTGCAAAAAATTCTAAAAGGTGTTTTTGCTTTGTCATTACTGGGTATTGTGTGTAGATTGATGAGGGGAAAAACTGATTTCAATATTAGAATAAGACTGTAACATAACAAAATGTGGAAAAACTGAACCCCCACTGCAACCCCCACTGCAAGGATGCAGTGGGGGTTGGGGGAGGAGGAAAGTCAGAAAGGTGGAATGAGTCCTGTGGAAACAATCTGCTGAGACTGAACATAAGATCATCAGGTCATACAAATGGGTTTATATTAAAGATGTGTTTCTTTTGGATCGGAAGGCAGCTTGTGGTGGGTGGGTGAGTCACAGGATAGGCTGATATTATGTTCAGATTGACCCAGTGTTGAGATTGGATTGTGGGCCGGGCTCGACCTCTTTCCCCTGAAGAAATTGAGGGTCCTGGCCTGGCTTGGGACAACTGCTTTGCAGAAAAATCCATGAAAATGTGTGCTTTTTATCTTGCTTTGTGCTAAAATACAACACAAAAATGAGGGGAGGGGATCGGGAGGGGATCGGTATGTATTACTACTTTCATTGAAAGGCCAATTCAGAAATCTGTCTGCTGTGTTATGTGTTAATAAAATTTAGACTACATTACCCAGCAGGCTATGTGGGAGGCGGATGGTTATTAAAGAATGTCTTGCATGGCTAAACATGGAGTTTTCTAGCTGAAGTATATGTTCATTAAAAGTAGTTAAACCTACACCCCGGTTTGTCATGATATAAGGAACAAACATAGCATGGTGTCAGATTGGTAGTCACTATGACGAGACAGAGAAAAGAAAGGAGTTACTACTTTCCGTGACCAAAATGTAATATTCTACCACAAGTCAAATGACGTAAGTAGTCGAAGATGCTAGCTTGCAAGAGCGAGGACAACGAGCCGCAGCAGCGAGAGTGACAGCAGCGAGGTGGAGATGATGACAAATTGATAGCTTCCATTTTTCTGCATGTTATTGGAGAGGATGCATTGGACATTAACAATAGCTTTCAGCAAGACGAGGCAAACTTAACATTGACTGTGCTAATGGCTAAATTTGAGGAGTACTTTGTACCAAGCCAGAACGTCACTTTTGAGAGATACATGTTTTTCTCTCATGATCAGAAACAAGGAGTCAGTTTTGCCCAGTATTTGGCTGAGCTGAACACACTGACCAAAGTGTGTGAATTTGAAAATCTGAAAGACTCACTAGTGAAAGACAGGATAGTCTGTGGCATACTTGATAATGGACTCAAGGAGAGATTGCTGCGTGAGCAAGATTTAACTTTGGATAAAGCAGTGAATATGTGTCGAACAGCTGAAACCACCAGAGCACAAGCTAAAGAGCTGTGCAGGGATGAGACGTCAGTGTATGCAATAAAAAGAGAGGAGCAATAGACACAACGCCTTAAAAAAACAAAAACAAGGAAAAGAGAGAAATCAAAACACTACATGTGGAAAATGTGGATTTATCCACAAGCAAAATTTGTCAAAATGCTGCAAAGCTGAGGCTACAAAGAAAAAGGTTCACACAGTCGAGGAGATTGAAGAATTCTTTGTTGTTTCTGTGGAAATATGCAATTCTGTAAATGCTGAATGGGTTGTGTCATTGACTGTGAATGAAACTATATTACCATTCAAGCTTGATACTGGAGCACAGGTAAACCTGTTGTTGCTGGATGACTATAAAACACTGAAGGTGAAGAGCAAAATACACCCGGTGGATATTAAGGTGTCTGGTTATACTGGGGAGAATGTACCAGTCAAAGGTAGCTGCATAGTAAAAACTCAATTTGTTGAAAAGAGTGTATGTAGTGACATCACAGACTGAAAATGACCAACAATCAATACTGGCTGAGTAGGAGGGTGTGTTTGAGGGTCTTGGATGTTTACCAGGAGATCACAAAATATGTACTGATGACAAAATTACTCCAGTTGTGCATGCATGCAGAAAAGTTCCATTTGCACTGAGGAAAAAGCTCAAAGAAGAACTCGAACGCATGGAGAAGATGGACGTCATCTCAAAAATTGATGAACCTACAGTGGGTAAGCTCACTGGTTATTGTGGTAAAGAAAATGGCAATCTCAGGATATATCTAGATGCGAGAGATCTCAAAAGCAACCAAGAGAGAGCATTTCAAGTTGCCAACCAGAGAAGAGATAATGTCGCAGTTTGCTGGAGCTAAGTGGTTCAGTAAGCTTGATGCCTCATCAGAATTCTGGCAAATGAAGTTATTTGATGCAAGCTCAAGGCTATGCACATTCAACACACCTGAGGGCAGGTACAGATTTCTTCGTCTACCATATGGGATTCTCTCAGCACCAGAGGTCTACCACAAGACAATCCACATGATCTTCGAGCACATTCCAGGAGTTGAGACTATGATGGATGACATCATCGTCTGGGGTTCCACAAAAGAAGAACACAATGCGAGAGTGAGACAAGTGCTGGACCTGATACAGAAAGTCAACCTAAAACTAAACAAGGACAAATGCGAGTTTGGTGTGAAAACACTTACCTTCGTGGGAGATGTACTTTCTGAGGACGGAGTCAAACCAGACCCGAGGAAAACATCAGCCATCAACAACATGGAGCACCCGAAGACCAAGGACAATGTGAGACGCTTCATGGGCATGACGATCACCTACCTTGCAGAGTTCATACCTCAACTGTCAGCACAGTCCGCTCCACTCAGATGTCTTCTGGAACAGAAAAATGAATGGGAATGGTCCCATGAACAGGAAAACAGCTTCAAAAACCTAAAAAAAAACAATCACAGTAGAGCCAGTGCTCAGGTTCTATGATCCAGAGAAAAGCACAAGGATTTCTGCAGACGCGTCACAGTTTGGCCTGGGGGCAGTTCTTCATTGGTGTCGATCATGTCTAAGCCACTAAATGATTGTCCAATGAGAATCCAGAAAATGGTGATCAGACGATCTATACCCCGGGAAAGTTCATGTTCTCCGCCGACACTCTTTCTCGAGCAGTCGACAAGGAGAGCTTCGACACACAGAAAAACACTGAGATTCAGGCCTACGTCGACATGATCGTAGCATCACTTCCTGTGTCTTCTGAGAGAATAGAGCAGATCAAAAGAGAGACCGCAGCTGACCAAACAATGACAGAGTTGAAAGAAAAAACACTGATAGGATGGCCTGCACAGAAAAACAACTGTCCAAGGAGAATACAGGATTACTGGATGTGCAGAGCAGAGCTCACCGTTGTGGATGACATAGTGTTCAAAGGCAATAAGATTGTCATTCCCATTACACTACGCAAACAAATGCTACAGAACATACACGAGGGCCACTTGGGTGAGGAAAAATGCAACCAACGAGCACAAGAAGTAATGTACTGGCCAAGAATGAATCAGGAAATCAGCCAGACCACTGCTTCATGTGAACTGTGTTTGACCTACAGGCCAAACCAGCAAGCAGAGCCGCTAATGCCTCATCCAGTACCCAACAGACCCTACTACAAAATTGTCAAAGGTCTGATGAAAAAGGCACATGATGGAAAGGAGGATTTCCTAAAAAATCTGATGATCTAAAGCAGCGCACCGCTGCAGAATGGACTTTCACCTGCACAAATGTTGATGGGACATCGCATCAGAACCAACCTACCCATCCATGAGGACTTGCTAACACCCAGAGGTGCTCACAAAGTCAAACTCGCAAGGGAAAAACAGAAAAACAAACAGCGACACGACAAAAGTGCAAGACACTTGACTGAACTGAACCTGGAGATCATGTGTGACTCCGAGACATCACTACAGGAACCTGGATGCAGCAAGGGTGTGTGCAGATAGAAGTTGCACTGCGATCCTATGAGATCCAAATGGAGCATGGATCACAACTGAGACAAAACAGAGTGGATCTAAGGCTTCAGCCATTCACTCAAGGGACTGAGGATCATCAGGAGGATACTGCTGAAGCGTCAAATGCCTTTAGAAATGGACAATTCAGTCAGAACACTCTGACTGACAATGAACGCTGTCCAACTGTTTCAGGAAGCACTTCAGCAGAACAACCAAAAAGGACTGTCAGAGCCCCTGAAAGGCTTATTGAGAATTGCAAAAAAAATCAAAAAAGGGGCACCTGGACTGTGAAAAGAAATAGGGCCACAATAGAGTATTGCTGGACAGACTATATTTAGTTGAAAAAATATTTTATTTTTAAGAAGATAAAAAAAATTGGGGGAAAAAAATGTGTGTCATTGAAAATTGCATGTTATGCAGGTTGAGTAAACAAATGTGATGTGACGTGTAGTTACATAGAAAAGTAGTTCTCGTTATGTGTTAATAACATTTAGACTACGTTACCCAGCAGGCTGTGCGGGAGGAGGACGGGTTAAATAATGCCTTGCATGGCTAAACATGGAGTTTTCTAGCTGAAGTACAGTCTATGTTCATTAAAAGTAGGTAACCCTACGCCCTGTTTGTCATTTTATAAGGAACAAACATAACATCTGCCACAGCCCCTAATCACTTTGATTACTTCCCCTATCAATCTTCTCTCTCCCGCTCTCTCGCTCGCTCTCTCTGCTTATGTTACTATAATAGCAGGTGTATATTTACTACAGTGGGAACTTGAAAATACCATACATGTACAACAGTCACAGTGTCAATCAGTCATGATTGTAAGTTAGTTGTATTGACTTCAGAAAGCTCTACTGTAGCTGTGAAGTGTAGGTTAAAAGCTTTATTATGACGGCATCCATCGATTTACTGTCATAATAAAGACATCATCCTATCTCCTCTCCTCTCTACAGTACTCTTTGAAAACTGCTTCATTCAGTTCTCTCCTCTTAATTCAATGCAGTAATCTAAATAGATAGATGCATCTTCCTAAGGGTGTAACTGTTTGTGTTATAGTAACCTCAGAGGAAACACAGCAGCCAGCCTCCCCACACACACATTTATATAGTGCTAATAAATTGCAAATGATTCACTGTCAGACGAGCAATCTTTGTCTGTATTGTAGATTGGGGACGTTGAATTAATTTAAAGGTAGTGGTCTCCTGAGAGAAATTAATCAACATTGTCTCTCATGACAGCGGAGTTAATTTTCAATTCATCGTCCCGC
Source organism: Oncorhynchus masou masou (assembly GCF_036934945.1). Lineage (NCBI taxonomy): Eukaryota > Metazoa > Chordata > Actinopteri > Salmoniformes > Salmonidae > Oncorhynchus > Oncorhynchus masou. The sequence goes on along the minus strand of NC_088217.1, from coordinate 24,378,233 downwards.
AGCACCTCTTGACCTCTCTGTAAGTAGCTCCATTTTCCTCCAGAATCCCACTGCAGACTGTAACTGTGTAGATCTGCAAATGACAGAAAATACATTGTGGGAAACTCTTGTTTCTATAATGATTTTTATGCAACGTTTTTTGTTCTTTCTCTATGTGAGAGTTTTTCCACCCCATTGTACTATTGTCTTGTATTTCAAAATGGCCTCCTCGAGACCTCAATTTACATTATAATACATTCTAAAATATTTGAGGACTCAAAATAAGCCACTTTACCTTTCTTTTTCCATTTGCCAAATTTAATTAGAGCATCTGCTGACCCCCAAGTAATTGCAACTGGGCTCAATATACCTACCAGTTAAATGGTGTCACAATGTATGCAATAGGATTCATATTTAAAGTGAGCAGCTTCACATGTTCATATGTTCAGATAAGAAGTTGTGTACACTATATGTTTTAAATACTGTTTACTGTCTGGCTTGAATCAAATACCTTTTGAGGAGATCTTCTTATTTCATTACCATTAGAAGAGGCATCCACCCTGGTTTCACTAGCGAAGACACAAGGGAGTTCAATAGCTAGATCTCCTGCTTTGGTTTTGAAGCTCAGTGAAATAGATCCACAACTGCTCTAAATGAAATCTGACTGTGGAGTATGTACCACAGCATATCCAGGGTTGGTTAACACACACACACACACACACACACACACACACACACACACACACACACACACACACACACACACACACACACACACACACACACACACACACACACACACACACACACACACACACACACACATATACCTGTGGAAGGAGGAGGTTCACAGCATACTGTATCTCAGGGTTGGTTAATTACACAGAGTGGGCTCAGCGGCTGCTGGCTCATTCTAAATAATTGAACCCGTAGAGACAGGGGAGCTAAGTGTTTGTGACAGGACACCTGACGAGTGTAATTGGGAGATAATAATAAAATGGTAATTTGACTGCAATATTACCTACAGTGTTTCTTCTATGTTAATTTTCGTTAAGAATCACTGTCCCAAGTTTGTGCCTCCTCTTCACTGAAGGAAGTATTGGCTAAAGAAAGACAGTCTCATCTGGAAGTATTGGCTAAAGAAAGACAGCCTCATCTGGTTTGACCCTAAAGAGCATAACATGGTACTGAGCACAAGACCAGATATGTATGAGTGGAAGCATGCTAACCGTGAACAGCCCAATAATGTAACATTTGTGTTCATCCATGTTTGGCCCACACATGTCACATGTGATGTGGGCCAGTGTTGAATAACTTGACAGATTGTTTATACTATTTTATGGCTGCCCATAAACGCATGTAGCTGGTAATGCCCTTTAGGCTTTTTAAAAATGTTTATTAGGGCTGTAGTTAGGCTAATGTTTATCCATAATATACTAGGGACCCAGAAGTGTCTGAGGATTTCAAAGAGGAGAGGACTTTTAAGGGTGCAGACCAGACCAAACTAGACCAGAACAAACCAGACCTGACCAGACTAGACTAGACCAAAGCAGACCAGACCTAACCATACCCGACCAGACTAGACCAGAGCAGAGCAGACCCAATTGGAACAGACTAGACCAGACCAGAGCAGAGCAGACCAGGTCGAGCCAGAATAGACCAGACCAAACCAAAGCAGAGCAGACCAGAGCAGACCAGACTAGACCATACCAGAGCAGACCAAACCAGACTGTGTGTGTGTGTGTGTGTGTGTGTGTGTGTGTGTGTGTGTGTGTGTGTGTGTGTGTGTGTGTGTGTGTGTGTGTGTGTGTGTGTGTGTGTGTGTGTGTGTGTGTGTGTGTGTGTGTCTGTGTGTGTGTGAACTACCGCGTGTTTGTGCATGCACTTTGCATTAAGATGTCACACAGTGTCCAAGACTCAAAAACAGAAGTCAAATTAAAGTGAAAGCATATCTTGTTCTATTATCATAACCCAAGCATCCTGACGCAAGGCAAAGGGTCTGGGTCGAACAAGCAGCCCCTTTTTGAAGTGTCATATAAATTAGAGAGTGTAAGGGAGTATGCTAGAGGGCTTTGTAATGAGATGAGAAATGAGCCTCTCTTTCTATACGAAGGTCAGATGTATAGCCTTGTGGAATACCAAAAGAAGGTCACATCACATTAATATCCCTGGCACACAAATTCATTATAGCATAGAACTTTGAATGGTAAGAGTTACATTTTCACTTGTGAGCCGTGGCATGGGTGTTGTGTCTATGTCTGTTGGCTGACCACTTGCCTTGACCTGTTGACAGGGCAGCATGACAACAACACTACGCTGAGGTGTATTCTTCTTATGTCCTGATCAATGACTGTATAAATGAATGGACAAAGCCATCGATCACATGACACTATTAATTAATGTGAAGACTCAACAGCTCATTGAAGCCAAATTAAGTCTGTTAAAAGATGGCGCATCATGGAGACATAACATACGCAGTTTGAGCTACTCCAGGAAGTGACGTTGCAGGCTAGGTGATTGAAGTAACTCAAGTTGAAGGCCGAAAAGGGTACTGCAGGCTGCCATTAGCAATTAAACTATCCTTTGAACTTCTTCTGTTTGCGATTTTAAAATAATCGGTTCATGGACATATTTCTGTTGTTTTAGAACCAATTATTGGTACCATGATTGTCTTCCCCCCAAAAAAAATGTACACAAAGATTGACCATGAACTATAATGTGGGATCCTGTTTTCTGCTAACAATGCCTTAGTTGCAGTGCCTTAGTCGGCCTTGACTTCCATGGCTTCAATGAGAGGGGCACACTCTTTTCACGCCACTTCGATTCAAAGTGATTTTCATAACAGGTTAGGAGATCATTTTCGCTAACCCTAACCCTTTTCCTAACCTTAACCTCACTCTCCTAACCTGGTAAGAGTGTTTCCCATAAGAGAGGGAAGTTGTTCCTCCCTGATCCTGACAGTGTCATATAAGGCTTGTCTATAGGCAGGTTAAAGGACAACGAGGAACCATGGAACTATAGGTCGGCCAACAGAGTGTGCTGGAGCTTCCCTTCTTATTCAGTCCAACAACCGTATTGACAAACTACTGTATATTAGTTTCTGGAGATAACCCATTACTAAAAATCTAATCAAATCAAATTGTATTTGTCAAATGCACCGAATACAACAGATGTAGACCTTACTTTGAAATGCTTACTTACAAGACCTTAACCAACAATGCAGTTTTAAGAATATAGAATTAAGAAAATATTTACTAAATTAACTAAAGTAAAAATGTTTTTAAAATGTAAAATAACAATAATGAGGCTTTACAAAGGGGGTACCAGTATGGAGTCAATGTGCGGGGGTACAGGTAAGTTGTGGTAATTTGTACATGTAGGTAAGGGTAAAGTGACTATGCATAGATAATAAATAGTGAGTAGCAGCAGTGTAAAGACAAGGGGGGGGGGTGTCATTTGATTAATTGTTCAGCAGTCATATGGCTTGGGGGTCGAATCTGTTAAGGAGAATTTTGGACCTAGACTTGGCGCTGCGGTACAGCTTGTCATGCGGTAGTAGAGAGAACAGCCTAGGAATTGGGTGACCGGAGTCTTTGAAAAATGTTTGGCCTTCCTCTGACACCGCTTAGTATATAGGTCCTGGATGGCAGGAAGCTTGGCCCCAGTGATGTACTGGGCTGTACGCACTACCCTCTGTAGCGCCTTATGGTCGGATGCCTTACAGTTGCCATTCCAGGCGGTAACTACAGTATACTATTATCTAATAATTACCTTCACTCTTAATCACTTTTTACTTCAGTTTAACTTCAATTCAGTCTAACTTGCTATCCATATTAGTCTCATTCATTATTACAGTTTGAAATAGAACAATTAATATGTTGCTTATGGTGTTGCTATGGTTCATATGTAGTGACACAATTATCCACATGAATTAACCATCAAGTAGCTTGACATGTAATTCTCTGATTGCCTAGGATGGAAAGTGTTTAGTCACTTGTCTGACCTTCATTTTACTTTTCCCCAGGCAACCTCTGGTTTCAGCTTCATGCACAAACAACTGAATCAGTTTTCATACTTAAGAGTTGCCAAGTGTGTCAATTAGTAAAAGCTTGCATCAATTTTGCATTAGATTTAGTTTATTGTGTCTGTATTTAAAGTATGTAGACTCTTAATTGCCTGATGTAGGCTACTACTTTGTATTACAAATCAATGTTCTTAATGTCTGATTATGGCCACACATAGACAAGCATATCACAAACTAACAGACACATTACATACACATACACCAGCCTGGTCTCATAGACAAGATGTAACATAGTAAACATAAGTCCAGGACATTCACAGTATGATATGTTACGTTTGATATGTTTAAATAAAACAGGTTACTTTCATCAAGGATCTCTCTATACTTTGCTCCGTTCATCTTTCCCTCATTCCTGACTAATCTCCCAGTCCCTGCCACTGAAAAACATCACCCACAGCATGATGCTGCCACCACCATACTTCACTGTAGGGATGGTGCCAGGTTTCCTTCAGACGTGGCGCTTGGCATTTAGGCCAAATAGTTCAATCTTGATTTCATCAGACCTGAGAATCTTGTTCCTCATGGTCTGAGAGTCTTTAGGTGCCTTTTGGCAAACTGCAAGCGGGCTGTCATGTGCCACTATACCATAAGGCCTGATTGGTGGAGTGCTGCAGAGATGGTTGTCCTTCTGGAAGGTTCTCCCATCTCCACAGAGGAACTCGGAGCTCTGTCAGAGTGACCATCGGGTTCTTGGTCACCTCCCTGACAATGGCCCTTCTCCCCTGATTGCACAGAAACAATAGTACCCGCAAAACACCAGTCTCAACGACAACAGTGAAGAGGCGACTCCGGGATGCTGGACTTCTAGGTAGAGTTGCAAAGAAAAAGCCATATCTCAGACTGGCCAATAAAAATAAAAGATTAACATGGGCAGAAGAACACAGACACTGGAACTCTTTATTTACCTATTTTGTTCCCCTAGGCAAGTCAGTTAAGAACAAATTCTTATTTTCAATGACAGTCTAGGAACAGTGGGTTAACTGCCTTGTTCAGGGGCAGAATGACAGATATTTACATTGTCGGCTCGGGGATTTGATCTTGCAACCTTTCGGTTACATGTCCAATGCTTTAAATAGGGTGCAGGCCAGGCAGCAGGCTGTTAGCCAGTCTGCCAGCTTAGTGGAGTCTGCCACTAGCACAGTCAGTGTGGTCAGCTCAGCTATCCCCATTGAGACCGTGTCTGTGCCTCGACCTACGGTAGGCAAAACTTAACATGGCGGTGTTCGCCTCAGCAATCTCACTAGGATAAAGACCTCCTCCATTCCTGACATTATTGAAAGAGATTGTGATACCTCACATCTCAAAATAGGGCTACTTAATGTTAGATCCCTTACTTCAAAGGCCGTTATAGTCAATGAACTAATTACTGATCATACTCTTGATGTGATTGGCCTGGCTGAAACATGGCTTAAGCCTGATGAATTTACTGTGTTAAATGAGGCCTCACCTCCTGGTTACACTAGTGACCATATCCCCCGTGCATCCCGCAAATGCAGAGGTGTTGCTAACATTTACGATAGCAAATTTCAATTTACAAAAAAAAAGGTGTTTTCGTCTTTTGAGCTTCTAGTCATGAAATCTATGCAGCCTACTCAATCACTTTTTATAGCTACTGTTTACAGGCCTCCTGGGCCACGTTCCTCATTGAGTTCCCTGAATTCCTATCAGACCTTGTTGTCAAAGCAGATAATATTCTAATTTTTGGTGACTTTAATATTCACATGGAAAAGTCCACAGACCCACTCCAAAAGGCTTTCGGAGGCATCATCGAATCAGTGGGTTTTGTCCAACATGTCTCTGAACCTACTCACTGTCACAGTCATACTCTGGAAATAGTTTTGTCACATGGAATAAATGTTGTGAATCTCAATGTTTTTCCTCATAATCCTGGACTATCGGACCACCATTTTATTACGTTTGCAATTGCAACAAATAATCTGCTCAGACCCCAACCAAGGAACATCAAAAGTCGTGCTGTAAATTCCCAGACAACACAAAGATTCCTTGATGCCCTTCCAGACTCCCTCTGCTTACCCAAGGACGTTGGAGGACAAAAATCAGTTAACCACCTAACTGAGGAACTCAATTTAACCTTGCGCAATACCCTAGATGCAGCTGCACCCCTAAAAACTAAAAAACATTTGTCATAAGAAACTCGCTCCCTGGTATACAGAAAATACCCGAGCTCTGAAACAAGCTTCCAGAAAATTGGAACGGAAATGGCACCACACCAAACGGAAATGGCGCCACACCAAGTCTACCGACTAGCTTGGAAAGACAGTACCGTGCAGTATCGAAGAGCCCTCACTGCAGCTCAATCATCCTCTTTTTCCAACTTAATAGAGGAAAATAAGAACAATCCAAAATTTATTTTTGATACTGTCGCAAAGCTAACTAAAAAGCAGCATTCCCCAAGTGAGGATGGCTTTCACTTCAGCAGTAATAAATTCATGAACTTCTTTGAGGAAAAGATCATGATTATTAGAAAGCAAATTACAGATTCCTCTTTAAATCTGCGTATTCCTTCAATGCTAAATTGTCCTGAGTCTGCACCTCTCTGCCAGGACCTAGGATCAAGAGAGACACTCAAGTGTTTTAGAACTATATCTCTTGACACAATGATGAAAATAATCATGGCCTCTAAACCTTCAAGCTGCATACTGGACCCTATTCCAACTAAACTACTGAAAGAGCTGCTTCCTGTGCTTGGTCCTCCTATGTTGAACATAATAAACGGCTCTCTATCCACCGGATTTGTACCAAACTCACTAAAAGTGGCAGTAATAAAGCCTCTCTTGAAAAAGCCAAACCTTGACCCAGAAAATATTTAAAAAACTATTGGCCCATATCGAATCTTCCATTCCTCTCAAAATATTTAGAAAAAGCTGTTGCGCAGCACTTCACTGCCTTCCTGAAGACAAACCATGTATACGAAATGCTTCAGTCTGGTTTTAGACCTCATCATAGCACTGAGACTGCACTTGTGAAGGTGGTAAATTACCTTTTAATGGCATCAGACCGAGGCTCTGCATCTGTCCTCGTGCTCCTAGACCATAGTGCTGCTTTTGATATCATCAATCACCACATTCTTTTGGAGAGATTGGAAACCCAAATTGGTCTACACGGATAAGTACTGGCCTGGTTTACATCTTATTTGTCGGAAAGATATCAGTTTGTCTCTGTGAATGGTTTGTCCTCTGACAAATCAACTGTAAATTTTGGTGTTCCTCAAGGTTCCGTTTTAGGACCACTATTGTTTTCACTATATATTTTACCTCTTGGGGATGTCATTCAAAAGCATAATGTTAACTTTCACTGCTATACAGATGACACACAGCTGTAAATTTCAATGAAACATGGTGAAGCCCCAAAATTGCCCTCGCTAGAAGCCTGTGTTTCAGACACAAGGAAGTGGATGGCTGCAAACTTTCTATTTTTAATCTCGGACAAAACAGAGATGCTTGTTCTAGGTCCCAAGAAACAAAGATATCGTCTGTTGAATCTGAAAATTAATCTTGATGGTTGTACAGTCGTCACAAATGAAACTGTGAAGGACCTCGGCGTTACTCTAGACCCTGATCTCTCTTTTGACGAACATATCAAGACTGTTTCAAGGACAGCTTTTTTCCATCTACGTAACATTGCAAAAATCAGAAACTTTCTGTCCAAAAATTATGCAGAAAAATGTATCCATGCTTTTGTTACTTCTAGAATACTACTGCAATGCTCTACCGTCCTGCTACCCGGATAAAGCATTAAATCAACTTCAGTTCGTGCTAAATACGGCTGCTAGAATCCTGACTTGAACCCAATAATGTTATCATATTACTCCAGTGCTAGCCTCCCTACACTGGCTTCCTGTTAAGGCAAGGGCTGATTTCAAGGTTTTACTGCTAACCTACAAAGCATTACATTGGCTTGCTCCTACCTGTCTTTCTGATTTGGTCCTGCCATACATACCTACACGTACGCTACGGTCACAAGACGCAGGCCTCCTAATTGAAGGCCTCCCTAGAATTTCTAAGCAAACAGCTGGAGGCAGGGCTTTCTCCTATAGAGCTCCATTTTTATGGAATGGTCTGCCTACCCATGTGAGAGACGTAGACTCGGTCTCAACCTTTAAGTCTTTACTGAAGACTCATCTCTTCAGTGGGTCATATGATTAAGTGTAGTCTGGTCCAGGAGTGTGAAGGTGAACGGAAAGGCTCTGGAGCAACGAACCCCTAGGACCATGCTTCAGGACTACCTGGCATGATGACTTCTTGCTGTCCCCGTTCCACCTGGCCGTGCTGCTGCTCCAGGTTCAACTGTTCTGCCTGCGGCTATGGAATCCTGACCTGTTCACCGGACCTGCTACCTGTCCCAGACCTGCTGTTTTCAACTCTCTAGAGACAGCAGGAGTGGTAGAGATACTCTTAATGATCGGCTATGAAAAGTCAACTGACATTTACTCCTGAGGTGCTGACTTGCTCCACCCTTGACAACTACTGTGATGATTATTATTTGACCATGCTGGTCATTTATGAACATTTGAACATCTTGGCCATGCTCTGTTATAATCTCCAACCCTCATAGCCTGGTTCCTCTCTAGGTTTCTTCCTAGGTTTTGGCCTTTCTATGGAGTTTTTCCTAGCCCCCGTGCTTCTACACCTGCATTGCTTGCTGTTTGGGGTTTTAGGCTGGGTTTCTGTACAGCACTTTGAGATATCAGCTGATTACGAAGGGCTTTATAAATAAATGTGATTTGATTCCGATTTGATTTTAACCACTAGGCTACCTGCCACCCCTCTGCCTGGAAGGCCAGCATCCCGGAGTCCCCTCTTCACTGTTGACCTTGAGACTGGTGTTTTGCAGGTACTTTTTAATGAAGCTGCCAGTTGAGGACTTGTGAGGTGTCTGTTTCTCAAACTAGACACTATAATGTACTTGTCCTCTTGCTCCGTTGTGCACTGGGGCCTCCCACTCCTCTGTCTATTCTGGTTAGAGCCAGTTTGCACTGTTCTGTGAAGGGAATAGTACACAGTGTTGTACGAGATCTTCAGTTTCTTGGCAATTTCTCGCATGGAATAGACTTCATTTCTCAGAACAAGAATAGACTGACGAGTTTCAGAAGAAAGTTCTTTGTTTCTTGCCATTTTGAGCCTGTAATAGAACCCACAAATACTGATGCTCCCGATACTCAACCCATCTAAAGAAGGCCAGTGGTATTGCTTCTTTGATCAGGACAACAGTTTTTAGCTGTGCTAACATAATTGCAAAAGGGTTTTCTATTATCAATTATCCTTTTAAAATGATCAACTTGGATCAGCTAACACAACGTGCCATTGGAACACAAGAGTGATGGTTGCTGATAAATGGTCCTCTGTACGCCTATGTAGATATTCCATAAACAAATCTGCCGTTTCCAGCTACAATAGTCATTTACAACATTAACAATGTCTACACTGTATTTCTGATTAATTTGATGTTATTTTAATGGAAAAAATGCACTCTTCGTTAAAAAACAAGGATATTTCTAAGTTACCCCAAAATTTTGAATAGTAGTATATAGTAGTATATTGAATAGTAGTGTATATTAAATTATTAAAAATTATATTTTTATTATATTAAAAATGTTACATAATTATTCAGAACCTTTGCTATGAGACTCGAAATTGAGCTCAGGTGCATCCTGTTTCCATTGATCATCCTTGAGATGTTTCTACAACTTGATTGGAGTCTACCTTTGGTAAATTAAATTGATTGGACATGATTTGGAAAGGCACGCATCTGTCTATATAAGGTCCAACAGTTTACAGTGCATGTCAGAGCAAAAACCAACCTTAATGTCGAATGAATTGTCCGTAGAGCTCAGAGACAGGATTGTGTTGAGGGACAGATCTGGGGAAAGGTACCAAAACATTTCTGCAGCACTGAAGGTCCCCAAGAACACAGTGACCTCCATCATTCTTAAATGGAAGAGGCTTAGAACCACCAAGAGTCTTCCTAGAGCTGGCCGCCCGCCAAACTGAGCAACAAGGGCCTCGGTCAGGGAGGTGATGAAGAATCTGATGCTCACTCTGACAGAGCTCCAGGGTTCTTCTGTGTAGACGGGAGAACCTTTCAGAAGTACTACCATCTCTGTAGCATTACACCAATCAGATCATTATGATAGAGTGGCCAGATGGAATCCACTCCCCAGTAAAAGGCACATGACAGCCCATTTTGGAATTTGCCAAAAGGCACCTAAAGGACTCTCAGACCATGTGAAACACGATTCTCTGGTCTGATGAAACCAAGATTGAACTCTTTGGCCTGATTGCCAAGCATCACGTCTGGAAGAAACCTAGCACCATCCCTATAGTGAAGCATCATGCTTTGGATGTTTTTCAGTGAAAGGGACCTGGACACTTGTCAGGATTGAGGAAAGATGAACGGCATGAAGTACAGAGAGATCCTTTATGAAAACTTGCTCCTGAGTGCTCAGGACCTCAGACTGGGGCGAAGGTTCACCTTCCAACAGGACCACAACCCTAAGCACACAACCATGAGAACACAGGAGTGGCTTTGGGACAAGTCTCTGAATGTCCTTGAGTGGCCCAGTCAGAGCCCGGACTTGAACCTGATCAAACATCTCTGGAGAGACCTGAAAATAGCTGTGCAGCAACATTCCCATCCAACCTGAGCTTGAGAGGATCTGCAGAGAAGAATGGGAGAAACTCCCCAAATACAGGTGTGCCAATCTCGTAGCGTCATACCTAAGAAGACTTGAGGCTGTAATCGCTGCCAAAGGTGTTTCAACAAAGTACTGTGTAAAGCGTTTGTAAATGTGTATTTCAGATGTTAATTTTTTATAAGTTTGAGAAAATGTATAAATACCTATTTTAGCTTTGTCCTTATGGGGTATTGTGTGTAGATTTATGAGGGGGAAAAACAATTTGAACACCTTTTAGAATAAGGCTGTAACATAACAGAATGTGTAAAAAGTGAATGGGTCTGAATATGTTCTGAATGCACTGTAAAACCAACAGTTAGGGCTCATAAAGCTGTTGTGGAAGTACTGAAGAAGCTCACAGGAGAATGCATTTTGGCTTGTCAGTGTGGGTTTTTGCTGATGAGTGACTGAATTTAATCCCGTCTCATAACATATGGCAGAGCATCATGAGAGGTGCCATCTTTAATAATTGTATAAGAATTTGGTTAATTTACCCATGATTCGATTCTGGATAACAGACCCTAATTACTAAACCTGTGATATATGATTTTGCTGATCTCGGCAGAATATTGAATATATCACCTACATATAATGTATATACAGTAGATCATTGTACATCATTTTGTACATAGATTGCATGGATTGCTGTCTTAGTAGCTCCCTGCAAATCTCTGTAATGCATTCATTTTTTCCGACCATTTTATTTTAACTGAAGGATGTTTGAAAAATATAGTTTAAAGTTTCAAAAGTACTTTTGCTGGGAGATGGAAAAACAAGCGAACGTCAGATCTGACTTTGAAGGGAAAGAATAAAACAACTGAAGAGAACACAACACAAACACTTTGTCTAGACCAGATCAAGGAGGAACAGAGAAAAGGCTTTAGTTTGAGACAATCAGTACCAGTAGACATGCAGACAGAGTAATCATTGTCATGCGGCTCTGCTCTTACACACAGAAATACACTATAAGCAGGTCGATGAGAAAGAACCCACACCTCCCTTATTTTTAGGGAAGTTAGCTTTAGGGTAGCCCTTTCCTGCTGTCAAATGAACTAGTGGCCTCACGGGTGAAATGTTATTCATACTTATCATAATTTCATATTAATAAACATATTTTTTTAAATGCTGAAAATCCAGTGTTTCTTTGTCAAACGGGTTTGTTATATTTCAGTCTTTTGTGATGTATATAAAGAAGGAACACAGAGCTAATTTCAAGAACAGGGCGCAGCAGGTGTTTATTGCAAAGGACCACAGGAGGAGGCAGGTAGCTGGGTCCAGGGGCAGGCAGAAGGTCATACACAGGAGGATGCAGGTAGCTGGGTCCAGGGGCAGGCAGAAGGTCATACACAGGAGGATGCAGGTAGCTGGGTCCAGGGGCAGGCAGAAGGTCATACACAGGAGGAGGCAGGTAGCTGGGTCCAGGGGCAGGCAGAAGGTCATACACAGGAGGATGCAGGTAGCTGGGTCCAGGGGCAGGCAGAAGGTCATACACAGGAGGAGGCAGGTAGCTGGGTCCAGGGGCAGGCAGAAGGTCATACACAGGGGGTCCAAAAGGGCAACAGTACAGGCAGGGAAAAGGCTAGTAATGTAGTCTGAGAGATCAGGCAGTAGGTAGATAACAGGAAATCCGATAGGGAATAGGCAAAAAGGCATCGTTAGTGAGGCAGGCAAAAACTATCATACATGGGAGGAGTAACTCATGGGAAAATCAATACTCCGAAAGAAGTGTCACAAAACAAACAATACCGCACAGAGATCGGGTGTAAAGAACTGAACTAAATAGTGTGTGACATACAGGTGTGTGAACAGGTGATTAGATTTCAGGTGATTGGGATCTGGAGAGAGAGCTGAGTTCAGGGGATCTATGTGTTTGAGAGTGTGAGTTGGAAGCAGATGTTACAATCTGACATGGTGCAGGGGTCTTATTTTGTAAACCCATAACCATATGTGTGATGTGTATACTTTTTTTTCAAAGTAGGCAACCTGCAATAAATGTGCGATCTCCAATTTGAAGTTGATGTGGAAATGTGTAAACTGAAATGAAAGTTGATACGGTAGAAACCAATCATCAACCCAATCTGGTTTTAGCCAGGTTAGTGTCCTCAGCGTACTACTGTGTGATATTTAACAAGTCACCAATAGGTGGAGCAAGTAGGTTGTGTTAATTAATACTTTATTTTCTGTTTCCTTTAGACGTCGTCGAATGCCACTTTTACATGGTACGAGATAGACGGCAAGCCGGATGTCATTGTTTTCAATGAGAGCACGACTGTAAATGTTGATGAGGCTAGTGGTGAATGCCGTCAGCTGCCCAATAGACTGGACTTGTCGCCAAAGTTCAAATATTTCATCTTTTGGCATCAGTCGTAGCGTTGTTTTCTACCAGATGTTGATTTGCACTGATTGTTTACTGAAATACCGTCATGCTGGCTCTTTGTTTATTTCTTTCTATGCTGACTGGTATGACCGTTTTTGCATCCCTCATCTAAACGCAGCATAACGTAGTGATGCTAAATGTTACATGGAGAATCTGGAGACTCAAACATTTCAATTTGAAATTTCCTCTAACTTTCTCTGAAAATAATAAATTATAAGATATTGGGAAGCAGGTTTTGGGACGAATATTCAGTATTAGGAGATATCACTGCGAGTGTTTGCTGTGTATGTTTAGTGAGGACCTCATGCTGGGCCTGTATTATTTTAATGATGATGCCTGCTCCAATGAGTAGCAAGCCTTCCCTGTTCGGCTGGTGAGGAATAAAAGTTGTCTCTCTGCTGCTCTATCTCTCTGTCACTCTCTCTTTCCCTCCCCCTCTCTCTGTCTGCCACTTTCCTTTTTTCTAACAAAGCAGCACACTACCCACTTTCACTCATGACACTTATTTCCTCACAAAGTTTCCCCTCAGTATTCCATCCTAATGCGTTGTGCTTCCTACTGATCCTCAGCATTGTGTCAAACAAAAAATCACTAACATTTTGGCCACAGATTAATTACCATAGGAGACAATGAGTCCTGTGGTATTTTATCATTGTGAATTCTTAGCCATGAAACAAGTGTATTGTCTTGATGATGCTGCCTGCCCCAATCAGTATCAAGCCTTCCCTGGTCAACTGGTGAGGACTAAAAGTTGATTCTCAACTGGATTCTCTGTCACTCTCTCTTTCTCCCCCTCTCTCTCTCCCCCTCTCTCTGTCTGCCACTTTCCTTTTGTCTACAAAGCAGCCCACTACCCACTTTCAATCCTGTGGTATTCTATTATTGTGAATTCATAGCCATGAAACAAGTGACTATTGGAGAAAAACAGTAACAGAAACATCATAGTTAATGCCATGAAAGGATGTCCTCTACAAAAACATTCCCCGCTGAGACCGGGGAGTGAGTGGGCCTATTTGGGTTGCCAAGTGGCCTCTTTTGTTCCAACATCATGCACATATAACCGAGACCACCTCGTGGTTTAATCAAACATTTTGGTTTGCTAACGTGTAAATAAGAAATAAGCAATTATATAATAAGATCTAGCCCCTCTTCCGGTTGTGTCTCTCTTTCTCCCTTAATTTATTGATTTGTTTCACAGTTAACGTTAATGTTGCTGAAACGGAATGTGAATCCCTGTTGTCCGTTTTGGCAAAATGTGAGAGAGTAATAGAGTTTGATTATAAACATCTCTTACAAGTTGGAATGTGTAGGCCTAATACGAACAAGCTGTTGTTCCTTGGTGTCCACATCACCAACAAGCTAACATGGTCCAAGCACACCAAGACAGTAGTGAAGAGGGAACGACAAAACCTATTCCCCCTCAGGAGACTGAAAAGATTTGGCATGGGTCCTCAGATCCTCAGTTTCCTGCCATCCAGGACCTCTATACCAAGCGGTGTCAGAGGAAGGCCCTGAAAATTGTCAAAGACTCCAGCGATACCGGAATGTCAAGTGTAAGTCCAAGAGGCTTCTAAACAGCTTCTACCCCCAAGCAAACCATAAGACTCCTGAACACCTAATCAAATGGCTACCCAGACTATTTGCTTTTACACCGCTTTTACACCGCTGCTACTCTCTGTTGTTATCAACTCTACCTACATGTACATATTTCCTCAACTAACCGATGCCCCTGCACATTGACTCTGTACTGGTACCCCCCAGTATATAGACTCGCTATTGTTATTTTACTGCTGCTCTGGCTGCATCCCTTTGTTCTCAATTTCCGCCTGAAGACATACCCTAATCTAACTGCCTATAGCTCAGCCCCAGAGGCAACGATATGCATTTTCTTGGTATCAAGTTTGTGGAAATGTTAATTGTTACTATAATACAGTAGATCTGGTGGAAGAAAAGAGAAAGAAAGAGCATACGTTTTCTGTTTCTTATTGTTGTAGCATCATCTTTCACATGTACTACAATAGCCACACAGTCAGATAGGATGCTGGAGATTATTTTGATGGATAACACAAGAGGGCAACTGAAGGTGTGCAAAGTTTCAGACTGATAACTTCAGGAATGGGTGAGCTACATGACATTTAGCATGAAGTCACCCAGGTGTCCCACACAAGTTGCCCAAATGTACCCAAGTGGCCAAATTGGTGAAATGACCTATAACTATATACAACAGTGCAAATAACTATAAACAACATATCAAAAAGCAATTCTAACACAAACACACACAGAGGCAAACTGAACAAGTTGTGCAGTTCATGCGACACAGAACACAACGACGCCTCCATGCTGTGCCCTTTTGGCACTGAGGCACAGTCATGTCTGCAGTAATGAACTGTGGCATATGAACACCACTGGGGGCAGAGGTAGAGCGGGCAGCTTGGCACCGGGGGCTCCCAGTCAAAGTCGCTATCACTGTGAAAGAAAACATTTTAAAAATATTTGTATTGTATTAGCCTTTTATCATCACATAAAATAAACAGATATGTTGTCAGCTTTCATTGTGGGAAGGAGGAGCGGACCAAAATGCAGCGTAGTTGTGATTCATTTTATTTAATAAGGAAACTATACACGATTAAACTAACAAAATAACAAACGTACGAAAACCGAAAACAGCCCTATCTGGTGCAAAACACAGAGACAGGAACAATCACCCACAAACACACAGTGAAACCCAGGCTACCTAAATATGTTCCCAATCAGAGACAATAACTAACACCTGCCCCTGATTGAGAACCATATCATGCCAAACACAGAAATAGACAAACAAGACATCTAACATAGAATGCCCACTCAGATCACACCCTGACCAATCACAACATAGAAACATACAAAGTAAACTATGGCCAGGGCGTGACATATGTATTGTATTGCAGAGGGAACAGTCACTAAGGTGAAGTGCTGTTCCATTTAACTCCGGCCATTGTTGTGGGCCTGCCCTCCCCTGAACAGCACCCAATGGCTGTTTCATATGGAAATGGAGAGGAGTAGCAGGCGCAGTGGCCATGTGTGTGTTTGCTGTTCTACTCCCATTCCATTTGAATAAAAAAATGGAAAATATATATATCTGACATGGAAAATATATATAAATATCTGTCATTGGATGTGTACATATATATATATATATATATATATATATATATATATATATATATACTCACACCCAAACAAACCAACACACACACACACACACACACACACAAACCACACATTTAATTTCAATTTAAAATATATATATATATATATATATATATTTACTTTAAAATATATATTTATATATATATATATATATATTTACATTTCATAAAACGGCATTAGCACTTACCCATCCAGAAGTACGTCCTGTCCTTGGAGAAACAGCTCCTCAGTTCCTGTTTGAATCATAACACTCAAAGATTCCTCAAACAAAAAATCTGTCCCACTTTCACTTTTTCACTTTCACTTTAGACTTTGACTTCGCTTACCTGATTTATTTGCCATGATATCTTCAATGAAATCGTTGAAAATACAACTTTCCGAAATACTGCTGCGCGTAACAAGCCTCACAGCAACTCCTCTGATCGTCAAGGCGAGAATGGAGTTCGTTACGCGTGCAATTACAAACAAGGAATGGTGGTCCAACCCAAAACCATTACATACTGGCGTTTACCTTAGCTCATTGGCTATCTACCCAGCTAGATTTCAAGAAGATCACTGGTCATTGGGTAGAAATACAGTCCATCAACGAAGCTCTGCTAAAATGATTGGTGCGCAAGGTAGTCATTGCTTGGTGTCTTCAAATCAGTTCACTTCGGTCAATACTCCCCGCAAAAAAACCAATGACTTTTGGCTGTGTTGCAAACATCCAGAGGAATGCACTGAAACCAACCATGACTAGATAAATGATGGTTTACCGTGTGTAATTACGTCGAATGCTCCGTGAAAAATTGATAGTTGGAATTCACGGCACAAACAGGTTACAAAATGTTTAGATTTAAGCTATAAAAATTGATTTTATCAAAGAAAACGGCACTTCATTTGATCACTGGGACCCTCAGGAAGAGAAATAAGAGCACGATATCAGAATGTAAGTCATAATTTTACCTTCAGATGTGAATGTGTAAAAACTGTCATGGCGGAAAATGTTTCTGTTGTTGATTGCTCTTCTCAAACAAAAGCATGGTATTTGTTCTCTGTAATAGCTATTTTAAATTGGTAAATGTAGTTTGATTACCAAGATGCTAATCTTTTGAAGGGTGTAAGACACTTGCATTTTCAAGAATGTTTAATGTTATGACGTTGTATTTTTAGTTGTCACTCTGAAATTTCCCCTGATGTTGGTCCCTGTACGGGGATCGCAGCCATAAGAGGATATTATTAACATGAAGCAGGTGTAGAGATGCTAGCACTGGCTTGCTCCAACCTATGCTAGTAATATGCTCAAATGTTTTGTCAAAATCCAAGCAGCCATGTTTAGCACCAACTGAAGTTTATTTAGTGCTTTATCTGGGTAGCCGGAAAGTAGAGTATTGCAGCAGTCTAATGTAGAAGTGACAAAAGCACAGATGAACATTTCTGCATCATTTTTGGACCAAAGGTTTCTGATTTTTGCAATGTTACGTAGGTGGAAAAAAGCTGTCCTTGAAATAGTCTTGATATGTTTGTCAAAAGAGATCAGGGTCCAGAGTAACTTCTTTCTTCCTCCACAGGTTTATTTGAGACAACTGTACAACCATAAAGATTAAATTGTCAGATCCAACAGAAGTTATCTTTGTTTCTTGAGACCTAGAACTAGCATCTCTATTTTGTCCGAGTTTAAAAGTAAACAATTTGCCGCCATCCACTTTCTTATGTTTGAAACACAGGCTTCCAGGGAGGGCAATTGTAGGGCTTCATTATGTTTCATCGAAATGTACAGCTGTGTATCGTCCAAATAGCAGTGAAAGTTAACATTATGTTTCCGAATGACATCACCAGGAGGTAAAATATAATGTGAAAACAATAGTGGTCCTAAAACGGAACCTTGAGGAACACCGAAACGTACAAACCATCCACAGAGACAAACTGATATCTTTCTGACAGATAACGTCTAAAGATTTAAATAGGATGCGTTGGGGAAAAGAACTGGGTTCTGATTTGCATCTTTGTTTGGTGTTGAAAAGGCGTGTTACATTTTTATATAAAGAACTGTTAAAAACTTAATGAACTACTTTGCATCTTTGTTTGAGTTGCAGTTTTAACCTGAGCCCACCGCCATTGTATTGTTGCTGCTTAGAAACATATTTATTTAACTCCCTTGATGTCATGAAAGTCAAATGTACATGCATGGACTGAACTATTCTAATGAATTCATATCAATTCAAATCTATTTAATTGAGCAAGTACACCATAAAAGTGATTTAATCATATGCCATTTTCTTGAGTGTGATTATATGTGAACCATACCAAGACTTTGTTGAGTAACATGTCATGGGTTCCTCATGAAAGTGAACATTATTGTTTTTATTATAATAGATTAACGATGCTATATACATGTTCTGATCTATATACAGTAGAGCAGATCAAATCTGGACATCTAAACCAGTGCCACTGCTCATATTCACCTGGGACAACAGGTTGGTGCAACAGAAAAGCAGCAATACTCCAGACCTCCCGGCTCAGATTTCAATACCCCGCTGTAGAGTAAAGTAAAGCTATGACAGTTGAATTCTCAGACAGACACTGGTTACCACTAGTCTCCTTAGGTGGGTTACCCTCTGTGTGGTGATAATTTTGCATCCAGAATGGCACTCTATTCCATAAATAGCACACTATGTTTGACCAGGGCCCAATAGTGCACTTTAAAGGGATCAGGGTGCCAATTGGTACGGACACCATTCCTCCTCTGAATAACAAATAGAGGACAGGGTTATGGTGACGGAGGAAATCAATGTGAATCACTACATACTGAAGGACAAAACAAGTCGGCATCTCACTCTCCTCACTCACAGCCAGACTGAGATTAAAGGACCCGTCTTCCACCCACCACCCTCTACCTTCCTTCCCCATTCTCAATCCCAATCTGCATTTAGATACATCATTGATTACGCCTGTGGAAATCAGAGAGATTGAGAGAGAGACGAGGGGGAATTCTATCCTGCGTTACAGTGGAGAGAAAGAAAGACGGAACAAACAAGATTAATAATAGCTGGTGGTGTTCATCCCTGGGGCCTGACAGCTAACAACTCTTGACAAAAACAGGGTTGAGAGAGGCAGATGGATTGTCCGTAGACATGAAGGAGAATGTGAATTGGGACTGTAATGAGGAGGAGAGAATGTAGGTAGAGCTGTGAGAGCAGGGGGCTGGACGATCCCCAAGCCCCTCTGAGGGGCTGCCTGGCTGGCATTACGCTGTATGGAAATTAAATCAGCACTATGACAGTTACCATCTACTCCCTACCCGTGTGTGTGTGTGTGTGTGTGTGTGTGTGTGTGTGTGTGTGTGTGTGTGTGTGTGTGTGTGTGTGTGTGTGTGTGTGTGTGTGTGTGTGTGTGTGTGTGTGTGTGTGTGTGTGCCTGTGATCGCAGCACACTGAGCATGGCTGTGGATATGCATGAATCAGCCTTAGATTTGTAAAGCATTTGATCATTAGGAACAACACTCTTTAGTGAAAATAGATTATTTGTCTAAAAAATAGATTTTCCTCAATCTGGATACTTGTCACGTTCTGACCTTTATTTCCTTTGTTTTGTCTTTATTTAGTATGGTCAGGGCGTGAGTTGGGGTGGGCAGTCTATGTGTGTTTTTCCATTTTGGGGTTTTGAGTTCAGCCTCGTATGGTTCTCAATCAGAGGCAGGTGTCGTTAGTTGTCTCTGATTGAGAATCATACTTAGGTAGCCTGGGTTTTACTTTTGAGTGGTGGGTGTTTGTTTTCCGTGTGAGTGGTTGTTGCCATATGGTTAGGGTTCGGTCATGTTCACGTTTATTGTTTTGTAGTTACATAGTGTTCAGTTTATATCTTAAACATTGGTCCTCCGATCCTTCTCGCTTCTCGTATTGCCGTTACAATACTAGGGTGTATATACACAATACAAGCTGTCAGAGACTCCAAAACAAACTCTACACATTGATCTCATCTTTGGGAAGCTACACTATTTTTGTCAAAATTGATTAAACATCTAAAAACATGCATTTTCCCTGATCTGGATACTCAGACTAGCTGTAGTTATAGGCTACCAAACAAGCTTTCACAAAGTAAAATATTATTTCTACACATTGTTCTCAGACTAGGGAAGCCTGATGAAGACAAAGAGTTGTGAATGCTAAAGTTTGTTGAGCACATTAGGGAGAAAGAAAAGTGTACAAAGGTAAAGAAAACAAATTTAATTATAATGGTACTGGGACACATCAATGAAAGTTTGGCATTGTTGCATCTAATATCAGAGATTAACAGCAGTCGAAGGAAGGAGAGTGATGTTGGCCAAAAATGATAAACGGTTAAAGTACTTCAAGGTCATAAATGCCCACAGTGACGTTTTGAGACCTGGACATCATCTAACTTCCAATCGACTGAATTTAAGCAGTTTCTTGTAAAAGCAGTGTGAAAGGAGAAGTTGTTGTGAGAGGGAGAAACTAGGCAAGCGTATCCCACTAAATCATATCATCAGCTATCTGAGCAGGTATACGATTGCTGCAGCGGTACACAGCCCATCTTTAAATAGCCCATCCATTCCCTCCACCTCATCCCCATATTGTTTTTATTTGCTTTTTTGCTCTTTTGCACACCAGTAATTCTACTTGCACATCATCATCTGCACATCTATCACTCCAGTGTTAATTTGCCAAATTGTAATTACTTCGCCACTATGGCCTATTTATTGCACACACTGTATATAGATTTTTTTCTGTTGTGTTATTGACTGTACATTTGTTTATTCCATGTGTAACTCTGTGTTGTTGTTTGTGTTGCACTGCTTTGCTTTATCTTGGCCAGGTCGCAGTTGTAAATGAGAACTTGTTCTCAACTGGCCTGCCTGGTTAAATAAAAAAATAAAAATAAAGCAACAGGCATGACCACTAGACTGATTGATGCCAACAGACAACTCCAAATAAGCAGAGAGTGGCACTATTTCTGTTACATGCATTTTAGATATGTATTTCAATTACTTCTGAGTATTTTGTCATTTCTGTTACAGTGGGCTGAACTACACTCAAGTATTTTGTTACAAGATACTTTTGAGAGCTGTATATTTGTATTTTGTAAATACTAAATACATTTCTATACCAATTTTTTTATTTTTTATTTTTTACCAATTCACGTTTTGTGGCTCCTTTCACCCTGCATTGGCATCAGAAGTCTGATGGCACTATGGTGTGATAAGAGCGTCTGCAAAATGAACTAAGTACGAATGTATACGTAGAAATGTACAATTGCAAAGCATGCTGAAAATTATTCTAATGATGTCACGTTCTGACCATCATTCGGGTGTGTTTTCCTTGTTTTAGTGTTGGTCAGGACGTGAGCTGGGTGGGAATTCTATGTTGTGTGTCTGGTTTGTCTATTTCTATGTTTGGCCTGATATGGTTCTCAATCAGAGGCAGGTGTTAGTCATTGTCTCTGATTGGGAACCATATTTAGGTAGCCTGTTTTGTGTTCGGTTTTGTGGGTGATTGTTCCTGTCTCTCTGTTTGTTGCACCAGATAGGGCTGGTTTGGTTTTGTCACATTTCTTGTTTTGTAGATTGTTCATCTTTATTAAAGATGTTTTCAAGTAACCACGCTGCGTTTTGGTCCGCCTCTCTTTCCCCAGAAGAAAACCGTTACTAATGAGCTCTGCTCCATGACAAGGCCAATAATAATACCCAGTGTGATTTGCATTTTGGTATGTCAGTTTTCACATATAATACATATACATTTTGGTCATTTAGCAGACATGATCCAGAGTGACTTCCAGTCAGTGCATTCAACTAAAGTAATAAACAACATATCACAGTCACAGTTTCTGTAAACACTACTGAGAATGTTGTTGCGGTTCGGGCTGACTACTTGCAAAGATGTATTTAAATGTATGATACATTGACCTTTACAGCATTTTGTAATTGCATTTTGTAATTTTTTCCCATTCCTGTAATTAAGAAGTTTGAAACTGAAAGACCTGAGCCAA